>NC_140592.1:191977707-192355207 GCF_964204655.1 Triturus cristatus
TGGATGATGTAATATCCCAAAGGGATTGCTGCAAGGATATCAGGGGCCGAAGTTTCTGAGATCCAGGTTTCAGTTAAGAGGAGGACATCAATAGAACTCTGATGCAGTAGCTGAAAGATCTCAAGCTGATTGCTGATAAGTGAACGGGTGTTAAGAGCAAGTCATTTAGATACTTTTCGTGGTGGGTTTCTGCTTTTTCAGGGTTTAGATATGAACAGCAGCCCTTTAAGTCAATGTGAACTGAACTGTATATTTTGTGTAACTTCGCTTAGTTGCTGATCTTAGAAGACAACCATGACATCATTTACAGAAACGTTTTTTCATTGAATACTATTGAACTTGTATAGATCTACATTGGAACCTGACCACAGTGTGCACTATGCACTCTTTGACAGAGCTCATGCAGCCATGCATAATTGTACCTTTTCTAGATCTTCTCTCGCATAGCCCAAACTCTAGACAGAAGCGCTGGTGCACACATCCATGACTGGTACCAATATCTGCTGCCCTGAGAAGGCTCTGGGCATGGCATACTGCTGTTTTAGGGGAGCCATAGACAACTAGTAAGGCCTTTGACAAAGTTCCACACCCAGTACCATTGTACATTTGTGAGCTTATTTCTTCTCCCCCAGAACCTACAAGAATGTTATTAATCAACTTGAATGCAAAGGTTTTGTTCCTTATGTGAATTTTGGCTTGATAACAGGTTCACATATTGAGCATCATCACTTGCTTTTTTCAGGAAAATTGGGTTACCACCCCTCTAGCACACTCTCCAATCCTCTCTTATCCATGTTGGACTGTGCTCAGCATGGTCAGAAATTTTCTTTAAACAGATCCTGCAGCTGAGAATGCTGGTTCATAATCTACCATGCGTTGCTCGTTAATAAAGCTTGCGTTCTAGTTTTTGCAATTTTCTTTCCAAGAGAAAAGATGTTTTCTAACCTTCTTAGGTGCGCCTTCGACCGCCCTGGATTTAGGTAGTCCACCTGACCCCAATTGCCTAACAATTGTTTGTTTTGACACGTTTTGAGAACATAGGCAGTTGGTACAAATACCAGAAATGTACAAGATAAAATGTGCAATTAGATTAGAGTTTAGATTCTAATTTCTGACTGAACTAGTTCAGTAATCTAACTTACCATATATATTATATTGCACTAAATTACTCCGACAAGAAAAACTGTGCCCTTTGTTTGCAATTCAAATTTAGTACAAAGTAGGCCCAGCTATTTTCTTAAATTGTTTACAAATACTATTCGACTACAATTGGAATGGCAAAACTATATGAGGCATTCTCCAACTTTGGTCGTCCGTAGGCCAAGATGCACAAAATCATTAGGAACTCAAAGTGAAATGAGCTAACATTTTTCTTGCCAAAACCCATGCATTTTTATTGAACAGATCCAAAGGCAGTAGCAAGCCAAAAATAATTTCTCCTGTGGTCTAATGGTCTCAACCCAAATGGAGATTTGCTCCCACGAACTGCACACACACTCCATACCATTTAATCAAATACACATTTAGATTTTTACAATCCTCTTCAAGTCACAAAAAATAAGAGCAGACTTATTTTTGGAGAGGGCTGAATTTCCCTTGGTTTCCAAGAATGGGGTGTATAATTTATTCTGACAGGAAGCTTGTTCCAGAACATGGTCATTTTTGTCTAAAAATACACTTACTAGCAAATTCCTAGATGAGTCACAGCTACATAGTGCTTTATATAATGAGGAGACGTGGCACTTCTTCAATGTTTTTGTTTGCACACTAAACGATTTTTCCAACTGTACTGAAATTGTGCCAGACTGCTGCAGTGAATTGTAAATGTGCTTACTTTACCCTTCTCTATCGGGTCACATTTATTATTCGTATTTCTGTGGGAGCATTTTAGGCGGCATTGATGGAAGTTTGACTGGTTTGCAATAGACCACTTCTTCTCCTTGGGTTTAATAGGTATGAAATAACAGCACCGTGTTATGTTTTGTGTATTTGTAAAGCTCACTATCACCCGCGAGAGTATCTTGGCGTGGTCACCATCAGCCTTAAACATGGCTATTTTGTCTCTTGATGTAATGATCCATTGAGACCAAGTATGAGTGACTCTACAGGTGAGTGAGTGGAGGGGTGTGTAGACCTAAGAGTCCATGAGTGTGTATGTAGTTTTTGGTATTGGAGTATCTATGGTTTTGAGTCGGTGTATCAAAGGTTATATTAGGGTGTGAGAAGATGCACTAATTTATCACATGGATGACGTCATCAGTGATGTCATTTGAGATGTCATCAGTGATGTCATCAGTGATGTCACTGACCAGGTCATGAGTGATGTAATATGTGACGTCATCAGCAGTGCATTGCGGGGGCGCGAGTTATAGTTTGCTGAACTAACTATAACAGGGGAATTTCTAGGGTTTTGTACGAGGGAAACGTCCAGCTAACTATAACGCCCCTGAAACCTATGGTTTTTTCTAAGGTTTTTTAAATGCCAACTCCTAACTATAACGCCCCTGATACACATACACACACTTCTATATAAAAAAGTAAATGTATTTTATATATGTAAAATGCACACACTCGATTATTGAATTATTGAATTGGGGGAGACGCGGGCTGATCTAGCTTTTAGTTCTTATTAGAATCCCCTTGCTCGATTAAGCTGTTTTTATTGCTTTAAATTACCGCGCTTGTATTGCTGCTAAATTTTAATTGTAATGTGATGAATTTGATTTATGCCTACTGATTTGAAAGTGTTTCAAAATAGAAAGTGATCACTAAATCTGCCTTTTTGCACGTTCGGGTAGCGTGTAGCCTACCCTTGTTTATCGCTCTCCTGGGATAGGCAAGGGGCAGGGGCGGGAAATAGATCGGACGGTAACAGTGATAAGGGATAGAAAAATGGGCACTGAATGGGAACACCGCCGGCGTGCCAAAAGCAAGTCCGTCTGCGCCCGATTGGTGCCAGGAACTCTGTTGGTTCCGATAAAGATTCACCCTCCTACACCTCAGAGCAGCTAAAACGTTGGATGGGCGCACCCCAGAGTAAGTGCCTACATCATATGCTGCCCGATAGCAATGTTAGTCACTGTCCTCATTGTTCATTCAAATTGTGCCAGAGGATTCGGCGTCCCACAGTCATAAATCACAACACAGGACCCCTTAATCATTTTAATAAAGCACTCCTTGAGTCAGCAGCCAATCTGGCTAGTGCCAGCGCTATCTTCACGCTGCTAGGGGACCTTAACCTCCATTTTGAGGACATCCTACTAACAGATGTATGTGATTTAACTGACAGTCTAGGTGCGTTTAAACTCTTGCAAAAAGTAGAGGGCCCCACCCACATCAAAGGCCACTTACTGGACCCCATTTTCTCCAACTTGGAGAACCTCTCAGCCAAAGTCCCCATTAGGCTGCCTTGGTCCGACCATTTTTTTATTCCTTTCACCTGGGCTCTGCAGACTTCCTCCACAGCAACCATGGGAAATAGGGCATAGTCACGCACATGGTCTAAATTACCAATTGAGGCATGGGTAACAGTTCTAGAAAATTCCAGACCTACCTCTGACCCTGATCCTATCAAAGCCTACAACATATTTAACAACTGGGTGGAATCATCACTGGATACCATCCTTCCTAACAAAATGACATACAATAAGGCAGGAACCAAGCGAAACCCGTGGTACTCCTCGAAACTCCGTGATCTCAAGAAGATTTGTAAGAGCTGAAAGGAAATGGAGGAAGGATTTTTCGGTTAATCATAAACTAATCTATAGAGAGGCCATAAAAACTACAAATCCGAAATACAAGCGGCTCAAACTCTATTTTACTAAGAGAAGATTATACCAGCTGCCAACTCCCCACGCTAAATTTTTCGCATAGCCATGGGATTGCTTAGCATCCCCTCTCCCCCCATTGTTTCTGAAAACATTTTAGCGCGCTGTAATGCCATGGGCGGAATTCTTCTCCAGTAAAATCCAAACCATATATTCCTCTTTCCCTCAAATAAGTCAATCAAATATTGGAAAGCAGGAGAACGTGGACAAAGTGGGAGCGGATATAATGGAAGAAATTCCTCCACTTGACCCGTCCACTTTGAGGCCTTGAGCAAACTGAAATCTGGTTTCCCCCATTGACCCTGCCCCTCCCAATATCTTTAAATTTGGCCTCTGAAACCCTATCTCTAGTAATTCTCAACTTGATTAATGCCTCCTTCTCCTCAGAGATCGTTCCCCCACTGTGGAAACGGGCTTTGGTTAAAGCCCTTTTGAAAAAGCCAACCCTGGAACCGGAAGTGTGGAGCAATTATCGCCCTATCTCCCTGTTGCCAGTGATTAGTAAGATTGCTGAGACCTTAACAGGATACTGAGATGGCTCTCCTGGTGGTAGTGGAAGAGCCTAGAAAAATTTTAGATGCTGGAGGCTGCGCGACCATTATTCTTTAAGACCTGAGCGCGGCCTTCGACACGGTCAACCACCAGTTGCTGACTCCACTAGCGCTGGTCTCACCCTCTGTTTGCACGAAGTATCAAGATGGATGGAAGACTCATTTTTTAAACTTAATTGGTAAAAAACGGAGCTACTGCTCTTAGGGAATAAAGAAATGGCTATTATTGGACCATTCTGGCCTAGCTCTCTTGATCCTACCCCCGTTCCTGAAGACCAAATCAAAAGTCTGGGTGTTTGGCTTGACCGGAACCTGGATTTTAAAGAGCAAGGGCAGAAAGTAGCAGCAAGCTGCTATGGGATCCTGCGAATGATCCGTAAGGTGCTTCCACTACTTCCTTTCCCTGCAAGAAGAGTTTTAGTCCAGGCCCTCATCCTGTCCCATCTTGATTATGCTAATGTCCTGTATCTTGGCGCCCCCTGCGCCTCGATAAGAAAGCTACAAATTGTTCAAAACTGCGCGGCACGCATGCTTGTGAACATCCCAAAGCGCTCCTCTGCAAAACCAGCTTTAGCATCTTTACACTGGCTTCCTATCCGGGAGCGTATTCAGTTTAAAGCATTATGCATAGCGCACAGGGCTCTCTCAGGTAAGGGATCTTTGGCTATTCAGTCCCTTGTTCAACTGTACTGCCCAAATAGGGTTCTGAGGTTGGAAACCAATCACCTACTGTTAACAGCAAGAATAAAGAGAATGCAGTGGTGGCCGCCTCTTCACTTATAATGCGGTGAAAATCTGGAACAGTCTGCCCCTGCAGATCCGTGCCCAACCTAACTACCTTATTTTCCGGAAACAGATTAAAACATTCCTCTTCCCTTAAACTACGGTTCATTGTTCAGTGTGCATGCAGTCAATAGCGCGGGGATGCCCAGGGGTAACCAGGCGCTTTAGAAATACTGTTTCATTCATTCATATACACATATATGTCTCTGTGTATAAAAATACATGTATTTTTAAAAAACATACGTCTCTTCCACGCATGCTTATACTATAAAAATATAAGCATTTCACAGGTAACTATAGAGCCTCCAGATAGATAGATATATATATATATATATATATTCACACAAAAAAACAGGTTTCAGGCACGTTATAGTTGGGAATTAGTATTTAAAAAACCTCAGAAATTCACTGAAAAAACCATAGATTTCAGAGGGGTTATAGTTAGCTGGACTTTTCACTTGTACAAAACCATTGAAATTCCCCCGTTATAGTTAGTTCAGCTAACTATAACTCGCGCGCCCGCAATGCACTGCTGATGACGTCACATATTACATCACTCATGACATGGTCAGTGACATCACTCATGACATCACTGATGACATCTCAAATGACATCACTGATGACATCCAGTGAATGTGTGTTTTTCTGAAAATTAAATATGTTTTATATATGTATATCTCAAGGTCGATGGAAGAATAAATGGGTATATAAGTGTCTAAATGGATGATTTGTTTTTGAAAAATTGATTGTGTAACTGACTGATTAAGTGTATCATAGTGAATACATGGCTTAGTGAGTAATGTGTAAATATGTAAATATCTGTATCAGTCTCACTTTGTGTATAAGTGGCTGCATGGGTTGGTGAGTAGCTACATGGGTGTCTATATAGGTCATTAGTTGGTTTTTTGAGTATCAGTCTGAGTGTCTGCATGGTTCGGTGGGGGGGTATTACGTAGTGCATAGTTGCATGAATGAGTGACTCACTGTTTGTATGTGTTGAAGACAGCATGTTTGCAGGACTATGGGTGGATGAGTGTGTGTATGGGTGTGTTAGTGAGTGAATGACTGTCTCAATAGTGTCTTTATGAGAAACTACATATGTTTTAAACTAGTATATGTGACTATTGGTGTATATAAGTGAGTATATGAGAGAGTGAGAGATTGGAAGATTTCCTGTATGAATAAGTATGTGTTTCTATAAGTGATTGTTTAAAAGACTAAGTATGTGTAAGTTTCCGTAGAAGTAAGTGTGGTGGTGTGTGTATAACTGTATATGCAAGTAAATGTATGTTTGATTCTTTATTAGCATGAGTGACTATGTGTGTGAGTAACTCTATGGATGAGTGGCATTGTGTAACAGGATGTATAGGTGTATGAGTACATATGATGAGTGAGATCATGTATGAGTGACTGTATAGGACTGTTGGTGAATGAGTGGATGTGTATGTGGATCTTAGAATTACTGAAGAGGTTGTTGTAACTGGTATTGGTATGTCCATTGTTTTGAAAATTGTAGTCTCTATTTTTGAATGTGTGTATCAAAGGTTTTATTAGGGTGAGAGGAGGTCTGCCACTCTATCACAAGGATGATGTCATCAGGGATGTCATCAGTGATGTCATGAGTGATGTCACTGACCATGTCATGAGTGATGTAATATGTGACGTCATCAGCAGTGCATTGCGGGCGCGCGAGTTATAGTTAGCTGAACTAACTATAACGGGGGAATTTCAATGGTTTTGTACAAGTGAAAAGTCCAGCTAACTATAACACCCCTGAAACCTATGGTTTTTTCAGTGAATTTCTGAGGTTTTTTAAATGCTAATTCCTAACTATAACGTGCCTGAAACCTATTGCTTTTTTGTGAATTTCAAAGGTTTTTTAAATGCTAATTTCTAACTATGCCTACAGAGATAGGACATGTGAAGAAAGAAGAAAAAATGCACAGAAAGAAACAAAAGAAGTGCAGAAAGAAGCAACAGAAGTCCTCAAAGACGAAGCAAAGTGCAGGAAGAAGGATAACGTGCAGAAAGAACAAAAAGAAGAGCAGAAAGAAGCCTTGTTGCAAAATCATCCTGTACCCTCAACTTTTTCAGACGGATACTGGTGGTAACTGAGTCTGACTAACCAGTCCTAGAGCCAGTGCTATGTTAAAAGACACTTCGAATACAGTGAAAACACCTACATACACTAGGGAACATTATGCGTTGGGGTCCCCCTGTGATTAGCATGACCTCCTCTGTAAGCCCCTAGTATACAATAGGGCAGGGGGATTAAAACTACCTCTTAAAACAGGCCACAGGGCGTTTTTGCACACGTTAACTCAGGCCCCATCCCCTCCCTTCACCACTGTGTAAACGCGCCCTGTGGCTGTTCTAAGTTGAGAGATTAAGTCCCCTTGAATCCTAAGGGTCCCTAGGGTCAAACTAGACCACTAGGTACCTCCAGTAAGCGCCACAGAGCTGCGTTGCAGAGGGGTGTAAAAAGGGGCTTGGCCTCAGAACACCTGTCTGCAGCGCAGCTCCCTGGCGCATACTGGAGATGCCTGTTGGGCTAGTTGGCCCTCAGGGACCCTCAGTATTGAAGAGGAATTCATTCCCCAACTTACAACTCGCCAGGGGGCGCGTTTGCAGAGTGCTGCAAGGAGGGGGCGTGGCCTCCGGCACGATGCCAGTCTTATTTATTTTAGTTTTTTAAGAAGGGGGGCTGTGTGGTTCCCCTTCTTATTCTAATTTATTGGCCCTGATGACCCCATCTCTCAGGGCCTGTCTCCTAATTATATTTTTTTGACCCCAATCCCCAGGGCCGGCCACTGTTTTTTATTATTTAAAAAAAATATATATTTATAGACACACCTAGGACATGCTGGACAAACCGTACGTACCTATCACCATGACGATTTGCGTGATATTCATTAAAAGACGACTATGCATACTATGAATCCACGTGGAATGTATTTACACCACTAGTGAAGCTCTGACATGTCTGATGCCCTACCGTGCCTAATCCCGGTAGACACCCTTGTCGTTTATTTATACAAACATGGGTAGCTATTGACGGGCACATTTAATACACATGCACACCAAGCCATTCAAAGGGGATTCGACAAAAATTCGACCAAAACTATGCAAGAAACCCCCCTCACGATTAATAAAACACACATCCACTGCCGAATGTGTAATACTTTTTATTTTACTCTCTGGAAAGGGGACGAACATCACTTGAGAGTCACAGCGCGCTCCTGGCAGAGCCCAATGCTGTGTTACACTCACCATTGCCTGCTGAGTGCCACACACCTCTGTGTTGTATTCCACTAGCTAGTGCATATGCTATGACACTCTCTAGCCCATGTGCACTGTAACACCACCCCGTGAATATGTCATGCCACACTTGTCTTCGCACGGGTTATATTGCCCCATCTAACGTGCCTTCCTCGATGCCTATGTTATAACGCACAGTGCTATGCCATACATATTACAATCTGGGATCCATATCTTTGTCACAGTGCATATGCAACGTTACACTCCCCAGCACATATTTTATATTACAACTTTAGAGACTAGTTAGGTTACACAACACTGCCCTGTGCATATTACACTCCAAGGCGCATATGCTAGTGCCTGTGCTATCTCGCGCTCTCCAATGAATCTGTCATTGAGCACAATGTATTGCATATTATATTTCACGCCCAGTTCCTCTTATATCACACTTTTTGGTGCATAGTTTATACCATACACTATATCTAGTTTTCATTTTCAATCGAACTTTGTCTGTGCACAGGTCCTGACCCTCCCTTCTATCCTCCATCGTCCTTTGTGCATGCCCCTGCACCCTCCTTCTTGCCCATCATAGCCATTGTGCTGCCACTAACCCTCCCACTTGCCATGCATGGTCTTCTGTGCTGCCATGGCCCCTCCCACCTTCCCTGTGTGGTCAGTTAGCTGCCCCTGACCCCCTCCCACCTTCCCTCCATGGTCTGTGTGTATGCCATCACAGTCTCACCGTTGCTCTTCATGGTGTGTCTTGCTTCTAGTGCCCATCCTGCCTGACCTCCATGGCTATCTTGCTGCTCCTGCCCTGCCCCCTTGCCCCCAGCCCTCTGTTTACATGTGCAGACCCCTACTCCCTCCCTCCTGGCTTGTCTGTTCCATTGTAATGCCCCTGATCCGTCCCTCCTGCCCTTTATGGTCTGTTATGCTGCAGCTTTCTCTCCTGTCTGTCCATTATGGTCAGCTAGCTACCATTGCCTCTTGCCCCTCTGTTCTCTGTTGTCCATGTGCATGGTCCTGTCCCCTCCCTCTTGCTTTCTATGGATTGTTGTGCTGCACTCCCGTCCCGCATGCCCTGTGTGGTGTATTGTGCTGCTGCAAACCCTGATGCCTGCCCTGCAGGGTCAGTTTGGTGCACCTCTCCATGTCCCTCCTGTCCTCTGTTATCCAAGTCCATGTCCCTACCCCATTTCCTTCCATGATCCAATGTACCATACTTGCGAACATTTTGAACTTGGTAAGAGGGAGATTTTGAAAAAAAGCTGGGGTGTTGATTTTCCCCTTTGAGTTATATTGAAAAAGAGGAGATTGTAGACAGGAGACAGATCAAATAAAGCCCATTTGTGCTTAAAAACATTGGACGTTTCCTGGCTGAATCGGGTCTGTTGGCATGTATGGTTGTACTACCATTGCCTCTTCCTTCTGCCAACAATGGTCTATTACATTGCCACAGCCTCTCTTGCAAGTCCTGTATTGTTGGTTTGTTGCCACTGCCCTCCATAGTCTGTTGTGCTGCCACGGCCCTTCCTGCCTGCTCAGTGTGGTTAAATTGTTGCCTTTGCACCCTCCTACCTGCCTTTCAATTTTCAGAGTCCGTGCCCCTGGCCTCTGCCTCTCAACAGTATCCTAATGAACAACTAGATTGCTAACATTCTATATTTATTACAAAAGTGTGGAACGCCTGACGTCATCTTGATGTAATCAAAACTGTAATACCTAGAGCATTTCCTTTAGAAATTACATATATGAGAGGGTCTTATTGGCATCAAAATTATGGTTAGTGCTCTAAAAGACTAAAATAAGGACATATTTTCTGAGTTTTCAAATAGCGACAAAGCACTTTTAAATTATTTGTTATCTTTGTTTTTTTATCCAGTTGACCACTTGATTAAATGTTGCACTTAGGGGAGAGGATGTGGTGTTACTTCCAGAACTGCAGACTTTGCAACTGGGGACCAGGTTGGAGTTTCTGCTTCAGCTTGACATTCTGTGATTCTGGTCAAATCACTTAGCCTCCCCATGTCTACAACCAAAATGAATTTGTTCTTGTGTGATGTAACCAATGCTCATGTAAAGCACTCCAATACCTGACAAGTCTGCACTATATAACACTGCAAAAACACAAAATAATAAGTGTTTTGCACACTTCTGTCATTGGGCTATATTTGGGCTACATCTGGGTGATTTTGGGCTACATTTGGGCTCTTTTGTCTCCGGTGGCCATTTTAGGAGATTTATTTGTTATGAAGTTTCCTAATTTCCTCATGTACTGCAGTCTCCTCAGTAGGAAATGCTTTCAGTTTTTTACTTTGATTCCATCATGAAGGTATTCAGATATGTCACACATTTGCCATAAATTATGAATGTTAGCCCTCTAGTTGCTCATTAGATCACTGTAGTAAAACTACTGTTCACCATGGAAGTCTGCTCCTGGTATTAAAAGTGCATGTTTCTGTCTGCATGTCCGAATTTTTTAAAGAAATAGAAGAGGATTTGAGAAGTCACTCAAAATGTGCCCTCATTTTCTTTCTTCAGCATTAATCATAATTTCTATGGCAAAATGAACCCCCTCATTGTGTTCCTTTTTAAATTAAATGTTTTAAGTGTTACCAGTTTATTCCAATCAAGATGGCTTCAGGTGTGCCATACGTTTGTCATAATGAAGACAGTAAGCGCTCTAGTTGTTTTTAAGAACACTCTGGGACATACTGTCATTGGGCTATACTTGGGCTACATCTGGGTGATATCTGGGCTACATTTGGGCTCTTTTGTCTCTGGTGGCCATCTTGGGAGACTTATTTGTTATGAAGTTTCCTAATTTCCTCATTTACTGCAGTCTCCTCAGTAGGAAATACTTTCAGTTTTTTACTTTGGTTCCATCAAGAAGGCATTCAGATGTGTCACACATTTGCCATAAATTCAGAATGTTAGCACTCTTTTTGCTCATTAGATCACTGTAGTAAAGCTACTGCTCACCAGGCAAAACTGCTGCTGGTATTGAAAGTGCATGTTTCAGTCTGCATGTCAGAATTGTTTAATGAAATAGAAGAGGATTTGAGAAGTCACTCAAAATGTGCCCTAATTTTTCTTTCTGCAGCACTAATCATACTGTTTATGGAAAAATGAACCCCCTCATTTTGTTCCTTTTTAAATTAAATGTTTTAAGAGTTACCACTTTAATCCAAGCAAGATGGCTTCAGGTGTGCAATACGTTTATCATAAGTAGGACTGTTAGCGCTCTAGTTGTTCTTTGGAACACTCTGGGAAGCTGCAGTAGAACACAAAGGAATCAACTGACAGTCTCTGCCCTTGTTGGATGTACATGTTTTACTGAGAATGCCAGACTTCATTCTCACATGACTGAGAAAGATAATGTGAATTTACAGAAAATATGCTCTCAGTTTAGCTTATAGATCACCTTCCAAACCTCTGATGGAAAAGCATGAGAAAATATTTTTCTCTCAATCATGATATCCCAGCAGAAGGCTTTTTCACATGGTGAAATCACCTTAGAACATACCACAATTCCTAAAATGAGTATGGTACCATCAACAAATGATTTATAATGTAACTAAAGTCTTAAAACCTTCTATTAACTGCAATGCTTTTTAATGAGGTGGTATCATGTATATTGGTCCCAAGATGGCTGCCAACACTTCTTGGATGAAGTGCTGACAGCCAATCAGATCTCAGGATGAGATGTGTGGTTAGGCTCCGCCCACATATATATATGATTTTACTTTTGATTTTCTCAGGAACTACTGAACAGATTGACACCAGACCTGCAAAAGGCACTTCCCTGACCTGAGGACTACCTCTCTGCCAAATTTCAAGTAATTCTGTTCAGCCGTTCGGGTTGTACCTTGGACTAAAGGTCCCTATGGAAAAATGCATGGGGAAAACGTGTTTGGGACCCCCCTTTTTTCTCGGCCCCCGCTTGACGAATCACCCCGAGACTTTCAGGGAAGGAGCGCCCCACCTATTTTGAAAATTTTGCGAGGATTCGTCAACCGGCGCCAAAGTTATTCCAAATAGAATGTTGCGGATTTCCTATGGAAACACGGTCCTAACTAGGACTATCTACTGTCGCCAGTAGAATATATATATATATATATATATATATATATATATATATATATATATATATATATATATATATATATATATATATATATTCACTGAAAAAACCATAGGTTTCACACGTTATAGTTAGCGGAAATTTTACTGATAAAAAAACCAATGAAATTGCCCCGTTATAGTTAGTGCTGGCAACTATAACTCACGCGACCGCAATCCTCTGCTGATGCTAATACTGTATTTAGACACTTATTTGCCCATGTCTTCTTCCATACATTTTTAGCTATACATATATTACAAATATTTTTTTTTATAAAGACACATATGTCATCAGCAGAAGATTGCGGTCGCGTGAGTTATAGTTGCCAGCACTAACTATAACGGGGCAATTTCATTGGTTTTTTATCAGTAAAATTTCCGCTAACTATAACATGTGTGAAACCTATGGTTTTTTCAGTGAATTTGCAAGGTTTTTTAAATGCTAAGTTACTTTACGGCATTCGTGGCGTGCGCGCCCACTTAACGCAGTTCGTTCCGTGCGCGCACGGTGCGCTTCGCGCACCGTGCGCGCACAGTGAGCACGCGGTGCGCTTCGCGCACCGCGCACCCACTTTACGCAGTTAGTGCCGTGCCCACGTTACGCTAGATGGGCCATGTACGCACGATGCGCTTCGCGCACCGTGCGCACATGGAGGACATATTATGCGCTTCCTTGTGATAGGTAATCTGTTGAAATTTTTTTGGGAATTTGAGCTCTGATAAGCCATGCACAAATGGTGGCCTTCGGCCACCATTTGCACACGGGGTGGAGAAAGTGTGGTTTTTTTTTTTTTTATAATTTTTTACCGTACGCTTACGGTAAGCGTACGGTAAGCGTACCCCGCGAAATTGCCGAAAAAAAAATAATGCCGTTTTTGCTCTTGGGGGATGTTTGGGGACTCCCTCAACATGACTATGTGAGAGGGAGTTGTCAAAACATCCCCGTAACATGTTTTTGGCGATCATGTTTGATACATAACACTCAGTGCGAGAGACAAAATGGCGGACGCCGCTTCCTGGTTTCTGCCGATTCGAATGTTTACTAAGATCTAAGAGCCAATCAGAATCGCGCTCGCGCACGCCACCGTACGCTTACGGTAAGCGTACGGTAAGCGTACCGTAAGCAGGCTCAGATATATATATTGATTTAAAGGCTATTTTCTCAGAATCTACTGAACAGATTTACACCAAACCTACAAAAGGCACTTCCTTGACCTAGGGACTACCTCTCTGCCAAATTTCTAGTAATTCTGTTCAGCCGTTCGGGCTGTAGCTCGTTCTAAAGGTCCTATGGAAAAATGCATGGGAAAAACGCGTTTTGGGACCCCCCTTTTATCTCAGCCCCCGCTTGACGAATCCCCCCCGAGACTTTCAGGGTAGGAGCGGAGCGTAGCGCCCCACCTATTTTGAGAAATTCGCGAGGATTCGTCGACCGGCGCCAAAGTTATTCAAAATAGAATGTTGAGGTTTTCCTATGGAAACGTGGTCCTAACTATAACTACCTACTGGCGACCGCCAGTAGGTAATATATATATATATATATATATATATATATATATATATATATATATATGTGTGTGTGTGTAGGCAAATTACTTAACGGCTAAATACCTCTTTGTTGTAAAGGCATGCACTGTAAAGGCATATGTGTGGTAAAGGCATATGTGTAGTAAAAGGTATGCGTGGTATAGACGTGGTTGTTTTAATGCCATGCATTTCAATTGCATGCATGGTTTCATCATACAACCATGTGAGACGGCTGTATGTGGCCCTCCTCCTCACCAGAGTCAGCGGTGATGGATTGACGAAGTGCAGAAGCCCTTGTTTTCCTTCCAGAGCATGTGCCCTGGAATAGTTTACCATCTACTGCATGCATAATAGAGGTATGAGTCTTGCCGAGCCAACACATAGCAGCAGTATGGCAGGCTCTCGGCAGCCGACACCCTGAGGCCAACGGAAGGGGGAAACACCCCAGGAAAGACTGTCAGCCTTATAGGGGTTAAAAGTGTGGGCTTCTATGAACCCCCTAAGGCACTGCAAACCCAGCTTTTGTAGGAGGAGCCAGCCCTAGAAACGGACATGGCAAAAATCAGCTGGAGCTCCCGTTGGTGAGTAATGGCAATCTCCAAAATGGAAAGATGGGTGGGGGAGGCGAGTGTTATGGAGCGAGCCTCCCCCCTCCCGTATTCCCAGGAACATCTATTTTGGTTTCCTCAATAAGCCGGTCATGGAGCAGAGACAAGAAGCACATGGACATGATGCACAGATCTTGGCAGCAGCAATCTGCATTGCTGTGGGGAGAGTCGAAGGAGCTGCTGAGGGAGCAGGACAAGCAGCGCTCTGCAGAGAAGGCTAACAAGTGGGAGAGGGCATGGAGCACAAAGAAACAATGCTGCAGCTTCCAGGTACCAAATATATTCGCCCCCTCAGCCTTATCAGTAATGGGCGCCATACCACTGAGGCAGCAGGCCATCAAATTTGCGTGAACCTCTCTGGGTTGACTGCGGGGGCTCCCTCATCTCTCTGATAGGGAGGCAGGCATCAGGGAGGAGATATCCTGTCAGAAGACTATCGGTCTTGACCACAGGACAGCTGGAATGGCAAAAGTGTAAAGGGTTAGCCTCAAGAAGGGAGGTGCCAGTGTAAGGAAAACAGGGTCAGACCCCCCAATATGGCCGAGTACTTTTTTCAGTGTTAAACAGGTCAGAATGGTTGGGCGATGAAAGGAACTCCTCCTGAGTTGATCCACAAGGCAGCTCATTGAGTGATATAAGTGAAACCCCCAACAGCAACATTCAGTTTACAGCCAGAAAGATCACTGGTAAAGATGAAAGGAAAGAGTGCTCGGTAGGAGATTTGGAAATGGGACTACTCAATCACACAGGGTCTAGGTGGAAGTGCTATAGAGCCCAAAGACCAGTTAACACAGGATCCGTCAGCTGAAGCACCAACTCTCGAGGCCATTTATTAGAGTATCATGGCACATAGGGATGAGACACAGGCAGACGGTCTCAGATCCCAGGCTGTGACTAGGAAGCTGCAAGGGTCAATACAAAACATTGCTAAAACTTGCTCAGAGATATCAGAGTGGATGACGGTGCTGAAAGAGAGGGCGACGACAATAGAGATGGATGCGGCAGCCATCATGAGACAAACAGAGGCCCATGAGGGTCAGCTTATTGACATCCAATTGAAGTTGGAAGAATTTGAGACCTGGCCTCGCCGCAATAATCTGAGAGGACTAGGGGTGGAAGAAGGCCTGGAGAAGAATGATACAAGGAAGTGCATAATCAATCTGTTTCAGAATGTCTACGTCAAGCTGGAGGCTTGGGAAATTCAAAGAGATCATAGACTTCCATTAATGAGGAAGCAAATCAATCATGGGACAGAGAAACCTAGAGCCATTCTGGTTTCCTTTGGGAACTTTCTTTTAAGGTAGGAGGTGTTCGAGAAAGCTCAACCAGACTCCAAGCACAGAAGGGATTGCGGTTATTTCTTTGTGAGCACGGATGTGTGCTACATGACGGTTGAGAGACGCTCAAGGCTTAAGAAGTTGATCAAGCCTTTTCACGATAATGGTGCACAGGCTTATCTGATAAACCTGGTCAGATTAAAATTCACCAGAATGAATATGCTACTTACCAGTATGCATCTGTTCTTGGCATGTAGGGCTGCTGACATTCATATCTGTGCATAGATCGCCGCCTAGTGTTGGGTCCGGATGTTTGCACGTTGTTGTCCTGGAAGAGTCTTCGAAGTATCCTTGGATAGGCGACTCCTCCCCTGGACTACAGTGCGCATGGGCATCCTCTCCATCCTCAGATTGTTTTTCGCCATTGTGGCAGTGATGGAGTAGATACAGAAAGTGATGACCATGCTTGCAGTAATTCTGAGAGCTGCAGCTGCGACAGGCGCCGGGGAGGAGGGAGGGCGATATGAATGTCAGCAGCCCTACATGCCAAGAACAGATGCATACTGGTAAGTAGCATATTCAGTTCGAGGCATGTGGGCTGCTGAATTCATATCTGTGCATAGAATACATAGCAGTGCCCTCTATTAGCGGCGGCTACCCGTGCCAGCTGCAGCGGTCTGAAAAAGTGTTTTGAGAACAGCCTGTCCTACAGCTGCCTGCTGTTTTGACTGCACATCTACGCAATAGTGTTTTGTAAACGTGTGTGTAGTGGACCATGTGGCTGCTCTGCATATATCATGCAGGGGAATATTTCCTAGGAAGGCCATGGAAGCCCCCAACTTACGTGTTGAGTGGGCTCGTGGTGGAATAGTTAATGTGCGTTTTGCCTTTTGATAACAGATTTGAATACACTTAACTATCCATCTGGCTATCCCTGCTTTGGAGATGGCGTTACCTTTGTGGTGTGGGGCAAAGGCAACGAACAGTTGTTTTGTCTTCCTGAATGGTTTAGTCCTGTCGATGTAGTACATGAGGGCCCTCCGTACATCTAGTGTATGTAGTGCCCTTTCTGCAACAGTTTGTGGGTTTTGGAAGAAAACGGGCAGTTCAATAGTCTGGTTCATGTGGAACTGCGATATTACCTTGGGCATGAACTTGGGGTTGGTACGTAGTACGACCCTGTTAGCGTGAACCTGAATGAATGGCTCTTGAACGGTTAGTGCCTGGAGTTCACTAACTCTTCTGAGGGAAGTGATCGCCACTAGGAAGGCCACTTTCCAGGTAAGGAATTGAATCTCGCATGAGTGTAGAGGTTCAAAGGGTGGACCCATCAGGCGTGTGAGGACCAAGTTGAGGTTCCACATTGGAGCCGGTGGGTGACTAGGTGGAATGACTCGTTTGAGCCCTTCCAAGAATGCTTTGATGGCAGGCACTCTGAATAGAGAGAGGTGCTGCCTGGTTTGCAGATAGGCTGATATTGCGGTCAAATGGACACGTATAGAGGTGTACGCCAGATTGCATCTATATAGGTGTAAGAGATAACAGATGATGTTTTGGATGGATGCGTCCAGCGGGTTGATGTCATTATTACCGCAATAAATGACAAACCTTTTCCATTTGGCTGCATAGCAAGCTCTGGTAGTGGGTCTCCTGGCCTCCTTGATGATGTCCATACAGTCAGGTGGCAGGTTGAGATAGCCAAACTCTAGGACTTCAGGAGCCAGATCGCCAGATTCAGCTGTTGCGGATCTGGGTGCTGAACCTCTCCATGGTTCTGCGTCAAATGCGCGGGTTTGATCCGCAGCCTTTGATGCGGCACCACGGAAAGTTCGAGGAAGGTGGTGTACCACGGCTGGCGTGCCCACGTGGGAGCAACTAGGACGAGTGTCAGGGAGTGTTGTCGGAGTTTGCGGGCCACTAGCGGTATCAATGGCGCTGGGGGAAAAGCGTACGCAAATCTGCCGGACCAGTTCATCCATATCGCATTGCCCTGCGACTGCGGATGTGGGAATCTGGCGGCGAAGCTTGGGCATTTTGCGTTTTCGCTTGTCGCGAATAGGTCTATCTCCGGATGACCCCACTGCTGAAAGTACGGTTGGAGTACTGATGGGTGTAACTCCCACTCGTGCATTTGGTGGCTGTGTCTGCTGAGCAGATCCGCCATCTGGTTGTCCTTGCCAGGGAGGTGTTCCGCCATGAGGAACATGTTCCTTTGAATGGCCCACTTCCACATGCTCTGAGCCAGATGAGACAACTGTGGAGAGTGTGTGACTCCCTGTTTCTGTATGTAGTACATTGCGGTCATGTTGTCCGTCCGGATCAACACGACCTTGTTGCATAGATGTACTTTGAATGCCTTCATGGCTAGGAAGATTGCCATCAATTCCAGAAGGTTGATGTGCAACTTCTTTTGTTGTGTTGTCCATAGTCCTTGCACTGTGTAGTGGAGTACATGAGCTCCCCATCCCTGGAGAGACGCGTCCGCTGTCAGTACTATTTGTGGGACAGGCTCTTGGAACGGTCGGCCCTTGCAAAGGTTTTGTGGATTCCACCAATGCAGAGAGTTGTATGCCCGACCGCTCACCAACACTAGGTCCTTTAACTGTCCTTGAGCCTGATTCCACTGACGTGCTAGGCACTCCTGAAGTGGGCGCATATGTAATCTCGCGTGCGGGACTATGAAGATGCAGGAGGCCATCATGCCTATCAACTGCATGAACACTCGCGCTGGAAGTGAGTGATTGGGTTTGAATTTGGAGATCAGCAGTTGTATGCTGTCGATTCTCACTAAATTTGGCTGAGCTGTGGCCGCCAGAGTGTCTATAGTCGCACCTAGGTACTGTTGTACGTGTGCGGGCTGGAGATGGGACTTTGGATAATTCAGTGAGAATCCCAGACTGTGAAGAAGGTGAATGGTGCGGGACATGTGGCTTGCACATTGCTGGGCTGACTTCGCTTGAACGAGCCAGTCGTCTAGGTAGGGGTAGACGTGTATATGCTGCCTCCGTAGATGTGCTGCCACCGTAGCTAGGCACTTCGTGAAAACCCTGGGCGCTGTTGTCACGCCGAAGGGAAGGACTTTGAACTGATAGTGCTGCCCCTGAACAGTGAACCTGAGGTATTTTTTGTGTGAGGGGTGGATGGGTATGTGAAAGTACGCATCCTTGAGGTCCAGTGTGGCTAGGAAGTCTCCCTGCTTGAGAAGCGGAAGGACTTGCTGTAGAGTGAGCATATGAAAGTGCTCTGAAAGAATGTACTGGTTCAGGGGTCTCAGGTCCAATATAGGTCTGAGCGACCCGTCCTTTTTTGGAATTAAGAAGTAGAGGGAGTACACTCCCGCACCCTGCTCGTGGATGGGTACGACTTCTATAGCGCCTTTTAGAAGCATACTTTGCACTTCTTGCTGTAAGAGCGTTAAGTGCTCTGAGGACATAGGACGGCTTCTTGGTGGTATTGTGGGTGGAGTGGAGGTTAACTCCAGACAGTAACCGTATTTTATAATATCTTTGACCCACCTGTCCGTGGTGATGGAATTCCACGTGGACAGGAACCTTTGTAGCCTTCCCCCGACAGGTGTTATGTGGTCGGGAGGAAGGGAGAGGGCGTCACTGCTTGTTCTTGGGGGAGGACCTGGTGTTGCCGTAGCCGCGTCCTCTGCCCTTTGTGCTGGAGCCACGATATCCACCTCGGGTGTTTTTATCATAGGTGGTCTGTGTATTGCCTTTGTTATATGTTTGTTGTGACCCCTGTCCTCTACCTGCTCCCTTGTTTCCGGGGCGACGAAAGGAGCCGCTCCGAAAGGACTGAGTTTGTAGTGCGCCCATGGACTTTGCAGTGTCCGTATCCTTTTTTATCTTTTCGAGGGTGGTGTCAACCTCTGGCCCGAATAAATAGTCGGGGTTGACGGGCTGGTTCAGTATATTGTTTTGTACCTCAGGCTTGAATCCTGAGATCCGTAGCCAGGCATGTCGTCGCAACATGACGCTTGTGTTTATGGCTCTGGCAGCCGTGTCTGCAACATCTAGTGCGCATTTGATGGAAGCGTTCGTTAGTAGCTGTCCTTCTCTGATGAGCATTTCTGCGCCTTCCTTGAACTGGTCAGGGAGATGTTGGAATATTTGCTCAAGTGTGTCATAGTGCGCTCTATCATAGCGAGCAAGGAGCGCCTGAGTGTTGGCTATGCGCCATATGTTGGCAGCTTGGGCGGCAACTCGCTTGCCAGAGGTTTCTAACACCTTGGACTCTTTGTCCGGGGGAGGAGCGTCACCTGTTGTTTGCGAGTGTGCCCTCTTGCGTGCATTCGCTACGACGATGGAGTCGAGTGGTAATTGTCCTCTGATGTAAGTAGGATCCCCAGGTGCTGATCTGTATTTTTTATCAATCCTGGGGTTTATCACTCGTGCCCTGGTGGGTTCTTTGAAAATGTCCTTGGCTGGTTTGAGGACCCCCTTCAACATTGGCAGAGTCTTTACATGTCTTTCTGAGGATGCAAAGGTGTCCATTAGAAAGTCATCTTCGATGGTATCAGAGTGAAGCTGCACCCCATGGTTATTGGCAGCACGTTCGATAAGAGCATTGAACGCTGCAGTATCCTCCGTAGGAGATGTCTTTGCCCCATAGAGTTGTGGATCCTGTGCATCGAGAGGTGCACTGGGGTCTGCAGGGTCGCCCCAAGTTTGATCAGGGTCCTGCTGGTCATCAGGGTCCGTGTCTACATGGTAGGGGACTTGGTCAGCCATGTAGTCCTCCAATGCGTCTGTATCGGAGCGTGTGGGGGAGAACCGGTGTGGATCCTGGTAGGATGAATGGAAGGGTTCATAAAGGAGAGGTTCCGATTCTGCAGGCAACTTCCTTTTTAGTGGGATCCTGAAAGGGTCCAATGGCGGCTCCGAAGTTATCCTTCGGTCCTGGAGAATCATTCTGCCAGTGCCGGCGTCGATGATACGTGCTGGAGACGTCTCAGCAGGTGTGACCGTAGGTTGGGTGACCCGTGTCCTGAGTTGGAACATTTTTGGGATTGTTGACGGAGGCAAGCCGAAGGTAATGTTGGTCGGCACCGAAGAGGCTGCGGGAGCTCCGACCGAACCGGAGCCCGATGTGTCCTGGAGGACAGGTGTGGTTTTGCTGCCTTGCGTCACACCAGGTCGTACTTGGGGCGCCTTCGAGGCTTTGGCACCGGCCAGGCTCGTAGAGGCGGCCGTAGATTTTTTCGGTGCCGGCGGGTCATCGAGTCGGGGTGAAGAGATCACCGTCGAAGTCTTCGATGCCTGAGGCTTAGGTGTCGTCGAGGGAGCGATGTGAGACACAGCAGGCGGTACGGCCCTTGGTGTCGTCGGTGCCGGTAGCCGAGCAGGTTTGTCGGTGCCGATGGCTTTTTTCCGTTTGTCGACTCCAACGTCGCCCGCCTCAAGTTCGGCACCGAAGTCCCTCTTGGTGCGGTCGGTGCCGACGCGGTGCGCTGGCGTCGAAGGCCTCGATCCGACCAGCGCTACTTTCAGTTTCGGTTTCGGTGGAACCTGAGCAGCTTTCGGTTTCGGTTTTGTGATAGGGAAACCAGCCTGTTTATGTAGTAATGGCTGCCGCTGAACGTCCGAGGCCGGGCCCGAGGGCGGGGCCGAAGAACTGCGGGATGGGTCTCGGGTAAGGCCTGAAGGCGATCCCTCGACCGGAGCCATAGGCTGTGGCACTGGTGTTTGAACGGTTTGAACAGGTAGGCCTTGTTCATCATTGGAGCTACTTTCTTCGGCCCCGAAGGCCTCCTCGTCGTCTCCTACCTCGGTGTCGTCTTCACCTCTGTGGAAGAGTGACTCGTCTTCCTCGTCCGATCCGGGTTCGTGTTCGGAAACGGGACTGGAGGGCAAGACTTCCAATTCCTCGACGTCCTCGGCCTCGCCGAAGATGTCTGTCGGGGCCGGTGCCGCGTGCTGCGCCTCGAGTCTCGCCGCTCGTCGATTCCGCAGAGTCTTCTTCGAGCGGAACCGGGCACAGGCCATGCATGTTGATTCGTCGTGGTCCGGCGAAAGGCATTTGTTGCACACCGGATGGACGTCGATGTGTGGGTACTTCGCATTGCATACCGGACACCTTTTGAATGGCGTCCTGGATTCCATCGTCGAAGTAGTCGATGGACAGGTAAATGCGAAAGCAGTCGGTGCTGAAAGTTAGTAAACTAACAAATTCTATCGAAACCCGATCGATAAACAGTACCGACGCGAACTAAAGGCCTTTTGGCCTTGAAAAAATATTTTCCTAACTTGAGCTAAGATAGCACATCCGAACCCAATGGCGGAAAAAAACAATCTGAGGATGGAGAGGATGCCCATGCGCACTGTAGTCCAGGGGAGGAGTCACCTATCCAAGGATACTTCGAAGACTCTTCCAGGACAACAACGTGCAAACATCCGGACCCAACACTAGGCGGCGATCTATGCACAGATATGAATTCAGCAGCCCACATGCCTCGAACACAATAAAACTCACATGTTCAATTAAAAAATTAAGGCCAAGAGTTTCTGGGAAAAATGAATTAATGTGTTGATGCAAGATCAATGCCTGACTTGATGCATCTATATGGGAACTATGAAGGCTGATCAGGGGCAATGTAGGATGCAATGCTTTTTATGATTCATTTTGTTGGCTTATCTTTTTTTCTTTGCCTATTAGCTCAATGGAAATTATGAAGGTTTACTTGCAGGCTCTGGCTAGGGATGGATGGTGCACAAACCATAGACAGACTCACTCAAGGTCTGAACACTTAACAAGCGTGGGTGAGGTGTGAGGGTGGGGGAGGTAGGAGGAGGGACTTGGGGAGGGCAATAGGAACAAATATAGGAATTAACTGTCAAAAATAAAATCACAAGACATTTTGAATTAGGAATGCCAGAGCTTCACAATCCAACCGGTCCAGTATTCATCTTAACTACTGCGCCAAATTATAAAGTGAGAAACGTGTTGCAAAAAACAAAATCGAGGGGCAGGAGACCAAGTGCCTTTATCTACTAGGATTCAATCAGTAACAGGGTTTGTAAAGAGACAGTTATGCCTGGGCTAAGGAGACAAATTAAGGCCCTCGGAGGAATTTTAGAAATCGAACTAGCTGTATAGTCTTGCAATTTCCTGAATACTCAACCAATCCTGCATACGGGGTGGTACAATATCTAGTCCTGCTCTTGTAATTTATTTATTCACTTACGATAATTTATTCATATAGCAGATATTGCAACACAAGTTGCAGCTTCACTTAACTGTTGTAGTTTTCCTATACAATACATCTGGCTTTCCACTAAATGTTTTCTGCAAATTATCCCTAATCCAAAACCTTTGTTTTGAGTTTAGGACCCATTGTTATGAGGGCTGGACTGGAAACAAATCAACCCAGGGAAAAATGCACCAACCAGTCCCTCACTGAAGGAAGCAGAGACTCAAATGTGGTTACCGGGGCTTTATGGGTGGGTTATTCCAGCCCAACCAGCTCTTTACAGTCCCCTAGGCTGCAGTCCATCGAGAGATGCCAAATTTAGATACAGGTGATGTCACGCTTTAAGGCCTCAATCACAAGTGTTGATTTACTAGCATTTAATAACAAACTGGAAATCATCTTTGTTGCAATGGCAGAAAAGTGGTTGGTTAAGATTTGGCAGAAAAGTGGTTGGTTAAGATTTCCAGATTTTATTCTTTATTTCCAGAGGAGCCCAAAACAGCTGTGTACCATCAACATTGTTTGGAATCCCAGTTCTTTTGTATGATAAACGTTCATGCACTGATTGCAGAAAGTTATTAAAGAGACGGGGTGACAATGGCAAACGCTGCCAAAACATTCATATACATTGAAAGATTGTCACCTGTTTTACTATTAACTAGCAATTCTGTTTTACAATGCCATGAAGAATGATGTCAGAGGGAGAGCGCAGAGATTTGCGAGAAACGTTTAGGTTACAAAACTAAACAGTGCAGGTTTCACGTGGTATTTCATCCTTTAGATGTTTACAGCAGGGAGTACCACTGAGCTGGCAAATAGTGAGCTAGCTATGTTTTTTAAAGCCCGGATGTAATGTAAAATACACCTACATCATTTGCGTAATTTGGGGAATTTTAATTTGCGTGTAATTCCGAAAAGTGTGTTTTTATGCTGCAGCATAATTGCACCACAGTTCGCTGCAAAATTACACCGAAGGAACAACATGAACAGCCAGAACCCGATAGACTGTTTGTAGCAATTGTGTTTTTTTTTCCTTATTTGCATTAAATGAGTCCTCTGACATCAAAAACTGTTGTTAGAACTCGTTTTGCACTAAAACATAGAGATAAATTATGGATAAGCATTGTGTGTAGTTATGCGCAATTATCCCCACATTTCACAAAGCTGCAAAAAAGCAAATGACGTGAATTTCGCACACCCCAGTTTATTTTCGACACTATCATAGCAAAAAATGGCTGACAGAACTTGTCATGTTAAAAAGAAGCATTACAAAAAATGTAAAAAAAAGTTAAGGACATTTTATTGCGATTCCAAAACACAGGACAGATGACAGAAATTGCTTGTACATTTTCTGCTATTTTTGTACAAAATGGAGGAACAATGGCATTACATAAAGAGACCTGCACCGGGCAAACAGCAGGACAAAACATGTAGCAAAATTAGTTTTCCATGATTGCCCTTTTCACGAAAGCAGTAAACGTATCGGTGCTTTTATCTACTTTTATGAGGAAATAAAACTTATTACGAATGCATGTTCTTTTTACGAATTCTGCCTCAATACTGAAAAAGCAGTTTGATCATTATGTTTAATAATGAGAACTCATCAGATGATTTGTTAGCTACTGTGTTACACATGTACAATAACTAAAACCAAAAAATGTAATAAATTTAATAGTTACAAAAACTACTTTAACTATTTTTCACTAGTGCAAAAATGTTTATGTAATATGGACTGGTGGCAAATCCATTAACTCAATTCCGTACGAAGTAAACAACAACAAAGCAAAGAGCATCTTTTTTGCATCAGTGCATAGTTTATTTAATCTGGCCCCACGGGTACAATACAACAAAAAGTAGGAATTGATGATACTGTGTGCATGTACACCCTATATTTCAATACACTGATCAAAAAAATACAAATCAATCTTCAGATACAAGATTCTCCTGGTACAAATAAATCGAAGATGGTCTTCTCTTAACTGCATATTATAAATATATTGAAAAACACTGAGGAGCTCAGAGAGGATATAGAGTCACTGGGTTGCAAACAGACCCTTCATAAGGTCATGGAATATTAGTCTTCATAATGTGGGCATTTATTACCTCCAATATCCAAGCGATCAAGAGGAGGAGTCCAAGCTTCATGGCCAGACCTGTGGTTAAGGAAGGTCGGATTACAGGTGTTGAGGAATCCCCTAGATAGCTTGACCCGCTGAGAGCGTAGCCACAGCTGTCTGCTGTCTGCTCTTCCGACTGGGCCATACGAGTGGATAGTAGAAAAGTTAAGTTTCATTACCTTCTTATCTGTCTCAAGATGGAGTCCTCATTGGCGCGTCAGTATCCGAGCCCAGACAGGACTTCCCTTCACTTGAGTTTTAGAATGCTGGAGGAGGAAATGGTGCTGGTCTGGGAACTTCCGACCTGCAAACAATGGCACTGCCAAACAATGGCTGGACTAAGCACAGCAGGCTTTACCAGGCCCATCCCCCGTGACATGAAATTGAGCATAAGGCGCAAAAGAGATTTGAATGAGTGTATATTACAGTCACTGTGAAGAAAACCAAAGAACTAACCCTAGCCATGGGACTCTCCTATGAGTGAGATGAGAGGTATTTGTGAGGACAGTGTTAAGTTTAAGATTCTGCCGCATGTCAGGGTGAAGAGCTGGAACATCACTGCGCACTCTTTTTAAACAGATGACAGACACCTTTCATATATCACACTAGAGGGTTCTAAAGGTGGAGTAAAACAAAGCATCAAGCATCACTAACTCCAATTGAATGTAACTCACAAAAAGTGATGGAATGTTACTGTACTAAAAGGAAAAGTCAGTGTGTGTGAAAAAAGGGGGGAGGAAATCTTTTCTTTTAAAGACGAGAACCCTCACTCACCCGAGGGTGACATGCTTCATCATTGGGTCCCCTCTTGCACACTGCAACCGCAAGGTATACAGTGTGGGCTACAACTCTCAGAGGAAAATAAGAGAGGAGCGTGAGGTGTTTTATGAGGATGCCAATTTAGGCAGGGGGAGTAAGGGGCAGAGTGTTGGTCAAAAAAAGTTGTGAATAGATAAAACTAGCTACAGGGTAACAAAATTCAATGTATTAGTAGTTCCCATCAGCTAGGGTTAAAACAAGGTGATATAGGATTGAAATAATATCCTAGTAATTAGTGGTCAACATGTTTCTGCCAGGTGACTACTCGTTCGCGGCATTCATCAGGACCTCTCTATATTATCACTCTGCTTCAAAAACAATAAAATAAAAACCATACTCAATGATAAGGTGTTTGTGACAACAGAACCAGCTGCAGTCCGGTCCAGTGTCTCTGAAGAATAAAGATAATTGACAAATTCGTTATTATTTCCAGAACGTAATGGTCTCCCACCACACCACACACCAAATCAAAACCCCACACACGTGATGTGTTACACACGTGGTTAAAAAGGAACAAACGGCATTCAGGTAAGTGTACATAATAAACTCACCTAGGGGTAATGTTAATTTACCTCTACCTTTCGAGGAATGATGTCTCAGATCACAAATTACTAAAAAAAGATAAAAGAACGGCTCAAACTGATTCTCCCATGTTGCACATAACTGGACAAATAAAGTGAGTCTAGCGCTTCTGCAATGGATATAAAGCAAGCAAAAGTCTGTTAAATTACTCAATATGGAATGTTCAATGACGGCTACCCACACTCCCAGCCTACAGTACCTTGCGTTAAAAACGAGTGGCACACAGTCACTCAATGCGGGCATCCAGCTTAAAAGATGTGAAGCGTGTACTAGATGGTGTCGACAAAACAGTGTAGAGACCTTTAATGTGTAAGGTATACATTCAGCCTATCTTCGCAGCGCACAGGTCAATGACGGCTACCCACACTCCCAGCCTCCAGTACCTTGTGTTAATCTGTGTCCTTCCATTCAGGGCACCAACCGAAGGGGGAGAGACAGCGCGTCTCCGAATGCTTTTGAATCCCCGCATGCAACTCCGTGAGTGCGTCTACCCGGAAGTCAAACAGTTGACGTCCGGGTTACGGGGGATCAAGGGAGATGTAGTTCTACCATGTGAGGACAGTGAAATACGCTGTAGAGAGACTGGCGAGGATAGCGTCAACATTCTTCTGTATTTCAAGTCCACATGTAAATATCCACCACACTAAAATCGAACCGATATGGCCACAGTGTAATGGAATCTATCGGTTTGAAAATGTGAGCTTGACAGGAAAATAGCCAAGTCACTCCTACGCAACACAACTTAGTCGTATGGCCAAACAAACGAAAAAGAGAAGATATACATATACTTCAACGCGTGGAACAGAGCCCCAACTACACAATAATAACAATTAGTACACAGTGCATAATAGAGTGATGGTGTATCTAATGCATCTGGAGATCTAGAACCAACATGTGTAAGGGACAGGGAAATAAATATGTATACATTATATTATTGTATATCTTATCGTGTAGATACATAACCTTAAAGCAAAATTTTCAACAAGGACCTGGCACTAGTTCCATCAGAAGTAACAAAATATGTCAGTGTCGCCCACACAATATAGGATGGTGTCGTTCATCCCATACGTCTGTTGGTACTCATCCATAAATTAGAAACTGTGGGGGACAAGGCAAAGTTAGACAGAACCCCAGGGGATGTCCTCATTAAGACCTGTCAAATGACTTTTGATACGAAACACCCACCGTTGTTCGTGGCGAAATAAAACCTTTTCCAATGGTCCCATGTTCACATCATAGTGAGGTTTATCAATAATGACCCATTGAAGGTCATTTTCTGTGTGACCCTTTTCAAGGTAATGTCTTGTCATACGTGTGTTTGATTTCTTGCACCGAAAGGTGCTGCGATGTTCAGTGATTCTTTGACGTACCTTGCGACAAGTCATGCCAATGTAAATTAGTGAACAGGGGCACGTGATCAGATAAATCACCCCGCTGGTATTACAATTGGTGTGGCTATTCAGTTTCCATGGTCTCCCCAGTAAAATATCAATCTCCGTTACATGTCTTGTAAAGGGACAACATGAACAAGAGCCACATGGAAAATGCCCAGTCACAGGATTAGCATTCCACAGTGTTGATGGACGGTTATGTATAGTGGTTCTTGGTCGTGTATGTACCATGAGATCCTGTAGATTGCTTCTACGTTTCAATGCAAATAGGGGCGAGTCTAATGTAAGCTTCCCTGTGTTAAGTATGTGCCAATTCTTATTAATGGCCCTTTTAACACTCCTAGTCAGATTGCTAAAAGTAGTCACACATACCAATCTATCTGATTTTGGTTTGGTATATGTTTCCAAAAGAGCCCCCCTATCGTTGTTACGAGCTTTTTTTGCACCCCTCTTAATCAGATGTATGGGATAGTGTCTGGCAGATAACTCCTCAGTCAACTTCCTGGCATGTTTATGATACTGAGCCAATTCGGAACAATTTCTCCTGAGTCTGAGAAATTGGCCTACTGGAAGATTGGTTAGTAATGCCCTCGGATGGAAACTATGATAACTCAACAGGGAATTACGAGCCATCGGTTTCTGGTATAACTCCGTGTGAATCCTCCCATCTTTAGGATACAGTCTAAGATCCAGGAAAGGGATAGAGGAGTTGTTATTCTCACCAGTAAACCTCAGGTTCGTATCCCGGTAAGTGCTAGTACAGCGCATTGCATGACAAAGTCATTAGGAGTTTGGTCATCACGTGGATTGCTATCTAAAAGGTCCCGTATTGTCTCAAGGGTGGCATCCTGCGGTATATTCGTATACAATGCTTTCACATCGTATGTAGCCATCAATTGACAATTGGGATCAAAGGAAAAAGATTCAAGACACTGCAACACATGTTTAGTATCCTGTAGATACGATGGCATTAAGGATACAAATGGTCAGAGAAAGTGATCCACGAATTTCGATAAAGGCTCTAAAAGAGACCCAATACCAGACACTATAGGCCTGCCAGGTGGAGGTCGCTGATTTTTGTGAATTTTTGGGAGGACATAGAAGGCTGGTATTCTGGGATTTTTCTGAATCAAGAAATCAGCCTCGTTCTTCGTTATCCAACCAGCCTCTTTCCCTTCTTCCACCAATGACTTAATTCTCAGCTGTAACCGTCTGGTAGGATCTAGTGCAATGCGTGTATAGAAGATAGCATTCTCTAGCTGTCTACGGCATTCTTGTCGATATACCTCTGTCCAAAATCACCGTCGCTCCCCCCTATCTGCTGGTTTAATCATGATAAAGGGATCATTACCCAAATTAGAGATACATTGTCTCTCAGAGTTAGACAGATTACAACTCCTAATGACTTTGTCATGCAATGCGCTGTACTAGCACTTAAAGAAAACTTTTTCCGTTTTGAAGGACAACTGTATTGGCAAATCACCGGTACTTCCATGGGGAGTACCTGTGCACCCAGCATGGCCAATCTCTACATGCATGGTTTTGAGACGCAACACATCTATCCTCAACATAACCCTTTCAATGGTCAACTCAAATTATGGAAGCGCTACATAGACGATATCCTGGTCATCTGGGAAGGTGACCAGGGATCTCTTGAGGACTTCTCTGTATGGCTGAATAGACGGGATACGAACCTGAGGTTTACTGGTGAGAATAACAACTCCTCTATGCCTTTCCTGGACCTTAGACTGTATCCTAAAGATGGGAGGATTCACACTGAGTTATACCAGAAACCGATGGCTCGTAATTCCCTGTTGAGTTATCATAGTTTCCATCCGAGGGCATTACTAACCAATCTTCCAGTAGGCCAATTTCTCAGACTCAGGAGAAATTGTTCCGAATTGGCTCAGTATCATAAACATGCCAGGAAGTTGACTGAGGAGTTATCTGCCAGACACTATCCCACACATCTGATTAAGAGGGCTGCAAAAAGAGCTCGTAACAACGATAGGGGGGCTCTTTTGGAAACATATACCAAACCAAAATCAGATAGATTGGCATGTGTGACTACTTTTAGCAATCTGACTAGGAGTGTTAAAAGGGCCATTAATAAGAATTGGCACATACTTAACACAGGGAAGCTTACATTAGACTCGCCCCTATTTGCATTGAAACATAGCAGCAATCTACAGGATCTCATGGTACATACACGACCAAGAACCACTATACAGAACAACAGTCAATCAACACTGTGGAATGCTAATCCTGTGACTGGGCATTTTCAATGTGGCTCTTGTTAATGTTGTCCCTTTACAAGACATGTAACGGAGATTGATATTTTACCGGGGAGACCATGGAAACTGAATAGCCACACCAATTGTAATACCAGCGGGGTGATTTATATGATCACGTGCCCCTGTTCACTAATTTACATTGGCATGACTTGTCGCAAGGTACGTCAAAGAATCACTGAACATCGCAGCACCTTTCGGTGCAAGAAATCAAACACACGTATGACAAGACATTACCTTGAAAAGGGTCACACAGAAAACGACCTTCAATGGGTCATTATTGATAAACCTCACTATGATGTGAACATGGGACCTTTGGAAAAGGTTTTATTTCGCCACGAACAACGGTGGGTGTTTCGTATCAAAAGTCATTTGACCGGTCTTAATGAGGACATCCCCTGGGGTTCGGTCTAACTTTGCCTTGTCCACCACATTTCTAATTTATGGATGAGTACCAACAGACGTATGGGATGAACGACACCATCCTATATTGTGTGGGCGACACTGACAAATTTTGTTACTTCTGATGGAACTAGTGCCAGGTCCTTGTTGAAAATTTTGCTTGAAGGTTATGCATCTACACGATAAGATATACAATAATATAATGTATACATATTTATTTCCCTGTCCCTTACACATGTTGGTTCTAGATCTCCAGATGCATTAGATACACCATCACTCTATTATGCACTGTGTACTAATTGTTATTATTGTGTAGTTGGGGCTCTGTTCCACGCGTTGAAGTATATGTATATCTTCTCTTTTTCGTTTGTTTGGCCATACGACTAAGTTGTGTTGCGTAGGAGTGACTTGGCTATTTTCCTGTCAAGCTCACATTTTCAAACCGATAGATTCTATTACACTGTGGCCATATCGGTTCGATTTTAGTGAGGTGGATATTTACATGTGGACTTGAAATACAGAAGAGTGTTGACGCTATTCTCGCCAGTCTCTCTACAGCGTATTTCACTGTCCTCACATGGTAGAACTACATCTCCCTTGATCCCCCGTAACCCGGACGTCAACTGTTTGACTTCCGGGTAGACGCACTCACGGAGTTGCATGTGGGGATTCAAAAGCATTCGGAGACGCGCTGTCTCTCCCCCTTCGGTTGGTGCCCTGAATGGAAGGACACAGATTAACACAAGGTACTGGAGGCTGGGAGTGTGGGTAGCCGTCATTGACATGTGCGCTGCGAAGATAGGCTGAATGTATACCTTACACATTAAAGGTCTCTACACTGTTTTGTTGACACCATCTAGTACACGCTTCACATCTTTAAAGCTGGATGCCCGCATTGAGTGACTGTGTGCCACTCGTTTTTAACGCAAGGTACTGTAGGCTGGGAGTGTGGGTAGCCGTCATTGAACATTCCATATGGAGTAATTTAACAGACTTTTGCTTGCTTTATATCCATTGCAGAAGCGCTAGACTCTCACTTTATTTGTCCAGTTATGTGCAACATGGGAGAATCAGTTTGAGCCGTTCTTTTATCTTTTTTTAGTAATTTGTGATCGGAGGCATCATTCCTCGAAAGGTAGAGGTAAATTAACATTACCCCTAGGTGAGTTTATTATGTACACTTACCTGAATGTCGTTTGTTCCTTTTTAACCACGTGTGTAACACATATCACGTGTGTGGGGTTTTGATTTGGTGTGTGGTGTGGTGGGAGACCATTACGTTCTGGAAATAATAACGAATTTTCAATTATCTTTATTCTTCAGAGACACTGGACCGGACTGCAGCTGGTTCTGTTGTCACAAACACCTTATCATGGAGTATGGTTTTTATTTTATTGTTTTTGAAGCAGAGTGATAATATAGAGAGGTCCTGATGAATGCCGCAAACGAGTAGTCACCTGGCAGAAACATGTTGACTACTAATTACTAGGATATTATTTCAATCCTATATCACCTCGTTTTAACCCTAGCTGATGGGAACTACTAATAAATTGAATTTTGTTACCCTGTAGCTAGTTTTATCTATTCACAACTTTTTTTGACCAACACTCTGCCCCTTACTCCCCCTGCCTAAATTGGCATCCTCATAAAACACCTCACGCTCCTCTCTTATTTTCCTCTGAGAGTTGTAGCCCGCACTGTATACCTTGCGGTTGCAGTGTGCAAGAGGGGACCCAATGATGAAGCATGTCACCCTCGGGTGAGTGAGGGTTCTCGTCTTTAAAAGAAAAGATTTCCTCCCCCCCTTTTTTCACACACACTGACTTTTCCTTTTAGTACAGTAACATTCCATCACTTTTTGTGAGTTACAGACACCTTTCATAATCACAGGTGAATGTTATGTTCGGTTATTAACATTTATAGCGCGCACAGCTACTCAAGAGTGTCCCGGGGCGAACCTGGTAGGGGTGGCGGTCAACTGGATGCAGACATAAAATCACAAGTGCAATATAAAAAAATTGTGCCTTCGGTAGGAATAGTTATGCTTTAAACCCAGATTACGATTTAGGAGTGGATAAGCATGAAGATTCCAGGTGGCAATATTTACCATTTGGGACTGGCATCTCTGGACACATTCACTCCTCCTATAAAAGTTCAGCCCCACAGAATAGGTAATAACAGTGTCAACCTGTACTAACTAGGAAGCATGGTCTGTTCTTTGGGGTTGAACTCACACTTTTGCGGCCTGTTCTAAGCAAGCGGCTAATGTGTACGGGGGTCTGGTGCAAGGTGGGTTCTGGGGGTGGGGGGGTCTGGGAGTAGGGAAGCTGGGAGGGTTGGTTGGCAGGTGAACATCAAATACTCCCTCAGTGCTTGAGAGATGATCACACTTGGACCAGGGAATGGGTTTGGGCTGTAACATAGCCCTTTTCCAGAGAGATTTTACATGCTGGGTTTTCCACCCGGTTAAATTAGATCCTTTCTTCCAGCACTGAACACCTCACTCTTGATTGAGTTGAGCAAAATTCTACGAGGGAAACTCACTCTGCTCATCTCATAATTGGGGCATTAATATTTATTTAGTGCCACTATCGCCAATTAATTGGCCTCTAAATGTTACAGGAAGGAGGTAAGGTCGGACACAAAGCAAGCCAGTTTATAAATATCTAGAATCGTATTTCTACTTTGCACGTAATACGTTTATTATATTACCAATGTACTACAAAGTAAAGATTGGAAATGCATCACTAAATATTCGTACTGAATATTATGGCAGGTTAAATCAAAGCATATTTTTTCACCTTAGTTCTTCTGCCAGTACCAGTGCGAATTCTTTCCCTGAAAAAGAGCAATTTGGTCTGATCTAGACAGAGCAGAAAGGTACAAGGGGAAACTTTAAGCAGGACCTTATTTAACCTCATTTTTTATCTACTCTGATATGAAAATCATGATTTCACAGTTTATGCATTCCACATTATAAAACCTTGACGAAATTGCTGTGTTCTGAAACTAACAGCCATATGATTCACCATGAAATGAAGTCAAGAAAATAATTTCGGATAAATTGAACTATAAACTTGATAGAATTTCCATGACAACAGATTGCAGTACAATCTGCTGAAAGCCGCCAATAAAAGGCTGTAAATCATTTACAGCCAACAAGAATTCATCCACAGGTCTCAGACATAGGAAAATGAACTATGGAGTATGTTTTCTTGTGGTTCATAGGATATTCAGTTGTGTGTATATTTTGTTGACTTTTTTTAAATATGAAAAGGTTCTTATATTTGAGAACACGTTTGATACAATTCTGCACATTTTAGGGAAACACTTAATATACATCAAGTTACATCAACAAAACGAGCATTATAAGTATCAGCATTTGTTCTCGGACTATGGGAGGTGGCCGGAGGGGTGTAGGGTCAACGAGCAGCAGAATTCAATTTCAATTCTGTTTAGTTATACTCATTTGGCAAGAACACAACGGTGGGAAAATTATTTAACAATTAAAAAAGCATGCAGTTGGTGCCATCATGACACAGTAAAGAGCGTCTCAAGCAGCTAGGTAATTAGGTAAGACTTATGGCGTTTGCATTTACAGGGCTGTTTCGAACATTAGGCACGACTAGGCGGCGGCCGCCTAGGGCGGCAAAAAACTTGAGTTTGGGAATATCTAATGCATTAATTCTTCTATCCTGAATGACAGGGGAGAGAGTGATGGTAGTAAAAGGGAGGGGGCAGCATTTTTCTATTCTCGACTAGGGCGGCAAAACACCTAGAAACGGTGCATTTATAAGGTGAGGTAACGCTGGCTTAACTACTGTGGGGTGTCACACTGCAGACACGAATGGCAAAAATAACCTGGTTACGTTTGGGGAGGGTGAAAATCGGCAAAATTACCTTTCACTTGACCTACTTAAAATATTTCTATCATTCCTAAGAACAACGTTTTGTCACTACATGTCATGTAACATTTACACAATGCTTTCAGGGTGTTTGTATTCCATCACTAAGAAAAAGTACAACATAATAAAAAGTAAAATTTAAAAATAATGGGAAAGCCTTTTACGGTAGTATTTCCCCTTCTGGGCACATTTTGGTTCTCCCTTGGTTACTCGTATTAACAGCTTTAGGCTGCCTTCACTTCACACAGCCACACAATATATTTGTTTATTTGACATAATACTGTTTTTGAAATACGCTGCTCATATTATTTGTTATTTAATGACCGTTCTTGGGATTCAGTACGAACATTTCGTACAAGGTCGAAAAACATGGTGAACTCTTTTTGTTTCTGGTCAGCAACATTGCCGAACGATTTAGGCACAACACAGTAGCACAGCTGCAGATATTTAACACAACAGTACTGTTCCTCGACCTCTTGAATGTTAGATGGGAGAATTCCAGCAGAGAGACCAGTCTTGGAACTTCTACAGCCTTGCGTAAACTGAGTTTATGCCTATGGTGTGGACCACCTAACCTCACATACCAGGTACAGGGTACGCTCTTCCCAGAGATCACTAATATATCCCCGTGCTCATATAGTGAGGGTAGGCTTAGTTCGATATATTATTTACCATGGTCGGATTGTTCATTGCTTACAGCCTACTAGTAATGTCGATTACTTTTCTTAGTTGTATCGGTTTACTAATCGCAATAAACCTGCTTCAAAATGGACTACGACAGTTTCAATAAAAATATTGTAAACCTCTTTCGTATCTTTCGTCTGTTTACTATGGACATACTCAAGTGAGAACGAAAGGTGGAGGTCTGTTTCCACGGTTCCCTTGGGGACTATAGGTTCATGTTCTAGGTTTGCCGAAATCACTGGTTACTCGGGAAAGGTTCGGAGTACAGGAAAGGCACTGTGAGCTAGTCGGATTTGGGCCTGAAGATACTGACATGGTGGAGAGGCTCAGTCCCTGCATTCGGACGTCCTGTTACCCCCAAGGTACAGTTCTGTCTCCAAACAGAATCCCTGCAACATTATCTGCCTGTCGTTCAGATATTTTTCCTTTTTCTGCACCTCCATTAGTATCCCAACATCGATTTAGGTCTTGAGCTACCTGGGTGAATAAGGAGTTAGAGTAGGCAGCATCCCTGGGCTTATTTAGACAAGCCATTGTCTTCAATTGCACATTTGGCTAGGATGACATGATGTCTGTTGATTTCAGGAGGAACAAAAAGTACTCTTGTGCCTCCCTAAGAAGAGAGGCTTCTCAGCGCCTGAATCCCCTCACGGGTGATTAGCCACGCTCTACAAGTCCTGCTTGATTAGATTTCCTTCAAAAATGAAAATACATTTTATGGCAAAGCACAGAGACCAATATCATGAACTGTTCTTTGTTGCTTTTAAACACAGCAACAAAGAGGATGACCACTATACTATCAACCTTTAACATTCAGAAATTTGCATAAATACTGAGAAGCTGCAGCCATCTTTCTTCTTTGTTGCTACTCATGCACAAATAAGTACTATGCCTGATTTGGGTTGTTTATGTATATTTAGGTTTTAACTAGGTTAGCCCTTATTGGTGCTGGGACACGATGTAATAATTGAAATTTTGTAGTCTCTCTTTTGTATTTCAATGGGGAGGGTGAAGGGGGAAAGGGGGTTGAGGAGTGCTTTACCTTGGTTGTGAGCACTTAGTAGTTTGATTTTGAGCATTGTTCTTTCTGCATCGAAATGGTTATGTTATGTTATGTTAAATTTAGCTTATAAAGCGCACGTACGCCCGTAGGCTTCATGGCGCTGTAGGAGGTTTTCAGAGCATAACACAACAACAGGAGGACAACTTAGAACGTCTAAGGATAAGCTTCTCTAAAAAGCCAGGTCTTAAAGGCTAGTCTAAAGGCTAGAATATCCTCGTGTGACCTTAAAGAAGCTGGCAAGGAGTTCCAGAGGGAGGCAGCAAGAAAATGAAAAGAGCTGCCGCCCTGACGTTGTTTCCTAACAACCGGCACCATGAGCAAGTTTTTGTGACCAGAGCGGAGGTTGCGGGAGGGGGTGTATCTGGCAAGCAGATTGATGATAAATTTGGGGCCTTTACTTTGTAATGCCCTAAAGATAATGCAGCCGGTTTTAAAAGCCGCCCTCTGGGCTACCGGCAGCCAGTGCAGGTCTGCCAGGCCTGGCCCGATGGACTGCCATTTAGGAAGCCCACAGATCAGCCTGGCCGCCTGATTTTGAACCAGCTGCAGCCTCTTGAGCTGCCCGGCTGGAAGGCCCAAATATAAACTATTTGAGTAGTCCAGCCTAGACAGCACAAGGGCGATGGTCACCTGTATCAGGGCAGAATGGGTTAGGAAATGGGCAATCTTTCTAATCTTGCGCAGCTGAAAGAAGCAAGCGGAAACAACTGACCCTACCTGACTTTTCAGGGAGAGGTCTTCACTAAAGGTGACTCCAAGGCTCTTAACTGTGCGGGAATTGGAGGGGGGGTTTCCCATCTCCAAAGGCCAAAATTGAGGTCCCCAGCTGAGTTCGCTCTTCCCAGGCAAGATCAATTCAGTCTTGCCTGGGTTAAGTTTTAGGTGGTTAAGGGCCATCCATCTCTGGATACGAGCCATGACCTCCCTAAACTCAGTAACAGCATCCGGCGACCCCAGGGGGAAAACCAATTGCAGATCATCTGCGTAATTAAAGATCCACACTTTGAATTTCCTCAAGGAGTACAAAAGGGGACGCAAGTATAAATTAAATAAAAGGGGGGACAGGGATGAGCCTTGAGGGACCCCGCAATCGTTCTTAATTCTAGGGGCTGTGAAAGTGCCCAGTCTCACTGCTTGAGTCCGGTCGGACAAGAATGATTCCACCCAGCTCAGGGCAACACCTCTGAGGCCTGCCTGCTCGACACGGCCGACCAAAATAGTATGGTCGACCGTGTCGAATGCAGCAGACAGGTCAAGAAGCACCAGTGCCTGGTGGACATCCCTGTCTGCGTTACACCGAAGTGTATTCTGGACTGCCAGGGTTACCGTCTCGGTCGAATGGCCTGGACGGAACCCAGCTTGATTTGGCTCCAGAAATCCAGTGGTTTCCACAAAGTTGGAAAGGCAATTGGAGACGTGAGCCTCCAATATCTTGGATAGGAACGGCAGCAGGGATATAGGACGATAATTTGATGAGTCCTGAGGGTCCAGGCCTGGTTTTTTAATTAGAGGGATTAGCAGAGCGTGTTTAAAGCCAGTAGGTACCCTGCCCTGGGTCAGTGATTTATTTAGTAGGGGTAGATTACCCTGAGGGATAGTCTGACCGATTTCCGAGAAGATGTGGGGGGGGCAGATGTCGTTAGGGGATCCGGACTTTACCCTCGTCAAAAGTGAAGAAAAAGTTTTACCATCAATGACCGGGAAGGTATCTAATACAGAGGGATTGTAAAAGACGTCATCCAAAGGAAGTGACGTTGGGGAACTAGCAATGCTCGATTTGATAGTGACAATTTTTTCTCTGAAAAAATTATTCAGGGAATCACATAGCTTCTGCGTAGGAGCTATTGAAGGGGCTGTCCTGTCGTTGTCACAGAGTTCATTAACTATATTAAAAATATCTTTGGACTTGTTGGATGACGATAAAATTTTTGAGGAGAAGAAATTAAGTTTGTGTTGTTTTAAAATTTTTTGATAATTGGTTGGTGACAGTGCGCATTCATCGCTTTGCTACCATTTGATTTTAAATAATACCTGCACGTGCTGGTCTACTGTGCCAGGAAGACATGAAACAGAGGATCTTTGACAACTTGAGGATTATACTTTTGCTTATTTATGCACGCAGCGGACTGTGTGAGAACAGAATTATCACAGGAAGGGCTATTGTTTACTTGTGTGTTGCAGCATAAATGTAGAATTTACCAGCCTTAAATGTTTAGGCAAACAATCTCAATTCAGAACTACATTGTGATTGCTTGCTGTTACTATGTGAACTAGGATTGGTGGTTTCAGCAAAGATGCTGGTAGTTGGGTGTAATGTCGGTTTGGCTATTAAAACCCTTCACATAAAAAATACCCACCAATTAGACATATATGGGAATAGGTTTGCAGGTCAAGTGAGGTTGAGCAATACTAGGCTAGATCAAGCAGTCGCCTCTCTGTTCTCATAACAGAAGCCTTGCATGTATCTGGCTTCAAAAGATTACAATAGACTACCAATTATAATGGGGACTTTCCACTCGGAAAGAAGAAACATCTGTATATTGGGGAGGTCCAATAGCTAATAAACATCACTGTATGATATCCCATTAACAAAATATAGGGTACACAAACCATTATAAAATGCATCTTAAAATAGGATTCCTTATAACTGTTCATTGTGTTCATCAACGCCAGGAGACTATATATATGTATATTGGTGTTTTTATTACACAAAATGCAGTGATATAAAAGCCCAAATATCACAGGAAACAGCAAAATATGGTGAAATTAGTATTTCATGGGTAACTGTGAAATATTTTCCAACGAATGGACAGCCTCCCTCCTATGCTGCAGAGTTGTACCATTGCTATGGCTATTACAATTATGTGGCATGGAGGATAAAATTAAGTGACAAGAGAATCTAAAGTATGTGGAAAAATGCAAGTTAAGGGGCATGTTAACTGGAAAAAAAATACTCACTTTAGCTAGAAACATTTTGGGAAAATCTGCAAATCTGACCAAATAATATGGCCGATATAGTAAATCCATAATTATGCGGTAAAAGCTGCAGAATCTCACAAATCTGCTGACTTCACCATATACCACTACTTTATTAACAATTTAGCAAGAAAGATACACAAGCCTAAAGATCCTACTTCTAAATGGTGCCCATTATCATTTGCTCTGAACTAGGTCTGTCACTGTAACGACCCGAAAATAAGCATGTAAACTAAAAAATATATATAAAGGGTAGCATGTGTATTATGGGCTTACATTGCCATAGAGGAGCTCAAGTGACATTCACAAACCACCTGGCATCATGGTTTAGAACGTCACCACAACCCATCAATGACAATATTGGACCATACTACAGTTTCAATCTCTCTCTCTCAATTGTTTAAGGGGGTACTCCTAATAAATACTTTAAATAAATATGTAGGGTAGTGTTACTCTTAATGGGGTTTTCAAGAGTTCGGGATTACACTTAAACCTAATATTAAATAATAAAATACATTAAAAAAATAAAAGCACACACAAGCACACACACACACACACACACACATATATATGGACCCGTATGGTATTCAAAAATAAAAAATCTAAAAAAGGGATGAAAAAGAGTGACTTTCAACTAGCCAATTGTTAAAAATGTCAATATTTTCCATTGCTCTCAGCGCTTACTCTTCGGAGACTAAGACACACTGCGTGATAAGATGTAGGCAAACAAACCTATGGCCCTAGTGTTTCTGGACAGACACGGAAAAAGCATCCGATACGCGGTCTTCGCATTATTGGTTTGTGACACAGCCAATTTTGGCTCGGCGTTCATTGCACTGACCAAGCGTTCCAGTATCTAGGTGTAGCTGCGTCTACCTCAAAACAAATGGCATGAACTGAACACAAATTAATTAGAGATATTAAGAGCTCCATGGAGTTCTGGACCTTCCTCCCTCTAACGGTAGCCGGTGAGACAGCAATCACTAAACTGATAGTGCTGACTCCGTGCCTGCATCTCTTTCAATGCAGCCTCTACACAATTCCCCAGAAATGTATTAAACCAATCCATTCCTTCGCAAATACACTCCGATCGGAACAGAAGAGAAGCAAAGTAAAAATGGACACTCTGTTCTGTAGACCTGAAGAGGAGGGGATGTGGGTCCCTAACACAGAGAGAGAGATATATATATAGAAATATATAGATATATAGAGATATATATAGATATATATATTTTATCTACTGGTGGTCGCCAGTAGATAGTTAGGACCTATTTTCCATAGGAAATCCGCAACATTCTATTCCCAATAAGTCTGGCGCCGATTGACGAATCTTCGCGAAACTTTCCAAACTTTTGCCCAGCTCCGCTCCGCTCCTACCCTGAAAGTTTCGCGGTGATTCGTCAGGCAGGGGCCGAGAAAAAAGGGGGGTCCCAAAACACGTTTTCCCCATGCGATTTCCCTTAGGACCGGTTGTCGCAGCTACAGCCGGAACTGCTCAACGGAATTACACCAAATTTGGCAAAGAGGTAGTCCTCAGTTCAGACTCGTGCCTTTTGCTTAAATGGTGTAAATCCGTTCAGTAGTTCCTGAGAAAATTAGAGTTAAAAGTTAGTGATATCTATGGCCGAGGAGGATCCGCGGACCCTCACCGCACCCAGCGCGCACCCTGCCGTGCACGAGCTGAATGCTAATTGGCTGTCAATACTCCAGATCAGGAAGTGTTGGCAGCCATCTTGTGCCTCGGTAGAACCGAGGCACAAGAAGCCCCCCAAAAAATTTATAAAAATCACGGGATGCGCGTAGTGTCCGCACATTACGCTGAGGAAAAAAAAACGAAGCGCGGGCTCCCGCGCTTCATTTACAATTAGCCCCGGGGGCAATTTTTCATAGTTCTCTGGGCCCCCCCCGGCCCCGGGGACCACCACCCCCGGGGCTTTTTTTTTACACCCTGTGTGGGGGGGCTAGAGCCCCCCCACATGCCCCAGGAACCGCCACCTCCCCGGGGCACTACATATTTAAAATAGGGGGTCCGATACGGACCCCCAAGCCCCGTGGACCACTACCCTCCCCCCGGGGCTTTAACTTAAGTTGGAGGGGGGCTGTGCGGCCCCCCTCGTGGAGCCTTGTCGTGGCCCTGGGGACCGCCATCCCCCAGGGCCGGCTCCTGCAGTGTCCCGGGGTCCCCACCCCGGGACACGGCTGTTTGCAATGGCAGGGCAGGAGCCTCGCGGCTCCCACCCTGCCATTGCAAACTGCTTTGCTATTTGGAAGAGAGAGCAGGGAAACCTGCTCTCTCTTCCAAATAGCAAAGCAGATTGGTTTTCCACATGGGGAGAAGCATGTTAGCTGCTCCCCATGTGGAAAAGCAATGCCGGCTCCCGCAGGAGGCGGGAAGCCGGCGGGGCCGTGGGGGGATTGGGGACCCCCCCACGGTCCCTAACGGACTACACAGCTGTGTTAGTTCGCAATGTTCTCTGGGCCTTATAGTCCGTGTCACGTTAAAATTACTCCGGGATGGACACACAATAATTTCAAACTGTCTTGAAAAGCCCTGAATGGGCCTCGGAAGCTTGTCCCTACTCACAATCCCACAAAACGCTGGTCCCATCGGAGGGCAAATATAAGCATCTATGGGCGTGTCACGCACACAAACTCTGTTGTCGAAGCCTCTGAAGACGAGCAATCAGCTCAGAAACGCGTCAGGCTTTTTAATGGTCGATAGGAGAACTGTAATCTTATCGTGAAGCGAATCTCTACCTTACCTGAAAACGCCATGTGCGAGATGCTGGAGAGTGCGCTTTTGCCTGTGGGCACTTGGTAGCTTTGATGTTTATGCGGCAGCCCAGCCGTAAAAAGCGCACCACCCCGAGAAGCACGGGGGTCCTGGGGCCCGAGATCCCTCTGAGCCACGAAGAGGAACCAGCGTTTTGTGGGATTGTGTGTAGGGACAAGCTTCCGAGGCCCATTCAGGGCTTTTCAAGACAGTTTGAAATTATTGTGTATCCATCCCGGAGTAATTTTAACGTGACACGGACTACAAGGCCCAGAGAACATTGCGAACTAACACAGCTGTGTAGCCCATCGGAGGGCAAATATAAGCATCTATGGGCGTGTCACGCACACAAACTCTGTTGTCGAAGCCTCTGAAGACGAGCAATCAGCTCAGAAACGCGTCAGGCTTTTTAATGGTCGACAGGAGAACTGTAATCTTATCGTGAAGCGAATCTCTACCTTACCTGAAAACGCCATATATATATCCAAACAAAAAGCCCCCAAGCTTTAAAGCCGCTACTCAATGTTGTTTGTTTGGATATAGATATATATATATATATATATATATATACACACACACACACACACACACATATACATATACACACACACACACACACACACATTATGTGGCTGCACAGTTGGTTTGCGGCAAACTTGTTTGACAGTAATGACAGCACAGACTGGCACTGCACTGAGGTAAGGCACCTAACCAACCATCTTTTCATGGCACTAGGCGCACCAAGTAGTCCCCCCTGTATAAGAACATGAGGCACGGCACTTATGTGACAAATTTTGCAGGTGCAGGGACAAGCACATGCTGTATGACACATGACTATCAGTGTGCTGTGTGCCATAAATCACCCACCTTAAATGTAATATGGACATGACAGAATGGAAAAGGAGGGCTGCCTACTCTAGCTGACATGTGGGAAACAGATGCAGTGAACTCCTTTGAGAGAGCACAGGAGACTTTCATACCCCTCATGGACAATATAGTACTTAAAATGTAATGCCATTAAAGGGGTGATGCAAACTTTTTTTTTCTGGGGTGCTATACAGTCTGTCCTGACGCGGTCTGTCACTTCGGGCTTACTGGTCCATGCGGACCGCAGCTGCGGAATTATAACATAGCTCTATACAACCAGAGAAGATTCACAAAACTGCACACTGCATTTAGTCACGAAGTGAAAGACAGACAGTAACCAGGACTTCACAGATGCACAATGGAGACAATTATTACTATTGATAAAAGAGGCATCAAGCAATGCTAGATTCCGCTTGCTCCATTATAATTATGTGCACCGCACAAAGATGACACCAGCAAAGCTACACCGCCTAAACCCTAGCACCACAAGCAGATATCCCAAGAGTGGAATCCTGGAGGCTACATATTCCCACCTGGTGTGGGAGCGTCCAGATAATGCTGCATATTGAGGGGAGGTGGTGGGCTGATACTTGGCGCTCACGCCACTTACTCTGCCGATGACCCCACACACGTGTTTATTAGGTATAGACCTTTTAAAAACTAAATTTAAAACTAAGAAGAGATTTGTTCAGTTTAACCTCCTACTAGCGAATCTCCATGTGTTGATCTACTGATGGAACACAAAATTCCAGCGTCGAAAGCTGGATGCATGACGTGGCAGAATTAAAACATCAGAGGAAATCAGAACGTTGCTGACCAGAACAGATAATAAGTTGCAAGATAACTTTAAGAAGTGGAAAGCATTGTCATGTGTACTGATTTACCCCCTGGATAAACACCTCTCTTTAAACTATGTACACATCACACTATTGTACTGGTAATAAAGTTTACTGCCTACTGGCTGTGGCAGTGTTGTGGTGTGTCAGATTTGTTCTGCCGAATGTTTAGTTACCAACGTACAATATAGGAGTTGTCACCTTGTGGGATGGGCACCTGCGGAATATGTGTATGTTGTATTACAAAACCAAATAAAAATAATAAAAAATATATCAATTTATTAACCCTTCATAACTTCATAGCATGGATAAGACTATTGTACTTGGGCTCTTGTGCCATAGTGAAGGTGGGTGACCCCTTACAGGCATAAGCAAGAGCTGCCCTTGGTCCTCACTGCTTTTGACATTGGAGCTGGGTCACCATAAGCCAAACTTTGAAGATACTGAAGAGTATCAATTTTCAAGACAACATACTCCACGTGTGCCAATGATATGTTCATCTATCAGAGACCCCTCTGTGAGTCAGTCACACTTCCTAAAGAGTTAAGATCGTAACGGTCAGACCATTGAACACATGTCTGAACTAGAACTGAGCTGGTGAGTAGATAGATTTTGATTTAAGAAACATCACCTTGATTCATTACAAACTTTGAAGCATCGGGGAAAAGGGTTCAAGAAGTCCTTAGCCTTTTTTGCCACACTTCCTTCATCATTAATGGGTCGAGGGACCCTTGGAAAATTGATACTATATAGATGCGAATATACTTTTGAAGTACCATGCCAAAACCAATATTTAAATAATTGGATTGAATCTTGGTGAAACTGACTTGGGTAGGGAATGCTACACAATTAAACTAGCTATTACGAGAGTGTAGAATAGACTACATTTTCGACACTGTTGAGAGTGGACTACTGAAACGTAGTACATGCAAGACTTTAAAAAAATTTGAATGAAAAACGGAATCACCTCAGAACCAGAATGCTTTAATCTTTGAAAACACAATCACGTAAAGCCAGAACTTAACACTTGTCACTAGTTACTGTTGGAATCAAGCTCAAAGTCATATGTATGGCTTATTAGCAAAAAAAGTATTACGGGAATGGAAAAACTGGCAACCCACTGTATCCCACCCAGAAGTCTCCAGTCAGTTACATCTCATGGTATCCCCTCCCAGCTTGGCAAGGGATTAAAGCTTGGATTCAAATCACTTGGAGTTCAAACGATAAAACTGTTGCATGCCCTAAACAAGACTGAGGGCACAAACCTACCTATACTGAATTCAGGAATGTCCAAAACAAACATTTTCAAGAGTAATATTTGATTAGATCTCAGGAGTGCTGGCAGTAAGGGAGAAATATCGGCCAAGGCGCATGCCTCAGATGATCACTCTACTGCTTTGGAACACTCCTGGACTTACATTGTGAACTGAGCAGCTCCCCGAAATAAATACAAGGTGGCATACGCAGCATTTTACAGAGCATTATGTGACTATACAAACCATATAGTTTATAGAACTCCCTCCCTATGAAGGTTCGTCGTTTAGACTGCCTGTTATCCTTCCGTAAGGCCATTAAAACACACTTATTTCCCACAGTCTAGCCTGGCTCTCCCTGGAGACTGTCAGCACCGGGACACCCCTTCGCTGGGGCAGCTGTGCGCTTTACAAATGGCTATAACATAACATATAGAGGAAGGAATGCATTTTCACTCTTCAAGCCAGATTATCTCACTGCACAAATCCAACATGCTGTTGGCTGGTTGACTGAGTGATCATATCAAGAAAAAGGCAGGAAGGGTCAAAGCTAAAGCAATCTGACAATGGGTGAGGATCTCACAGGATCAGCCATGTTTCATCTGCTTAAAGGGACATACATCGGTCTGAACCATACATTTCCATCATTTTGGAAAATGGATAGGAACGTAATAGTGACCAAATAGATTGAAGGTAGCTGCCTGAAAATTGGAGGAAAGCACAGAAGTACAAGTTCTTTTCATTCCAGGAAGCACAGGGTCAGCTTAGAGTCATGGTGTAATAGTTTCTACAGTTTGCCAAACAGGCCACTGTGGCATGGAAGATCTGGGACCAGTTTCCAGTAACGCTTGGACAATACCACACCTTGGAAAAGAGGTCTACATTAAAGAAAGGTGGGAGGGAGACTAAAACCTAGAAGAATACCACACCTTGGAAAAGAGGTCTACATTGAAGACAGGTGGGAGGGAGACAAACCTTTTTCAGACAGCCGGTCGGGGAATGATTGATGAAAAGTATTCTAGTAGTTGACCAATGGAAAGAGGAGAGGTTGAGTATAGATTTTAAAAGGTAATCTGGCATTGCACATTTTAAAGTAGTACAATTCATCATCCTGACCCCACAAGAAATACACTTCACTAGTCTAACATTTCTGAATTGGGTTTACCTAGGAGATTTTGGGAGGAAATAGCGAGCAGATAAGTGGTGCTGATGAATGGAGTAGTAATCAGTAAACCGTAGGCGTGTCCTGTTGGCAACGATCACATTGCCAACCAAGTACACAATAAAGCACAAAATAGGATCCCTGGGGTTACAGCTGGCCAAAAGATGTATAGACAAACAATTGTTACGGGCATTGAAACACAAAATAAGCAACTGGCTGGAAGACCTCAAGGAGTCGGGACCTCAAAAAGAGAACCAGAGTTTAGAAACTTATGGCGGGTGGACACTTTGAAGGTTTCATTCAACACAAGATGTACGTACAGCTGCTTTTGGTATCACCAAGCGGTCCATTCCAAGGACGATACGAATTTTAAAAACAGCCTGTTAAAGTTCTTTTGCACTTGCACTTTTCAGAATGAACAGGCAAATATGGATTTTAGGTTATTTCCTCATTAAAACTAAATATGCTCCATGTAGAAAAGACCCATATCTTATCAAGTTGGAAAAGGGACCACTGGTGAAGCACAGTGCTTTTTGGTTTTTTTTCCAGCCCATTGCCTTGATTTTTTTGTTCCATACGTTATCTTTCATCTACTCGCCTCTCAAAATCCTTCCTCGCATCTATCTACACCTTCCTGTTTTTTTTTTTTAAAAACAGCATGTTATATTCAGAGATCAGCTCCATAATTATGCATACACTAAATTAAGAAATATAGGTTATGAATGTACTATTAGCAGTCTCGTTAAGGTTAAGAGCTATATAAATTCTAAAATACAATTCTGGGTTGCACGAGAAAACAATTTGCATTCAATGCATGTCCTCACATTTAATAAATGGTGAAAGGGCAGTCATTGCTTGTATTTACACTAATGAAGTTACAGCTGTTTAAAGCTGCATGTGCAAACTAATGACGCTAGTACAAATAGCAGGTCTAAAGAAACCTCAAATGGGCGCACTCAAAGAGTCCAGTTATTCTTGTCCATGCACCAAGACACAAAGGGGAGGGGGGATGGGGGGAGGGAGGGGGAGGGAGAGAGGGAGAGAGAGAGAGATGTTAGTTTTCGGGCACATCTAATGCAGTCGCGCATTATTGTTTTCATATTCATCTTTTTAAACGCAGCCCACTTTGAAGAAAATCAATGACTTGTAAGGTAAATGCTTCTATGCAGAATTAAATTACCGCAGGCTGTTTGTTTTTAATGTATTGAAGGGTTTCCGATCCACTGCTCGCTTAATATTCCGAAAGCACCTGGTAAGGATGCTGTAATCTCGAGAGGAGACGAGCTGACATCTGGTTCACACCTGTGGGTTTAGGGATAATAGCTGAGCAGTTCCATGTTTAAATTAAAGCAGTCTGCGGAAACAGCATGGCATCCGATGTCTGGAGGCCTCGAGTCCTGAACGCGCCATCGCTTTGAGGTGGAGGCCCGGACGATGATGTGTATATATGTACAAATTATGTATAACCGATACATAATGAAACTATTCAAAGGAGAAATTGAAAAGTGAAATATAACACTGCTCCCTTATGGAATATTGCATAGACATTAACAGTAAAGCTGTCAAGATTATTTTCCCTAATTGGCTTCAATGTTTACTTCGAACCCGTAGCTTACGAACTGTTTTCATCTTCACATCATATGTACTATAAAACAGCATCCAAGCAGAGCAGGAGGACGCTGTGTGTGGCTGGATACAAGGATGCTAATCACTACTGTTTTTTAATTAATTCAAGCAAATCTACAAACCTACAAACTCCGTCAGCCTGCTTGTAAATTGGGACTTAAGGTCAGTTTTGATGGCCCAAATTCTGTATTTAACGAGTCGAAAACACCTATTCATAAATTGTAATTGCTTTTGCTCAAGACCCCTAAATTTGAGACACGATTGTTTTCCTGTTGACAGAGCCGGCATAGCAATATTTGGAGACAGAGGCTTCATGAAAAGGTCCTGTTTGCGTTTGTTCAACAAGGTACATTAGGAAACTATCATTCGTTTAATACTCTGCCCTCCATGTATGCATCATTAGATGTATAAAACAGGAAATGAGTTCTACGCAGTAATTTTTCTCCATTCAGGTTTAGTTTACAATATTAAAAATCATACCACTAAAATTGATTTTTTTAAATCCATCATGTAACTTGATTATGTGTTATATTTCTGTAGCCATATACAGCGGCATAAGGAAGCAGTCTTTCTTGCACTTAATAACGTTTCAGAAAGCTACTTAGAAAATTAATTATAAAAAACAATTTTGCATTGCCAACCTTAGGATTCAAGCCGTCCAGTCAATTAAGGGATGAAATCAGACATTTTAAACCAATACAAATCCACGCATCTAGTCATGAAACTCGAAGCAAAAACAAACAAAGGATGTGCGAGGCGTTACTTTTTAAATCCCTGTTTATTTACCTTATGCAATTTGTCTAAGACGCTCTACACGAGTGCAAACACATTTCAAAGAAAAGACATGAAAAAAGAAGTAGTTAAGTACTCTTTATGATCTGTGGTTTAAAAATAAAAAAAACACCTCAAGGCCTCAGTACATAATTTCCTTCTCAAGTTAGAAACATTTCCAGCTTTCTTCTGAACAAATGTAATAAAAGCTAAGGGGTGTCAGATTTAATAGGCCGAACTATTCACCTTGCCAATGGTTACTGGCATGCAAACACGTGCACATGAAAGGCCAGCAATGTTGGAATAGGTTTTCTCTTCAAGTACAAAATATATTCCAAAATGGCTGCTGGAGGATACTGGATTTGTGACACATCAGCATCTGTGCGTGGAGACGCATTGTAGAGACGTTTAGTTTACTGTTCCAACATGGTGGATGGCCATGCTACAATGTTTATTTGAAATATTAAGACAAAGAAAAAAAAGTATGCGAGAAAGGTAATGTGCACTCGAACCAGCAGCATGTAGCAGATGCTGGCCCTAAAACCAAAAACATTTTTTTTTTTTTAAATGGTTACACAATTTACATGCTCCTGGGTGGAACAAACCAGAATAGGGAGCAAAGACACTGAATCAAGACAACTTGAGATGGTAGGATAGTGAACAAAGCCATCCAATCATAAGCATAGGAATGACCAAAACCCACCATAATTATATGTTATGTTTTAAAAATCGAAGTCTGCAGCTGGGACCTAAAACTATGTCAGTGATGCGTGGACCTACTAGATTAATTCGAATTTTATTCCAGTGAATAGAACTCCCGTAAAGTTTGAGGATTTAGTAGACAACAAAGCAACATTTATAAATAAATCTAATAGATCAGCACCAATATCAAAGTAGTGAATGTCATTTGTTTGGGGCTCCTACCAACTGTAAACAAGCAATAGTTAGCCAAAAAATACACCTAACACTCGAAAGCATCTTCAGATGAGGAAGAATCAAAATAAATTGACAAACTGTAAAAATCACACATTTTTTCCAGTCATATTCAATGTTAGATATAAAGAAATAGGGAGAAAGGCAAGAGAAATCTAAGAGTAAAAGAGCAGTATGTTCAAACAAAAGTTTTATCAATACGCCTTCAAGAGCATCTACTTGAAATAACTAATCTCAGTAATGGCTGACAGCAGCATTTAGGTAATTGTCTATCCTGGTAACAAGCTCCTGTACAAGGTAGACCTAAATAACATTATAGAGCAGGTTAAATCTGGAAAAGAAGGAGTGCAGGAGTCCAAACTTTTGCTCTGGCAGAGGTATTAAAAATCAGGCACTGAATACCAAAGCTAGATAATGCTGAATTCACCTCAGGCCTCTTTAATCTGCTACCAGACCTTGCTGCCGCTTTACCTCACTCTTGTAGGTTCCCGCTTTCTCCCTTGGGGCTGGTTTTTCTGCCTTTCTCTTACTGAGTCTTTTCGTTTAGTATGTTTTTTTCTCTCTTGCACTTGTTACATGACTTATGAGGGAAAATAAGGGCTGGTGGGACCCAGAGGCAACCACTGGTTCAAACTAAGCACTGTTAGAGTAACAAATTCAGCATGCTCACCGGGGCAAGAAAACAATGGAGTAAGATGATCCACCACCCAACTACAGATTGTTAATGGAATGCTGAATCTAAATATTCAGTTCTGAATTGTTTTCTTCAAGTTATGTTATCAAAATCAGACGCTTGCATAGAATCACTGGGACAGATAATGGTTCACCAGGACCAACCCAGGGGATGTCCCTGGTAGCTCCTTAGGCATGGATATATTCAGAGTCTGGTTGTTGAGTGAATAGAGCAGGTGTGTTCCTTATGTGGTGGGCCTTAGGTTTGGGCGGGGTCCTCTATGATCTGTACTAGTATACCATTTGTTGTCGATATAGGGGAGGTGCACTCCCTCCCGGCTGGATCTCTGTGAGGCATCCCATCTGTGCATTATGACTTTGAATTATTCTTTGCATCTATTATTATTGCTGCAGTGTATCATTGTGTTGGTATTTTGAAGCAGAAAGCTAATAAACAAGTAAAAAAAAAGTTTCAATAACAGTCTTCCCAAATCAGCTGTGCTGATTTTCAAAAATTGTTTGCGTATGCTTTAGCAAATTTAGCCACAGTAAATGCAAGCCTATTAAAAACCTAGAAACACTCTTAACAGCATAAGAATGCAACAGGTTCAATCTTTACTATTGAGATATGCATATATGAGACGGACTAAATAGACCATTTATATGTACAACTGAATTTTCCTACGTGAGAAATATCACTGCATAAGCTGAAAATCTGTAAATCATTGCGCAATATGTTTTCCATTTCTATGGATTACTCAACTTATTTTTTAAAGGGGTGGAGCACAGTTTTTCCATATGGCCGTGACCAAGCCAGAGTGAGGGTGAAACGCTTTGCAAATAAATCCAAAGCTTCAGGTTCTCTCATTATATATATATATATATATATATATATATATATATATATATATATATAGATATATATATATATATATATATATATATATATATATATATATATAGATATATATATATATATATATATATATATATATATATATCAAAATCTCACAAGTCGGCGCTGGAAGCAACCAAACAATCGCCTTTCCGTTGCCTCTTACGATGGCGGTCCGTGGAGAGGAAGCGAACCTCAAAACATTCAACTCATGCTGATTTTCCCGTTCATGAGAAACCAAGACAGCAACCACGGACACTTTCGATCAAAATGCGCTATTTAATTGTGCAAAACAATGGCCACTCGACGCGTTTCGGGACAGATCCCTTGATCACGAGTATATATATATATATATATATATATATATATATATATATATATATATATATATATATATATAAGAAGAAAAGGGTGCCCCAGTTTTGAGAAGCACTCGCAGGAAGCACTCGTTGTTCAGGGAAGGCTTCTGCATTCACCGCGCCACCTTACGCGTTTCGGGCCACGCCCTTCGTCAGAGGTATGCTGTGCGCGGCTCACCAAACACATGACTCCAGGTAAATTCCCTCTTTTATTTAATTTACAGAACACGACTCAGGTGAGTGTATCCGGAGCATTATGGGACTTGGAGTTCAACATTCAAACCCAGGTGGGCTGTTGGTGAGATACGAGTCACAGTTCTTTACAGCACGATGATCGCACTTTTGAATCCTTCACCCTCCTCCTGCTCCTAGCCGTAACTGTTTCCAATGCCGGCGGAACCAAATTGCATGGCGGTGCTCCTCCCGACCTGGGCTTGGCCGTATTTATGAGAAGAAAAGGGTGCCCCCGTTTTGAGAAGCACTCGCAGGAAGCACTCGTTGTTCAGGGACGGCTTCTGCATTCACCGCTCCACCTTACGCGTTTCGGGCCACGCCCTTCGTCAGAGGTATGCTGTGCGCGGCTCACCAAACACATGACTCCAGGTAAATTCCCTCTTTTATTTCATTTACAGAACACGACTCAGGTGAGTGTATCCGGAGCATTATGGGACTTGGAGTTCAACATTCAAACCCAGGTGGGCTGTTGGTGAGATACGAGTCACAGTTCTTTACAGCACGATGATCGCACTTTTGAATCCTTCACCCTCCTCCTGCTCCTAGCCGTAACTGTTTCCAATGCCGGCGGAACCAAATTGCATGGCGGTGCTCCTCCCGACCTGGGCTTGGCCGTATTTATGAGAAGAAAAGGGTGCCCCCGTTTTGAGAAGCACTCGCAGGAAGCACTCGTTGTTCAGGGAAGGCTTCTGCATTCACCGCTCCACCTTACGCGTTTCGGGCCACGCCCTTCGTCAGAGGTATGCTGTGCGCGGCTCACCAAACACATGACTCCAGGTAAATTCCCTCTTTTATTTCATTTACAGAACACGACTCAGGTGAGTGTATCCGGAGCATTATGGGACTTGGAGTTCAACATTCAAACCCAGGTGGGCTGTTGGTGAGATACGAGTCACAGTTCTTTACAGCACGATGATCGCACTTTTGAATCCTACACCCTCCTCCTAGCCGTAACTGTTTCCAATGCCGGCGGAACCAAATTGCATGGCGGTGCTCCTCCCGACCTGGGCTTGGCCGTATTTATGAGAAGAAAAGGGTGCCCCCGTTATATATATATATATATATATATATATATATATATATATATATATATATATATATATATATATAAAAATTCTCGCTTTGCAGCGAAATAAAGACGCACTCACTTGGTTGCAGGAACAGTTAGAGCGGATTTATTCGTTATTTGCCATGCCCTACGCGTTTCGGTCAAGAGACTTTTGACCTTGATCACGGGTATAGTGTGAAGCAGAGAAAAGGTCTTCTTTTATTTCTATCTGCACACAGTTACTTCCTGTTATATATTTTGGTGCATTGTGGTTAGTGTAGTATATACATTACAAGTGTTACTCAGTGACGTTAGTGATTTGGTGTACTTATCTCTTTCATTTATTTTTGAACAATCTTTATATTTTGTATTGTTCTATTGGCAATGTTAATGCCTTATGTCTGTTTTTTTCTTGTCCTTATATTATTTACAATTTCTCTTTCCTTGCTCCTTGGTGAGCTGTTCTTTAATGATTTTCATTTCTTGATGATTCTGGTATCATTCTAACTTCTGTTTATTCTGATTTATTCCTTTTTGAAGTCAATGTTTCAAATCTTAATTTATTCATGTATGCGTTTTTATGTTGTTCTAATTTGTTTGAAGTATTAGAGAGGGTTTCAAAGATGTACATAGAGTTCTTTATTCTGGTTGAGACCTCTCGGATCCAAAGTTCTGAAAGCAACTATGTGTCTTGATTCTTTCTGACGCAACGTTCTTTCTTGATTTCCTCCCCTTTCTGAAAGTGGTATTTGTTCTATGGCCCAAAATTGGAGACATTCCCACCGACTTTCATGTTCTTTCTCCATGTGTTTTGCTATCGCGTTTGAGCGATCTTTCTGTATGGTGGCTCGGATGTGTTCAAGGATTCTTTTCTTGACCTCAAAGATGCTTCCAATGTACCACATGTAAATGACATAATTGCTTTTACAAGTGAGGTGCTGCTTGATTTTCCATTTGGTCCCCTTGTGGGTCTCCAACTGTCTCACATGTTTTGCAATTTTGCATGCTTTGCATTGTTTGCAAGGCCAAAAGCCTTCTCTTTGTAGCCATGTTGTATTTGGGGTATCTTTGAAATGGCTGTGTGTGATTTTGTCAGCAATATTTTTTGCTCTTCGATATGTCACATTTGGGTGGTCTCCCATTATCTTTGCCAGTGATTTTACTTTCCGCACTGTATGTTGTAATGAGCCTTATTGTTTGTTGATCAGGAAGCTCTTCCTTCAGTTTGGTCTTTTTCAGTATGTCCATTCGTTGTTGATTTGTTACTCTCTGCAAGCTTTTTTTAATTACTTGCCTTGGGTATTGTCGTTTTTTGAATCTGTCACTTGTTTGTTGACTACGTTTCTTAAATTCATTATCCGCAGAGCAATTCCTCCTAAGTCTTCGGAAATCCCCATAGGGAATGCTCCATTTTAAGATATCCTGATGAAAACTTTTCCCATGTTTACCCCAAATTGGGGGCAGGCCCTGGGGGATGGGGTCCCTAGGGCCAAAAAAAAAAAAAAAAAAAAAAAAAAAGAAAAAGCAGGGGGGCTACACAGCCCCCCTTCTAAAAACGTACAAATATTCCTCTAAAATCAGCCGAACTACGAATTCCGATTTACTCACCTGTAATCAGGAGATAACCCAGTGCTGCATCTTTTAGCCCAGCACTGACCCTGAAAAGTAATTCTAAGCGTACTTACCAGTAACTTGTATTTCCTTCCATAGGAATCCATTGTGTGGTTTTCACCAGAAATTTTTCGAAGTGTCTATTTTCACAAACTAAAAATATTCCTAAAAAATAGTCTGTATGACTTAAACACATTCTTTCAACTGTTTACAGGAGGTTGGCCAGTGCTGGATCCAGGATCCACCACTGAGTAAGAAAAAGTAAAGATAACACTACTTACCTGCTAAGTGAATTTTCTGCCATAGGATAACATTGGTGATTCTATGTGAAAAATGCTCTAAGTGTCAACTTTTAAAATACAGTAATATTTCTTAAAAATAACTACTGTAACCAAAACGCTTTTACTCAACTGTTTACAGGGGATGTCCAAGGACTGTATCTAGGATCCAGTCCTGTGGTTAGAAAAGTAATCCATAAAGTAACTAATTGCATTTAACTAGACATTCACATTGAGCTCAATGTTGCTTTGTGTTTGAAATTGTGTTGCCCATTGCAACAACTGTAACTACTGTATTTAAAAGTTTGTTGCCTATTTGCCAAGTATTTAAACTAAAGTAATTCATTCTAAGAAAGTATATTTTGTATTGTAATGTATAATGTAATTATAATTTAAAAAAATATACCTAAAAATAAATAGTTTAAAAAATGTAGTAAATCAATATCAAAAAAATCAGTATAACAATTAATACATTCAAAATTGTCATTTACAAAACCTTTGAAATTCACTGAAAAAAAACATAGGTTTCAGGGGCATTATAGTTAGGAATTAGCATTTAAAAAACCTTTGAAATTCACTGAAAAAAAACAAAGGTTTCAGGGGTGTTCTAGTTAGCTGGACATTTCCCTCGTACAAAACCCTAGAAATTCCCCTGTTATAGTTAGTTCAGCTAACTATAACTCGCACCCCCGCAATGCACTGCTGATGACGTCACATATTACATCACTCATGACATGGTCAGTGACATCACTGATGACATCTCAAATGACATCACTGATGGCATCACTGATGACGTCATCCAGTGACTGTGTTTCTGTAAAGTTTAAATATGTTTTATATATTTATAGTGAAAGGCCTGTGGAAGAATGAGTAGCTGTACAAGTGTGTGAATGGATGATTTTCTAGGTGCGTAACTGACTCTATAAGTGAGTCATTAAATGTATCTTACTGCAGACTAGTGACTAAACTGTGTGAATGTCTGTATCTGTCTGTCTGTTGGTGTATAAGTGGCTGCATGGTTTTGTGAATAGCTATATGAGTGTCTATATGAGTTATTGATTGGTTGTCTGAGTATCTGTATGGGTGCCTGAGTGTTTGTGTGGGTAGGGTGTGTGTGACTCTGTACATAGATGTGTGAGTGGGTGATTCTATGGGTGCATGGTTTTAAGAGTGCATGTGTGATGAACTGTATGGTTGAGTGAGTGTATGTATGGGTGTGTTAGGGATTGAATGTATATCTCAGTGGTACATGTGTGACTAACTACATATGTGAAAGGCAGTATATATGCGTCTAAGAGTATATAAGTGGGTATATGTGAGTGTGTGATTGTGAGAGTGGCTGTATGGATGAGTGTGTGCTTGTATCAATGATTGTATAAGAGCGTAAGAATGTGGTGCTATTTTTATGAGTAAGTGAACTTGAGTGTGTATAACTGCATAGGTGAGTAAATGGGAGTGTGATTAATTATTTGCATGAATGACTAGGTGTGAGAGTACCTCTATGGATGATTGGTGGTGTGGGAGTGTCTATGTAGGTGTATAAATGTATATGATAGTCTTGTACGGAGTGACTAAGTATGAGTGACTGTACAGGTGAGTGAGTGCAGGTGTATGTAGACCTAAGAGTTAATGAGTGGGTATGTACTTATTGGTATTGGAGTATCTATGGTTCTGAGAATGGATGTCTGAAATTTTTAGTTGGTGTATCAACGGTTAAATTAGGGTGTGAGAAGATGCAGTAATTTATCACATGGAGGATGTCATCAGTGATGTCATTTGAGATGTCATCTGAGATGTCATCAGAGATGTCATCAGAGATGTCATCAGAGATGTCATCAGAGATGTCATCAGAGATGTCATCAGAGATGTCATCAGAGATGTCATCAGAGATGTCATCAGAGATGTCATCAGAGATGTCATCAGAGATGTCATCAGAGATGTCATCAGAGATGTCATCAGAGATGTCATCAGAGATGTCATCAGAGATGTCATCAGAGATGTCATCAGTGATGTCATCAGTGATGTCATCAGTGATGCCATCAGTGATGCCATCAGTGATGCCATCAGTGATGCCATCAGTGATGCCATCAGTGATGCCATCAGTGATGCCATCAGTGATGCCATCAGTGATGCCATCAGTGATGTCACTGACCATGTCATGAGTGATGTAATATGTGATGTCATTAGCAGTGCATTGCGGGGGCGCGAGTTATAGTTAGCTGAACTAACTATAACAGGGGAATTTCAAGGGTTTTGTACGAAGGAAATGTCCAGCTAACTACAACGCCCCTGAAACCTATGGTTTTTTCAGTGGAGATATATCTCCACACACGCCACACACTCTCCTAAATGGATTTAACTGACCTTACCATATAGTTACCTTGCGTTGTAAAGGTATATGCGTGGTAAAGTTATATGCGTGGTAAAGGCATGTGCTGTTCCATTATACATCCATAATAAAGTTGTTGAGGGTTCATTTACCTTAATCCGGTCTAAAACAAGAGTTTGTAAAATGAAGTAGCAAATTATGTCACCCACCGGCTGAGCCACCCACGAATACGACTTTAATTTTAGTTTGATAACAGCCGACAAGATCAATGAAATCAACAAGACTTTGTGACTGAACGCCTTGCCTTTTTCTTTGTTTATCCTTTATCTGATTAGGAACTCAATAGGAGGTTCTGTTTATTGATTATATACTACTTGAAGACATTTAATGAATGTGCTAATTACTTAGCCCTTTGGCTAAAAAAGCAAAATGATACCAGAAACCTTGTGATTTTAGGGCACAATTACGCAAATGGATTACTTGAAATAAATGAGAATGTTTTTGCACAGCAGGCGATTTTATGAGTATCGGGGGTAAGAGCACATCCGTATTTTCCTTGGAGTACTGCAGAATGCCAGTAGCAAATATGCATGAAGGAAGAACACAGTGTGTAAATGATTTACAGTAAAAATGCTTTAATTTCTACATGTGTTAACACAAATGTGGGGTGATTTCCAAAAAAAGCAAACACTAATAAATATAACAAACCATTTACATGCCATTTCACTATGTAAAGCTAATTTAACTATGCCTTTTTTTCTTTAATTTTGTGTACAGCTATGCAGTTCATAACTACAAACAAAACAGTCGGTATCACAAAGTATAGGTAGCTAAGGGAAGTTTCAACCAGCCTTCACAGGCCTTCTTAGCTTGATACACATTGATGGTATCATATACTGAGTTAGTGCCACCTAACTATGCGGACTAAGGATATACAATGCAGTGGCCAAAATACAATGCAGAGTATTGCTTGAAAAAAAGCTTTTTTTTCAAAACTTGATCCCATAGAACTGTACAGGCACATCACTCCCAGACAGCACTAAATCATCTGTGCAGTTTTCCCTCACATCAGCTTCTAATAGTTCTCTATTAAAAATATGCATTTGGCTTGGCAAAAAAAACAAAAAAAAGGCATTAAGGCACCATTTATATTTATAATAATAATCCAATTTGTAGAGTGCATTGATACTTTAAATTAAGTGTCCAACCGCTGTGATCCCCGTTCAGGTGAGAAAAAAACCACACAAAGAGCTGTAGCCATTAACAGCCAGACATAAAAACAAGTTTTAAGCTTTTCCCTGACAAGTGCTTCAGATGGAACCTGTCGGATGGTAAGAGGAAAAGAATGTCATGGTTTAGGCACGGGATAGCTGATAGATCTACCGCCGATTCAGACTTTTTTACATTAAGGAACATTGGCGAGCTTAGCTTCATCTGATCTCCGATTCCCTAGACAGAGCAAATGGATTAACAAGCGACTGAAGATAGTGCAGGCCATTGTTAGAAAGTGCCTTGTAACAATAGCAGAGGGCTTCAAATGCAACTCTCTGCCTCATTGAGAGCCAGTGCAAATTGCATTGGCCAGCACATTTAGGAAGGTTCAGCAGTAAACATGCCATAGCATACTGGACATGCTGGAGTCTGCTCAGTTGTGATGGGACAAGCCTAGCTAGAGGACATTACAGTGGTCCATCATGGATACGATCAGATCTTGGACTAAAGTTTTTTGAGGTGACAGTGGCAGAACGCATATAATTTTCTTAAGGGTTTTTAACAGCCCAAAGCATTTCCTAGCTAATATGGTGATTTGGTTATCAAAATAAATGTATCATCAAAACAAATGGCCAGGTTTTTTACCTTGGGTTTGAGGTGAGGTAGTGGCTGTTGGGTCACTAAGCAGTAGACCAAATATTGGGTTGCTTACACAGAATCAGCACCTCAGTCTTAGCTGTGTTCAATTTTAAATAACTGGAGTCCATCCCGGTGGCAACTTCCGAAAGACACAGGCATAGTGGAGAAGTGTGGCTCAATGGTTAGAGCGGCAGACCCTGATGCAGAGGTCTAGCCCGGGACCAGGGTTCAATTCCCCGCCTCGGCGGGTCTTGGGCTCAAATATTCCACGGACCTGATAATTCTCACCTGGGTGCCATTCCAATCATGGAGTCCCACTCTGCAACTCTGGGCAATAGCTTGCTTAATCTCCACAACGGCCCCCACAACGCTAAGGGTGCCTGGCCTCCACCTTGGGGGTGCCCAGGAGTGGACGCCTCACCGGGAAAACCAGGATGGGTTTCACAGCGGTATTCGTACAAGCGCCTTGAGACCCTTGCGGGTGAGTAGTGCGCTATACAAGTATCAATTTACATTTACATTACATAGAGAGGAGGCAGTGTGGTTGCTGTTTAGCAAGAGAGTGATACTAAGCTGAGTGTCATCTGCATATGAGATGATGGTAAACCCAAAACGTTCAATGACCTCAGCCAAGAGTTGTACACAGGGAAGATCCCGGAGGATCCAATAAGGAAACACAAAAACATTCAGTTCACTACAATTTTAAACGCTGAAAGTAATCACTTCAGCATGTGTTGATTCTAGCATACATGTAATCTCCTATAAACCGCCTATTCATAAAGCGTGCTATAGAAAAAAATTATCTGCAAGCATAGCCATAAAAACACTATTTACATATGTCCAGAAAGGAAATGCAAAACATACAATTTATTATAATTAAAACCCGAAAAGACAATCATAGGTTACATATGTACAAGCTATTAATCCCCCATAGCTCTCCTAGAATCTTTCATAAAGTGTGCCATAAATATGATTGGGACCATAAGAACAATCACCTATTACACATATTAAGACCACTGGTCCCCCAAAGATCTAATTCAATGGACATGCCTTGAATAGGATGATACAGAGGCACATATTAAACTCCTCATAGTTAAATCCAGTAATCACAACTGTGATGACCAATTTGGTGCTGGGAGGAAAATGTGCATTTTTAATAGCAGAAAGTTTATTGAGTGGAATTTAATGAGATAATGATAAAGTAATTTGATTGCTCTTTTACCGATTTTAGAAAGGCAATTTGTGAAAGAACTTTAAACAGCCAATTCTAATCTGAAATGACTACAGTATACAGGAAAGAATCTAGAGTTACTCAATTCAAATAAGTCTTTATTTCGATTAAAAATCATAAAAGACATTTACATTTAAAACATAATAGTCAAATTCATTTACGTAAGCGTGTGCAAAATTATACATTAAAATGGCGATCAAAAGGAAGGAATTAGATCCACAGAGATAAGATGCCTAGATATGTAATAAATAATTAAAACTAACAAAACTTTTGACGATTGTGCCGCAAAAATCAGTACCAGTAATCTCAGCATGTATATAAAAAAATAACCAGGTGTATACCCTAAAAACATGTTATCGTAGCCTCATCTTCTTAGCTCATATGGCCCACATCCAACTTAGAAATTTGGCAACAGCAATCACTATGGATTCATTGGTGTCTGTTTTTAGGATCCTGAATGCTTCGTTGCCAGAACTAATGCCCAAAAGCAAACAAATTGGTTTGAGCCATTTGTACCTAGGGATTTTGTAAACGGGGCATACAAATAAAATGTGTATTAAGGATTCGTTCTGTGTTGGACAGAAGGGGCATTTACTATGGTTCAGGGCATGCCATTTACTAACAAACGAGTTAATTGGGAGAGAACCCACTCTAAATTGATGATAAAGTTTACTATCATTAAAAACAGTAATAAGATCCTAATAGCCTTCGTACTCTAAATCATGTTTAAGCTCTAAGAATTCCCTTGTTAGTGATGGCTTTGTTAAAGAGGAGAAGCGCTTCATTTTGACCATGTTCCAGTACACTGCCTTAAATTCCTTCTTTGAAGGAGAGGGCTTATCAACAGGATTTTCCCCAGAGTCTACTCATCCCCATCTCGCTAGAATATCTTTTGTCCATCTCAGCCAGGGAATTTTACACATACGATCTGCCTCCCCGACTCCAAGAAGAACCTGGGCGTACAGGGATATCTCTGGTGTAACCCAGATCCGTCTCCAATAAGCCACTGGTCTAAACCACGCCGTGTCCTCAATAAAATAACAACCCAAATCTAAAAAGAGGGGCAATAGTGGTGTTGATTGGGGAAGACCAGTTATGGCCCTCAGGAATTTGTTTTGGGCTGTAGCCAGGAGAACTAAGTTGTCAAAGCCCCATAATTCTGTCCCATTTAAAACCGAGGCACTAATTTTAGAGATATATTTTTAGGACAGGTGTGACAGGCTTGGTGTGGAAAAGACGCTGTTCCTTCAACAGGGCACCGGACAATTGGGCATGTGAGGACCAAATGATCGATATGAGGCTTCCAATTAAGTTTACTACCTAAGGTAATCCCCAAATATGTATATACATGAGTCTGCTCTAAGGTAACATTGTTCATAGCAACTCTGCCTTTTATGACCTTGTGTTTGTGTAGGACCATAAATTTAGTTTTTTCCACATTAACTATCAGGTCATGGTCCTGACAAAACTCCTCAAATCTAACAATAGCCGACTGGAGTCCTTTTTGTGTCTTGGAGATTATCAAAGTATCATCCACAAACATGAGCAAAGGAATCTTCGTGCCTGCTAGGGTAGGAGCATCGGTGGGATGATTCTGGAAATACTGCACTACCCTATTGATGAACAAGGAAAAGAGGGTTGGTGCTAAAATGCACCCCTGTCGAACCCCCTTTGCTACTGGAAACCTATCGGTAACCCTTCCCTGCGAGCCCCAGCGTACCTGTGCATAATTTGAGTCATGTAATGTAACTAAAATAGACAATAATCCCAATGGCATGCCCTGTTCCACGAATGCTCTCCACATTTTAGTACGTGGAACAAGATCAAAAGCAGACTTAAGATCGATAAAAGCCGCGTAAAATGGTACCCCCTCCTATAATTACCACTCTCCAATAAATTAAAATAAACTTAAAAACCTGGTCAATAGTGCTGGTGTGTGAACAGAACCCCGCCTGCAATGGGGACAAAATATCATATTTATCTATCCAGGCCTGGATTCAGCTTAGTACCAGCCTAGCTGTGACTTTTTGAATACAATCAATGAGGCTTATAGGCCTGTAATTGCCTGGGTTGGAGCGGTTCCCTTTCTTAAAAATTGGGAGGATTTCAGCTCCTGACCATGTATCGGGCATGGGGGCACCACTGGCGATGGCATTTGCAAGTAGATGGATATATATTACCCAGTTTGCTCTGTCAGGCAAGAACAGATCAGCCGGAATACAATCCAACCCAGGTGCCCTACCTCTCGGGACTGAGTTTAAAGCTATTTCTACCTCTTTCTTTGTAAAATATAGTGAGGGGAGCATTTTAAACTGTTCTGGGTCTTGTTCTGCAATGTCGAACTGGGCCTTATAGTGTGATACCCACTTCTCAGGGGCTACATGGTTAACTGGAGCTTGGCTCGGTTTGCCACTGCCCCATTTTACAAGATGCCAAAAGGTAACCATGCTTCTCCCTTTGCTGGCCTTGAGCAACTCGTCCCAATGATGCTCATCCCAGTCCCTTTTAGCTTGCTGTTGGGCTAACTTGTACCCTGCCCTTGCCCTTTTGATGTCGCCCATATTCTTTGATCAAATTGCCCAGGCCAGGATTCTATAAGCCTCTCTACAAGATTTCCCGTACCATGCAGCCAGCATAGAGCCAGAATTTTTAACCTTTGTAATAAAAAAGTCTTTACGATTATTAAACAATTCATTGTGGACCTGTAAGACCATTAAATTAACTACCGCTTGTGTAGCACAGTTTTGAAGGGTAGCTGTTGCACTTGCAACCAGCTCCCTCATCTGCTCCAAGTGCTCTTCTTCGTTAATAACTTTAGTCCATTTGACTTTCCTTGTGTCGTTACTGAGCTGTACTTCTACAAAGGCGCTGTCTGGTGCTGGACAATCAATGACAGGAAAACCCTTAAGATGCAAGGATAGTACTAGGGGGTTATGATCACTTTCGGTCTGCTCCTGAGCTACCATATCTATTCGGGAGGGCCAGAATTCCTGGTTGAGAAAAATGAAGTCTATACAACTACTTCTCAACCCATTATTGTAAGTTTGCGAGCCCTGTCTGTCAGAAACGGACCTTCCGTTGACAGCCCTAACCCCCCGTTCCAAACATAACACTTTTAGCTGCAGCGCTGCTCCGGTCCATTTTTTAATTGGAGGAAGGTCCAGTGACGGAATGTTCCACTGAGCATCCTCCTCCAAGCCAAGGTTGACGTCGTTATTGTCTAGTGGTTCAAAAGAACAATTAAAATCTCCGGCAATTATCAAATTACATGCGCCTTTATGTTGATCTAAAAAGGTGTCTAAGAGCAACAGTACTGGAAGCTTTTCCATCTGGCAGCCCTCTCGCATATACATTAATTATCAACAGATCAGCGACATTGAGCATCTGTTGTTTAATTATTAAAATGTCCCTACTATCGAAACACAATTCCTCTGCCCTTTAGCAATCTGACTGTCTTACCCATGTAGTGAGGCCCCCATTAGGTCTTCCCCTCTAGCCACCCTGAGCTGTTTTAGAAAACTTTAGGAAACCATGTCGATACACATGATCCATGGACCAGGTTTCCTGAAAGGCCATAATATTGTTACCTTCAATAAATGTGGACCATTCTGCTGAGGGTATTTTTGACAATAACCCCGCTATATTCCAGGATACTAGCAGTAGATTTGGTTTGAGGTGACTCATGTTTATGCTGTTGGTGGGGGGGGGGGGGGGGGGCTGTTTGTTAGTTACATGGACATGCCCCAGTTCTCCCTCACAAAATGGAGCATTGGTCTGAGAGAGCCTGCCGTCCCTGACTTCACCCACAGTATTGTTAACCATATTAGTAGCACCCCTCTGTAAAGTTGACTTTATTAATTGAGCTACTCCTATTTTATTAATATCTACTTCGGGATCGGCCACACAAGACTCCCTTTGTACCTGTGTCTCGAGACTAATGGAACTAGAGTTGAATCCAAGTCAATCAATTTCATCCAATGAGGCACAAGCTTCAAATCTGTTAAAAGTAGAAACCGCATAGTTATAGGGGCACAAATCGGGAGCAGGTTCCCTCAATACTCCCCTTCCGTGGTTGACACATCTTTGATAGAAAAAGCCCAGCGAACGTACCTCAATACCTTCCTTGCTCAGGTGACCGGACCCTGCCCTATCCAATATTAACTGGACCAGGCCCGGGGACCTAAAACTTAAAACCACGCAGTCTCCACTGGGAGCTTTGTGGGATTTACCGATCCAAGGTATTCTTCATACCATCTTAAATTCTGAGAAAAGATGGTTCCTTACTCCAGTCCTAGTATTCAGCAGATGTAGTGCCTTGTTTTTTTAGGGAAGACCAGTGTTCCTGGGCGTTGGCTGGGAGCACTGGAACATTTGCCAGTACAATTGTGTATGGTGTTGCTTCAGGTGGGAGGTGGATGGATATATGGGTATTCGTGGTCCCACCCAAACTTTGCAGTGGAGCCCGAGGTCCCATTGGCCCTACTGTGTGTGCCGATATACCACTTTGTAGGGGGTTTCCCAAAGGGGTGGCCGTAGATGCCCCCAAAGGGGAGGACAATGCTAAATTAGTATGTGGTCTTTTATCAGAACTATTCTCCTGTCGGGTATCAACCATTCCTTCCTGCCGAACCCCACAAGAAGGTTGGGGGGCATTGAAAATATGCTGCTCTATTTTGGCTAGTCTCATATCTATTGCTGACATTTTCAACATCAGGGGATCAATCAGAGCTTTGAGCTTCTCTTCAACCTGGTTTAAGAGATCAGCCTCAATATTACGAGGTGGCTGTTCCTCTGCAACAATATTGTTAATATGACCAGCACCCAAGTTTGTAGATATAGAAGCAGACTTAAAGCCTCCCTCGCTTCCTGTCATAGCGAGCTTGCATTTCACCATTTTGGAAGCCTGATAGCTGGTCTTGGTAACCCACATGCTTTCCTTTTTTTTTTGGTAAGTGTTCACCACCAAGAACCTGTGTAGACCTTTGCCGCCTGGTAAGTACCTTAGCTGGGGAGGCAGGCAATGTGGATAAAATGCTATCTGGACTAGATATTCAGATGGTCCAGATTGCAAGTGCACCAGGGACATATGATTTAGTTGGGAAGTACAGTCAACTGATGCATTGTGCTCTAGTACGGGAGTTAGTGCCATTCCAATGAGGGGTCGTGGGCGTTCTAAAGAAAGTCTGCGTTCTGTAAATTGGATCTCTTGCATTAGGGCGGATTCGGCCCAAGAAAGGAACGCGTCCAAAGTCCCCACTACTCTTGACCCCTCCACCCCCCTTACGCTTGTTCTTACTCATTATCTCCAGACTTTGAACAAGAAAACAAATACAATTGTAAAGTAACACGAGCAACTAATCGGCTTACACAGTGGATATAATGTCAGGGGGGTGGCCCAGCCCAGTCTCCTTCGGTCTCCGACTGGCTCAGACGGGCCCGCCCTTGGCCCAGGCTTTGCCCGGCACGTCCCACGCATGTCCCGCGCTGCGGGGGTGGAGGCTGCGCTCTATGTGCGGAGATGTTCCTGTGCCTCCCCCTCGTCAGCAACACCTGATGGCACTCGCATTGCACCCTGGATGTTGAAGTCCTCACCAGTGTGATAGTGCGGGAAGCAGCGGTGCGGAGGCAAAAGGATACCCTGGGACAACGGTCCAACCAGAGTAAGGCGTCAGCAACTGGGACCAGGAGAAGAGCGTCAGCAGCAACAAAGGGAACCTTACCTTACTCATGTAAGAACCAGATCAACTCGATCACTAGCTTGGAATCACCTAACAAGCTAAACGTTTAGGTCTTTAAACAGTGAGGATGACCTAAAATGAACCAGGAAGCAGCAGTAAACATGAAAGCTTGACATCTTGGACAGTTTTCCACCACTTTATCAACACTGGAAAACTTTTAGAATCAGCAAGATTCTCTCTTATATGGACAGCAAAAAGTTTATTTTGATCAACCAGTATGGATTCTTAGGCAGAGGGCTGGCCGATTCGCCCATCGCACATCTGAAAGGTACTTAGTAACCAAGATTTGTGATGCCTTCATTACAAACACCTCGGAGAATCCATGTTCAGATTAGAAATAACATTGAAATGCTCGTTTTAACAGAAAAAAGCATGTTCAAGTAAACATTAAATCAGAACACTTAATAGCGTGAGGTAATGTGAATTCAAATGGTGTCTGTCAACAAGGCTAAGACAATATTCAGATACCATCATGGGGAGAGAACCTATAAAAATATACTTGTGTTAGTTCATCATAATTCATTTTGATTGGTAAATTGAACTTGTATAAAAATCTGCCTTAATTCTGTATTTAGTAATGGTTTCAAGAAAGGAAGTGCAATATAAATTTCAAGACATGTCTCTGAACTAAGAGGAGCAAAACATAGGGTTATCTAATGTAGTAAGGCAGGGATAGGGAACACAGACCGTTTAATCTTCTACAGAGATTTTGTTTTGGTGTTTCCAAGATACTCTAATAACATTAAAATGCAACAATTTTCATATGATGGAAAAGTAAGTCTGTTTTTCAATACATTTTAGGTTGAGTGCGGAGAGAAGGGGAAGGAGAACCTAAAACAGCATAAGAGGCATAACAGAAGGATTTGAACTATTCACAAAGAATAAAACTGAGATGTGGAGTTCTAGTTAAGCATCATGTGATCCGACACTGGAAATACCAAAGAGAGTTCGCCAACTGCTTGCTAATCCTAGGTCACTTCAATGAAGAAGCCAATGAAAAGAGGAGACTGGATGGACTAACGCTTTGGCTTAGAGTTTGAGAGCTACGTTCTTTTACATCTTTAAATCTAATCTGTAGTAGTAATTTGGATTAAAGTTCATAACCTTCTTATAAACAGATGAGTATCTATGCACACTATGCTGTGTAAAAAAGACTTTCTCTAGGACAGTCCCCATTTAGCAAGTCAGCCTAAGGGGGAAGGGCACTGTCAAAACAGGGATCAGAGATGCAAGTCTGTTGAATTTATCTGGTAGAATAGTCGTCCTGCATTGGCTTGGGACAAGCGCCTACTGGATGAGATAATGTCACAACTTGACATCATGTTGAGTAAATTTTTCTAGCAGTTCCTTTTAGATGTCTGAGGGTACTAGAGGTTACACAACACAAGCGGTCAGGATGCTGGTTTTGCCACTTGCAGTGTCCTACAGTGGATTCTGATCTGAGTTGACAAGACCATTTTCTGAAGAGTTCCATGAAAAACTAACTCATGAGAAGCTGTCTATTACCACATCTCTGAGATGAAATTGCCACAAACTTTGAAACTACACAAATTAAAGAGGATAGAGAAAAATAACACAAGATCTAGCAATACACCCAACAGAGTGCAATGCACCACGGACACAATAAGACAAACAACCGTACTCTGGATCCCAAGCACATACTTCCAAACACCTGCAACAGAAAACCTAGTGGCTATTATACAAGCAGAAAAAACAGGCCACAAATAGGCCTGGGCAAAAATTTCGTTCCGTTCGCGGAAATTGCGATAATTTGACATTTTTGCGTTCCGCGGAGAGCGCGAAAATGTCAAAAATTCCGGTTTCCGCAGCTTGGCGATAATTTGTTTCTTGCTCGCGCTGTAAAATGATACATTCTCGCGCGCGCGCGATCGCCTTACTTGAATCCCTGCGTTCGCCGACAAGTTTTCTTGATCCGGTCGCGTTCTCCATGAGATGTTGTATTGTTTTTAGCCATTTGCGCTGTCTCGCGACAGTTCGCGCCCGCAGTGACGTCATGCGTCGCGCGATCACGTCTTTCTTCTCGCGATCATGCACCGCGAGAACAACTCAAAACAAGATGGCCGCGCCCGCAAGCAACCACATGGGTAAGTTGGCGACCCGCAACCATGCAGAAAATCTCGCGAACATGCCGGAAAAAAACTTCCGCATCTTTGCGATATTTCTGCTTGTTTGCGATAATTTTAAACATTCTCGCGATAATTTGCGAAGGTTAATTCCGCAAATTCCGCCCACCCCTAGCCACAAACCAATAGCCCCTCATAAAGCTGAAAAGATGCCTGTGTTGTATTTACTCAAAAATGGTGCCTGTTGTACGTTAATATAGTTGGTTTTTTTGTTCTTTTTAGTATTGCCTTTTTTCTTTTTTTGAATAACAAATATCCATGAGAAATTAAGCAATGAAAACATAGTAGCAGTAATATATACTAAAAAGTTTAAAAGCGTCCAAAATATTGTTGGCCAGATAGAATACATGTGGCAAAGCCACCGCAATTTTGTAAGCAATGTACTTGTTCAAATACGCAAAATGATTAAAACTGGTTTACAAAAAGGAGTGGGCATCAATTACTTCATGGGTGCATTGCCTTTGGTTAGTTTAATATTTCCAGACAAATGTAGAGCAAATACAGTTTAATACGAAAATATTAGTACGGGAAAATGTACTCCCATTAGTGAAATTTTTGGTAGAGGTACATAACCGGGAATATACAATTATGTAAAAAATATCGTTTATTTTATCATGGACAAAACATTTCATAATCGACTATTTCATAATTAAATTAAAATTAAAGAAAGAAAACATAAGGTCTTTAAACTCTCACATCTGGAACATCTGCTTAGCCGCAAAAGCGTATGCAAGCTTTATTTTATGCGCATATTATACACTTTGCTTAGACTTTACTTCTGTTTGGCTAAGGTTTTCTGTTGTGGATAACAGCTCTTCCCTTGTACTAATGCCTACGGCCTAAAGGACTCATTTAAATGAATAAACATACAAATGCTACCATTAGTTTCCGAGCAGCAGCTTCTGCAGGAACTCTTCAAAGATGTGGGAATTGGGATTTGGCAAGTGCGAGCATGAATACTAGACGCATTAGCACTTAATGGCGAGCTAAGGGCCACACGTGCAGAGGGGTCAGAAACACGGTCCTCCGTCATGGCAAATGAACTCAGCCAGCAAATGCCCTTATTGCCCCACTGGATACAACGAACTCTCCGAAGAAATTAAAGACATTAAGATGTCTCACGTACTAAATGAGCAGAGCGTATTTATCAAATTAGATCCTTACATACAAAGTGAAGTCACTTTTCATTTCTGTACGCATATTTACTCGCACTTCATCTCTAAAGGCTGACTATACACATCAGTTCAGGCAAGGAAGCAATTACGGCGTGCGCATGCATGCTGGTGTTTCCCTTAAACTTCTCCCAACTACTGCAAGGATGGCAAATGTAGCCTGAAAATTAAAAAGAAGTGCTGCATTGGAATGCGGCAGCACTTGCTCTGTCTCAGCACCACCAACACATTCAATATTTTATAGTTAGGGGGGGGGGGGGGGGGGAGAGTGAAAAGGCATGATTAAAATTCTATTTGGAACAATAAACTCCAAAGGCAGAATTGTGCTGGTTTTGTGCACTTCACATGATACGCAAGACACCTGGTCACTATGAATGCGCATCAGCCCTCTACTGGTGGCAGGAGACGTGAGACTGGCACTGAACATATCCGAAGAGTGCCAAAGTTCATAGTTCAATGTGGCAGTGTAAAAATGCACAAATGGGAACAAAGTTTAAAACAAATGCTCCAGTCCACTGGAGGGTGTGCTTCTGCCAAATACAGCCACTAACACCTTGTACATGCATTTAGAGGAGCAGACATAGTCACTACTTGTACTATACATGACAGCGCGTCAGAGCATGAAGTTTGAGAAACAGACTGTATGACCACCTCAACAGGACAGCAAGTACACATTCCATTACATCCTTTAAAGATGACCCATATTCACCTAGCAATCTAGGTATTTTTAACTCCCTGAATTACAAGGAACAAAACCTATTGGTGACATTGAGCAGATGGGCAAAGGTTGAGGGGGGAACTCAGAAAAGGACAAACTTCTCAAGTGCAAGTCTAAGGCCTGATGTCCAAGCGACTCTGCAGATGAGCGCGTATGGGTAGCTCCTGAAGTTATAAGAGGTTAGTTGAGATGGCAGGAATCCTAGTTAGTGAATTCTATCACTGATATCAGGCCACCCACATCACGTTGCGGGCAGCTACAAATTAGCAAGCATGGCTAAAATGAACTTTGTGTTTTAGGGCACCGACTGGATAACTGGCACACAACCCACTTGTGCCAAAAAGATTGGTAGTCATGATGGGGGGCCATGACCTGAAACAGTTCAACATGGCTAAAGAAAAATGTGAAGGGGTTATGATACAGAAGCCCTGTTATTTGTTAGATGCGCTCTTACAAAAGGACACAATCCATTGGTTTTTTTAATTTACAGAGTTGGATCAGTAAATAAATGTGCAGCACAAAAGCATTTTTTTTTTTACATGAGGATAGGGGGGCAACACTAAGGGCCCATGTGGGGGAAAGAAATTGGAGGGTTTGGATAGGAAGGAGATGCAATGGGCGAGAGAAGGAAGGTGTTGGGGAAGCAACACAGAGGATGTGGATGGGAAGGAGAAGTTACAGGTAAGAGCAACAAAGCGTGTGGGGACAAGCACATGTGCATGAATGTAACATAGGGGTACCTAAAGGTGAGCTCAAAATGGAGGGTGGCAGAGCAGAAGCCCTTTGACTGAGGACTGCTGGGTGAGAGGAGTACAGAAGGAGGCAACATCAAAACACATGCCCTCCCTTGAAGTGCGTAGCACAAAAGAAAGAGTAGTGCTTGAGAAGCCAGCTTGGAAGGATACAAGTAATGCATCCATATTCCAGGGAGGGACAAACGCAAGAAGAGTAAGCAAAGCCCATACAAGCTAATAAATAAAAAGTAAGTAAATGAAAGGGACAGTAAAGCCAACCAAGTGGAAAGCAAATGTTGAGCTCTAAGCCCACTATAAGCGGACAAGAAGTCTTTTCTTGAACAGACAGTTTGTACTGCCTGCTAGGCAAGACTTAATAATGTGCAACAGCATTTCTGCTGACCCACGCACACAAGGCTCCACACAACCAAGAACCCGCCTACATTAACCACCGCCTGAACTTCCACCAACCATCAAGACGACTACACTCTGCTTTCCTTTCACTTGCCCATACTCCCCGCATAGACCGAAGGAGAAGTGGAGGGCACTCCTTCTCCCGCATCACAGCAAAGACCTCGAACAGCCTTCCTACGCACCTCCAGACCATCACCTCACTTCTGGAACTCTGAATTGCCCTCAATACCTATCTGTTTAAATAAGCCTGCGAGGCATGCAAGCATCTGGATACCCTATCGGGCAATTAGATGCGCTTTATAAATCCTGATTGCATATACTTCGTGAGGAAAGACAGAGAGAACAAGGATTATAGTGGTAGTCACGATTGTCAGTCAGTAACAATTTAGTTTTCATTTTATGAATGCAAATGGATAAATGCACAGCAAGTGCTTAATTTAAGCCGGTGGGTGCAGGTGGAGTCAACCAGCAATGATTTTTGGAGACCGCCACTTATTTTTCCTCAACAAACTTGGGTTCAAAGAAAGAGGAAAAACACTAAAGGAGGATAAAGAGACTGTATAGTTGACAATTGGAAAAAGCACAGATTAAAAAGAGCCTCCAAAATATATATAAAGCGGCACGGAGTGTCTAGTGATGGACTAATGTTTGAGGAGGAATCAAAACTATGCAGCCTTTGCATTCGGCAACCCATCCTTGGGTGGCACAGTTATGGCCTTCTGAACAAACGCATGGACTCTAGCGCTTTTTTTAATTAGTAGTCTTTCTTTTTTTTTTTTTAGAGTTAAGATTGGACATGCATATTAAAACTCAAAGTCACCCGATGGGCAGCCTGGTTGGCTCGTCTTAAAAAGATAGGGCTACTGGTCTTGATTATACAGCAATCTTCCTACAAATTTGCCTTGCTTTATTATTAGCGCAATAGGAGTACTGCAAGGTCGTTGCCTTTTTATTGGGCAAATTTCCTTTAAAAAGTTGCCAAATCATCAAAAACGGATGTGAGCACGCAAGCATTTCCGTTTACCAAAAATATATTAAAACAATTGCTAAACATGATATAATTATGTATTTGTTTTGTACTGCCAATTGTACACACTTGATCTAATGTCAACGACTGCCAAGCTCCCATGCCCACAATGCCAATTTGAGATGCCAAATACTAAAACCTGAAAGGCCTAGCACCATGAGCTGTGTCCAATTTGCAATTTAGAATGGGTTAGTTTTGCCCACACCAGCATCTCACAGCACAACGCGTTGTACATTTTGTCATTATCTTATTGCAATCGGTCATTTTATCTCCAGCACATCAAAATGATTAAAGACCGAGTTTAACGTGCCAAGGTTTTATATGCAAGCCTACCGACTGCAGACATTTCTCATTTTTACACCTACATGGAGTGCTAGATACACCATTTAATTTCTCTCTTTTTTTAAACATTTTTGCAAGTTAACCAATGTCTGAGGTGTAAACATGTGACAGTTTGATCACATTCTTATTAAAATGTTTGACATTTACGTCCAAAAACAGAAATTCGCTTCCCCCCCCCCCCCTCACAGTTTAATTAGCAAAAGTACCAATCCGATCTGTGCCATATGCAATCGTGTTAGGTTTCAGCGACGGTGATATTAGCACCCTTGTGCAATAAAAACAATGTGTGTTGTTTTCCCTTCACTCACCCGAAGTGTTTTGGCATTGCATCTGCAGTGTGATAAACTTTACTGCACAGACTTGATAAATTAGTCAGCGCTAAAGGACATTGTAAATAAATTATTCTTGTTTCAGTCACAAGGAAAATAACTGTAGACTGCTTTCCGAAGTAACCCTAGGATTCACTCTGAAAAATAATGGACAACCACACCCCTCGCCTGGAAGGCCGAAAATGTAATGCACAGTACTTGCTGTGCTAATTTTATTTGTGAGTTTTTCCGGATTATTTCCTCCATTTTCAAATAGGATAACAGTTACCTAATTCCATATCCCTCCCTGCTGACTCTGTTCATAGGTTCGCCAAATTCACAGTGCTTACTTGTTTTTTTGTGGTTTTTAATTAACCCAACTTTTTATTATTTTCTCAAAATAAGTGCCCAGTACATAGATAATACAAAATTAGCAAAATCTCTGCACCTCCACTAAATGTGTAAAGAAGCTATCACTACTAACAGGATTACACTCATTCATACTAAATAGCCAAATTCCTGCTTTGAGTATTTTAGATCACATCCTAACAAATAATCGCACACATCACATATATGTCGGTATCCAAATAGGTTAAGTATAGTTCGGGGTGTAGGGATACTCCCCAAAACAGCAGATCTCTGAAGAATACACGGTAATGCGTGTTCCCATTTTTCACAGCTAACTTCTACGCTATCGCTGCATGATCCATATAGCTCTGCTGACGCGTCATTTTAGCAGCCACAGACAGGGTGATGTTTTTGGTATGAGAAAGATTTGCGCAAAGAATTACAATTAACAAGGTTTAACTAATTTATGAAGAATTAAACACTCTTTTTCATTAAACAGAATGCCCCGCTGCCAACGGAAAGTAAATTAAGATACTAATTTAATGGGGACTCTCTTCATATCGCTAAGCGTGCACAGTGCAAGACCCCAAGTAATACCTGGATCATAGCTAAAAAAGATTAAACTAGCGGCGGAGACTGTTTAACGCAGGAATCAACCCGTCTCCGGATCGTGAGCACCTTCTGCAGGAAAAGAAAGGCATATCAGAACTGGATGCCACTTCTAGACAGTAATTTGCTTTCAACTGGACTCTGAAGGATTCTGGTATTAAAAGGACTGGTGGTAAAGCTTTTACTTTGGTCTTGAGACCTGACTGACATTTTGGCCTGCCGCCCGAATATGTTATGGGCGGGAAAAAGTTGAAAACTGAGTGCGGATAGTGACAACAAAAGTGATTGAGGCATCAAACCTGCAGAACAATTGGACGATTCTAGACAATTCAATCTTGTGTGTAATAAATACTACTCAAAGGAGAAAAGCCCATTAACAAACAAGCACAAGTAGATTCCACAAAACTTCCAGATACCTCTGCTCATCTCTACCCGTAGTTGCAACCCCCACACCCACAAATGCAGAAGCAGATCCATCAGTCAGGGCATCTCCTATTGCTCTCCAAAAGCTTGGGATGATCTGCACCGCCACATTAAAGAGCCTTCTCAGCTCTGGAATTCTACAAAAAACTGAAGACCTGGCTCTTTATCTAGCCCGACCCCGGATCGGCCCATACAGCTCCAGGTTCAGTGCCAGAATACTCCTGGGTGAGCAATGTGCTATACAATTACACATTGCACAACTTAACATGTCATATGTAGTACAGATGACAGGTGTGTGAGATGGAGGTAGATTCTCTTAATCAAAATAGACCGAAGATGGATGAGGGAACATGCAATCACTACTGTTGGAGAGCAGCCGCTTGGAAGAAGGCAACCGGAAGCCCTGGTTAAAGAAAACGACACAAATCGGGATACTCGGTGACAAACTGTGCAAAGGTCAGGATAACCTGGCAGCAACACCTAGCAACAACTGGATAACTTACCATCCACGTTCACAACCCAGCAGCTTCAATTCAGAACTCGAAATTGAGGATTTCCCCAATGTGCCCAAAAACTGATTCCGATGGACTAAAATCTAATGCACTGACCCCATAAAAATTGGCTACTGTCAAAACTTAGGAACAGGTATTGGGAGCAACCACAATAAGAAATAAACAGTTCTTTTAGAAGGGTGAATGTACCTTAGCATTGCACACTGCTGATGGTGCCGAAGGCGATCAACGTAGATGCTTACAAATATTCTGAATCACAGGTGCTTTTAATGGTGCATTTGTTACCTAAATATATCTAAAATGAGAAACCGCATTATCGGTGCAAAACAGTTCCAAGGGAGAGCAAGTTAGAATACATTCTCCCAACATAAAAATAGATCATAGTTATCAATGGATGGCACAGGTGGGACAAAAACATTTTTGAAGAGATTAAGACATTTCTAAGAGCTGCTAAAGTGTGGCAGCCTGTTCACATTAAACATCAGACCTTTGAGAATGCCTTGTGAAGGAACAACCTGTATTCTGGAGGAGGCATGGAATAATACTAGGGTGCCTCGACTGCATTATGGCATGATACTATACTATTATCAATATGAAAGTCCAGTCGTAGGGAACATCCCTTTAGGAGAAAAAAATAAACTTTGCCTAGCATATTTAGTGTATTGTAGTTGCGGATGCAGGTTGTTGACTTCGTATTAAATAGCCACGCATCTGTTATAGGCTACTTTCCTTCTTCCACAAATAGCCCTAAGAGTAAATTCGCTTTAGGAGAAAACCTATATTTTTGTGGTCCTTTTTACAATTCTGGCACGTTATTTGTAGAGGAAATATATGGATATACCCTAGGGCATAACGCTATAGAACTGCAGATGGACTTGTCGCTACTTCCATCACACTTAGGTGCTCATGCAGCATGTGCCTGAACCTTTTCTCTGTAGGGTGCTCCTCCCACATGAAGGGCAGTGTTTAATTATATTCTTTATTTCATACCACAGAGTTGCGGTGGCAGTATGAAGAGTAAATTCTGCTCAACAAGGGAGCTTGTAAGGTCCTTTACAAAAATCATGTGCATAATTGCAGTAGGTTATTTCTTTCTTGGGCTATTAATTTAAATGTTTGGAGTTACCTCATCGAGTCCACTTATACTCACTCAGCAAACTGGACATTCCTGGCCGAATGCAAGTGCATTCATTGCAAGTGACTTCAATATTAAACATTCTGGCATCATTGAAGACAATATAAAAATAATCATGGTAAAGCCCATTCCTATTTATTTTAAACATTTAATGGCTTTAAAATACGAATGATTCTGGATGATGCCGTGTACCAACGTGCTTGTAGGTTAGATTTTCAGTCTTCTGGCCACCACTTCTAGGGTGTGGAACCTGCAGGTTTCCACAAAGGCATCCAAGCAGTGGCTTTCTGATAATCTATAACTAGACTACCTGTGAAAATAAACTAATGTACCACTCTGGAACAGCCGTATACATGCGACTTCATATAAATATTTCAGAACCATTCTGCCTTAAGCCATCAGTTTCAGCTGCCTCAATGACGTATCCAGCGAGTAAACACCTCCTACCTGGTTGCATGGTGTGAGGCAAGGATTTCCCCAAGACCACATGCCATGGTGGTAAACTAACTGGGGCACTAAGCAGTTGCCACAAGAAAAGTGTGGGTGGCAGCGTGACAGGGTAAAATTGTTGCAATGCTTCTCTTCCATTCCTGGGTGAGGCCAAACGCAGACAATGAAGAGTTAGGGTTCACAATCTGCACACCCTTGACTCCCCATCCATCTGCCAAGAGCAGCAGTTTGTCATTTTGGAAGATTATTATTTGAGAATGTTGAGAACAGCGCACACACTTAAAAATACAGAATAAATCAGCACTTGCATCCGGGAAATGGCACTCTCTAGCTGGACTCCGCATTCTGAGACCTTGTTGACGTCATACACACAAATCTCTGGAGCAGCATACAAACAGCGTATTTTTAAGGTCCTCCCTCTTTGAGACCATAATTTTTGTAGACCACCTAAAGATCCTGGCTGGTCACTAGTTTATGGAGTGTCTGGAAAACGTTCAATCTCCCATCCTAGAATATACAGGTTGTTATGCTATATGCAACAAACAGTTGATTCAAATTTTTTTCTAAGAAATATCCCTTTTCCCATCATTTCGGAGTGCTACGAGGGCAAGTTTGTTTTTGACAGCCAAAGAAAAGTTGTATATAGTACAAAAGGTATACATTAAGAGAATGATCACACGCTCGTGCTCGCTGCATTTAATTCCAGCTGTTTAGAGCGGATGTATGTCCCCGTTTAGAGCCATTGTTAATTCGAATCGTTTGAGAGCGGTAGCAACCAGCCAACATACCTGTTAATGGGAGCATATGAATGCTCGACTTGTTTACTGCTATAAGCCGGTAAACAAAATGCCTGCAACAATCACTGACAAACGAGCTGTAGGGCGTCATTCACATTCAAATAAATTCACATAAGGGGTGCAGTAAATCCACCGATAGATTGGAATCATTTAAAAGAATTAAGATTTGAACTTCAGTAGAATAAATGCTTGCAAACCACTACGAAAAGTACTTTGTAAAGTAAGTATGGTCCCTTTGCAAAAATTGAAGGAGTGTGAATATAACACTTCAAAGTGCTTCAAATATGTAAAGAAATTAAAGAAACAGTGAAACAAGTAAAGTCTGGACTGCACTGCTAAATTCATAGGATTGAATCTCACTGAAGCGTTAAAAGTCTGCCTGTGTGACTCAAACTCAATAGAAGAGGTGAAGTAACACTACCTGGCTTTTAGAAAAATCAATCCACTAATCAGCAAATGTGGCCGTCATTCCCAAATGCAGCTGCACGATCCATCATCGGAAACCGCGCCGCCTGCATCTCATAAGGACATTAGATGTGACAAATACACTGACGGCCCCACTCAAATCACAGCCTCCTGCCAGCGCAATCTCCCGCACAATAATCTGTTTAAATTGGACAAAAACCTACTAGGTAAGAAGTGTTCAACTTTCCACTCTTTAGTAAAGCCACAGGAGGCGAGACGATTTAGACCTGTCAATCACGCTGTCACAACAAGTGCATGGCAGGGGCAGAGCGGAGAAATCATTGCAAAAAGGTATTCGGTGACAGCCTGCGTCCACGCGCCCCATTCTTACAAATTCACCTAGAATTCAGAACACAATAAATATGCTTTTTCATAAAGCAGAGTGGCCCCGATGACACAGATTAATGCCTTTATTGAATGACTCGATACACACTTGCTATTAAGTTACTTTGAATCCGGTATCGGCTGATAGACTGCAGCAGTGCCTGCCAATTGCAGAACACCTACGGGTCTGCAATTCATTGCTGCTGTCTGTTTTTTGGGGACGGTCACGTGGCTGGGATTTGGCTGCCTTTCGCGGTCACTTTCACTAATGCTTCAAAGCCCGGCCGTCCCCCGTGCTCGAGAACGGATAACGTCCTTGTGACCTTGGTAGAGGTCACGTGGAAGTAGCCCTTTAGCATCTTATACGTTGCTAATCTCAGTGCATTATCACAGAAAATGCGTAAGGCATTACAAGATAAATGCATCCTCCAATCACGTTATGACGAGTAAAGTCGACAATACATATTGTCAGGAAGTGCACGAAAGAGCTCGACAATATCAGATGGGAGGTGTTGCATTTATTTTAAGGGTTCTTTTTCCCTTTACCACATGACACAAATGTATCGCAGTAATGTCAAAAGTAGGTTGCCAAGTCTGTACAGGCTTACAGGGAGATCCGTCCCAGGAAGCCGCCTTGATGCAGCAAAAGCGCCACGAGTAAAGCAATACAAATGTGGTTAAATGGCACATCCAGAGCCACTTGTAGTCGTTGGCAGCAGCTGGCAGACACCGCACAACCGCAGGCTGCAACAGCAGATGACATCAAATTCCTGGATTAAGCTGCAATAAAAATGCAAGGGCACACTCAAAGGCACAGATCTAAAACCCAGCACACCAGCAGTTTCAACTATATGCAGCGAATGTAAAATGTGTTCTCATAAGCAAGGGACCCACATCTCAACTAAAATGAGAATTACTCCGGAAACTCGTGTAGTTAGTTAACTGCCCTAATCATTTTTGAGTGCTTATTAATATAAAGTAAGAAGTAAAGCTAGAAGCTATCTGATTAAACTGATCATTTATGACAGGGGATACAAGAAAAAACGAGAGTGTGAGAGTGAGTGTCGAAATTTTCCGGCTAGAACTTGGGGACAGGAGTTGGCCAAATGGCTAGGGCAGTCAATCTCGGGAACCGGGTTCGAGTCTCGGCAACGTCACTGAACAGCCTGTGATTCTGGGCAAATCACTTCATCTCCCCTTGCCTAACAAAAACAAGCATTTACAATGCAATGGTCTCGGCAACATTATAGGTAGAGCTATTGGTATTGCTCATTTTTTTTAATCATTTTTGTATCCCTAAATAAATGGCAGTCATTTCTATTGGCATTAGCTTTTTTTTTTGCATATGTGATACCTATTGCATTAGCAGAGAGAGAGTGAGGTAGTGAGATAGAGAGAGAGTGAGGTATTGAAATAGAGAGTGAGGTAGTGAGAGAGAGTGAGGTAGTGAGAGAGAGTGAGGTAGTAAGATAGAGAGTGAGGTAGTGAGATAGAGAGAGTGAGGTAGTGAAAGTGAGGGAGAGGGATGTTGTGTGGTAGTGATATATAAGCATAGAGTGATGTTGTGATGTAGTGAGATAGAGGTAGTGAGTGCGAGAGAGTGAAAGTGAGTTAGTGAGATAGAAAGAGTGAGGTAGTGAGATGGAGAGTGATTGAGGTAGTGAGTGCGAGAGAGTGAAGTTGTGAGCTAGAGAGTGAGGTAGTGATGTTTTGAGAGAGAGAAGTTGTGAGACAGGACTGTGAGGTGGGAGAGACTTGGAAGGGTGGATTCCTTAACAGAGAATGAGGCAGGGCAGTGAGTGAGAACAACCCTAAGAAAGACCTCTCCCCTGTCTGCGATAGTGGCAGGGGACATCCTTGGAGGGTGTGGTACTTAACTAAAAGTGAGGTAGGGCCGTGATGTGGGAGACAGCCTCAAGGTAGATTCCTTTCAGAGAAATGGACAAGAAAACAACACATGGAAGGACGCATTCCTTATTTGAGGAAGGAGAAATCACAGGAGGGTTTAGTCGTAACTCGAAGTGAGGCAGGGCAGTGAGTGAAGCAGATGGAATCAAAAAGGGTAGATGCTTTGACGCACAGTGAGGTAGGGCAGAGAGGTAGGAGTAATTCTGGGCTGGTATATCTCTTAACTGTGAAAGCAGCAGGACAGTGAGGTAAGAGAATTCCTGGAAGGCTGCATGAAAGATGTAACTGATAGTGAAAGAGAAGAGATTCTCACGTCTTTCCGTGGAGGAGATCTCGGACTAACAGAGTCCAAAGCCAGAGATGAAACGGCATTGATTAGAAGGACATAACTTATATGTGCATACGAGCTGTAGGGAGACCCTAAAGTGAGAGAGAGATGTCTGACTGCTCAACAGAGTGATCCTCCTAGACTGACAGGGAGGAGTCCCAGACTGATAACGGGTGACAGGGGCTGCAGGCTGCCAGGGTGAAAGAATGCAGGCTTGGAAAGGATGCAATGTGAAATTGTGAACTGTGTGCATCAGGTAATGTAGGGTGTAAGAGGTAATAGTATGCATAGAGACCTAGGGTTATGGGTGTAAAGTGTCTGCTCTGATGTAGAGCCCGGGGAGGAACAATAATATCCTGGCGTATGTAGGGGCCCCAGGGACCCTGGACTCACTGCAGTATACGTCGCTGTCTCCTAAGACTGAATCAGCTGTTTCCTTGAACCCATATTATCACTCTATCACAAAACCCCACCCTCGTAGGTCTGTACTCTGCCATAAACTGAGCCTTCAACCCTGGGTTCCCTGACCCCTACTCTCCAGGAGGGAGGCCCCATCCCCTCTTCTATTCAGGTAGTCCTACCCCCACTCTCCTGGCTTGAACCTTCAATACTCTCACGCAGGGGCTCCACTTCCTACTCATTAGGCAGGAGCGCCTGCCCTCTCTTCCACTTTGTGTGTCCTTCACCCCTCTCTTAAAAGCTTGAGCCCCCAATCACTCCTCTAGCCTGAGCCTCTTACAATGCAATGTTCTCGGCATTGTTAAAGTTAGAGCTATTGGCATTGCTCATGAATTTTTTTTTGTTTATGTTGTTGTTTTTAAAAGATTTAAAGAAACGGCATTGTTATTTACAATGTCAATAGCTTAATCACTCTCAAATGCTCCTGCAAGGTACCGCGGCAGCCAAGCCTGCAAAAAGCCCTCATGGCCGCCTCGTGCGAACAGCAGCACTGCGCAGCGCCTTTTTAAATCTCCCTCACTGACACCCACAGCAGTGGTGAGGAGGAGGCGCCATGTGCGACAACACACACCGCGCCTCTGTTACCACCCATAAACCGCTCCCACACAACCTGCAACAGGGCTTCCCACCAGTCCGCTCACCGGCAGCAAACACCACAATCTCACACCGCCAGGAACAAAAAATATCCAGTGAGACACGTGCGCCACAGCGAAGCGCGGTACAGTGTAAATAAACCCTGCGACCTCGCCAAACCAAACACGTCGCCTGCGCCAAAAGACCTGGGAGAGCGACCAGCACGAACGAACGCCTGAAAGAGGCATCACAAAAATATACACACTTTTACACTCAACACAAGCCCCCGCCCCGCGATAAAGCCCGGGGAGGGAGCGGCGCCCAGGCCGCCGGGAGGTGCGGCCACAACAGGTCTCATGTCAACAACATGCGCCGCGCAGACACTCACCACTCAGCAGCCTCCATCTTTTTCCAGCCCGCGCCCCCTCCCCTTTACTATCAGCAGCTGGGCGGAGGGGGCTGCGGGACGCCAAGCTCGGGGGAGGGGGGTTGCGGGGAACCTGGGCTACAGCGTCCGGCGGACACAGAAAGGGGGGAAATAAACGGGGACTGATAGTAAAAGGAGCTAAAGTGGCGCCGATTGAACGTAAATATCTACAAGCCCCAACTCCTCATTAGCATAAAAAACAAAGTACTTCCGACCCCGAGATCAGCCAATCCTAGGCAGGGCTGCATCCGGAGGAGGACCTCCACCCCCGCCCTCGATGGCATACTATACATCGATAACAACATCTCATAGGCACATCATGCCCTCACCGACAGTAACATTCTCAACGGGGCACATCGTGCTTCGGCGGCAACAAAAACAAACCCCCGCCCAGTCCCCCCCATACACTCACTTCAAATAACACTGCTTGACAGGACACAGAATGCACCCGCAATGACACCCTCGAGCAGGGCACAGTGTGCACCCACGCACTGAGCACGGCAAGCGCCCACACACAAAAACAACAGCGCTTGCAGGGCGCATCACATAGTCGCTGACAACACTCCTCCTTTACCATGGTGGCAGGCGCACTCTGCCTGTTCCAGCATCCAGTCTGAGCAGTAGAGGCACAAAGCCTGAGGGGGTGGATGAAAGGGAGGAGTTTGCGGGGGCGGGAGGAGGAGTCTGCCGCCCGGTGGCCACCGCTCGGCTCAGAAGCCCAAAGCTGATCCTATTAAATGTTGGGGAGTGAATACAGAGGCTGCGTGGTCTTGAATGCACCTCATGTCTAATCTGCTATGAAACACTCCATGCCCTTTCACCCCTGCTTTCTCCTTTTGTGACGCTTTTCCCATCTTTCGCTTCCTCCTCCTTTCCTATGAGTTTGTTTTTCCATCTCCTGCTCTCGGTCGATGTCTGGCAAGGAAAAGTATGTGCCCGTCCCCAAAAATGAGTGTTGGTAGACACCACCGGCTCAAATTAAGCACCTATTAGGGTGAATTCTGCAAAAGTCCGAAAGAGTGCACTGGTTAGGGATGTGTCATGCTGCGCTCTTTGGGGTAAGGTAGCCCCTTGCGTCCGCCCCAGAGTTGAGAGCATTTTCTATAAGCAAGGCATGCTCCTCAGAGGCAGGAACAGTGCTTGGATGTTTGCAGCTTCAGGCAGAACGACGTTTCACCCCTGCAGCACTTCCCATCAACTAACAAAAGGGGAATTTGTCGGGCCTTTCGCTGTGTGGTGAACAGCTGCGGTCTTCTCTTGTCTGATGGAAGCGTCGGTCATGGTCATCATAGGACAGTGTGAGTTGCTCTGAGGTTACGGTGTGTCCGGTAAGCAAAGGGTGTGATTCACAAGTCAGCTAACTTACAGTGCGGTACGGCTTGCACACTGTAGTCAAGGTGAGTCCCAGAGGTCAGTGTATATTCAGGGGCCAAAAGCCAAGGGAGGTAGGATCACTGTACTTGTCCCTGCCACATCAGACGCCCACGGGGTGCGCATTTCTCCTTCACCCATCATTGGACATGTCAGAGGCACTGATTAATTCAAAGAATCATGTTCTTGCTCATTGCCTTACCCGGGTTCCGCTGCAGCTTAAACATTCCTCGGAGCAGGACAGTAATCACAGAACGCCTGCAGGGTAAACAAGACATCACACAACGTGCCAGTCGGCTCTCTGATTGGTTGACAAGGTCCACCAATCACAGTGCTTATTTGGTAGTTGCCAACCAATCAGAGAGCTGACTGGCGCGTGTAGGCAGCGTGAAGACATGCTGTCTTGTGGGCGTGTAAGGGGCGGGCTGGCAAAAAGCGAAAAGCAACCAAAAAGCAATAAAAAAAACTCCCCCGAATCCGAAAAGGACGAGGCCTGTTCGGAGTGACGGACCTCTTCTCCAATGGCTGGCCAGCATTCAAGAGGCCAGCCAATGGAGAACAGGGGAGAAGAGGGGCGGGTTCAAGCCCCTCTACTCCAAGTCATTATCTCTCGCGAGCGAGACTGCGCAAGCGCAGCCTTCGCTAGCCGAGACCTAAAAATGAACGTGTCCTCATGTAACGCAACTGGTGCTCATGTAAAGCGCTCTGATACCTTCGGGTCAAGTGTGCACGATATGAAACTCTATAAAATACAAAAAAAGGTAAAATGTACGATTTACAGAAGATCATGGGAAGCCTGTCAAAAGTGGTTGCTACATGAATCTGGAGAATGGTAGATATATGCAAGGCTCTAACGTGAGAGTCTTCGCCACCACAATATTGATTTACCAAGTCTCACCAAACAACCAGGACCTTTTTTTTTTAGGTTTCGCATGCGCTGTGCTTGTGAAATCTATTGTATTGTAAGTAAATCTTAAAAGGGGCTTACAGCCAGCCCTAACTTTTGATTGGTTCTTGTGCTTGCCACTTACTTGTACTCTGTTCCTTGTGTATATCTGTTATCAGTGTCCCAGGACCTAAATACTGTTTTCATCCGACGTGTGGATCTTTTTTTTTTTAACCTTTTGCATATTTTATCAATTTAAGATGGCGCAAAGGTAGAGTGCTTTACATGAGCACCAGTTGAATTCGGCAATTTGTTCAGAATTACAGGATGTTGAGCCTACAGCCGAGACTCAAACCCTATTCCCAAGCTTTACGATCCACGCTCTAGCCCTTATGCTACATTCTCTGCTTGAATCGAGAAAATTTGCATAGAAGATGGCTGGCACTCCTTTGGAACGAACAATTATAAGGCATTTCTATTATGCATTCTAAAGCAGTACCAGCCATTTGTTTTTGTAATCACTTTACCTGCTTCCCCCCCCACACACACACACACACACACGAGTATAAGTGTTTGCATCATATTGACTTTACATTTCTTTTGTTTTCCCCCCTCAGGTAGCAAATGACTCGTGGTTTACACTTGCTCTGCTTTGACACTCATAATCCTTTCTGCATCCTACCACGCTCTTGCTCTTAAATTGGTGTGTGCCTGCGAGGAAAAACCACACAGGTGACCTCAGCTGCAGATCCTATGACACTGAATGAGGGATTTCATTTAGTCGGTCTTCTCCCTCTCCCCTTCAAAAATGAAAGGAAGTCAAGTCATCATCTGTGGCACCTTATGTTAGCCTGCCATGGCAGCAAGGTCATTGATTAAGGCAACATGGAGCAAAGCTGGCCTGGCTTTAATGGGCCTGCTTGCCAGGACAGAGAACGTTGCTGACAGAGCCAGCCAAGCTGCTGTATTACTTACGGTATCATGCGCATGGATATTTGCGGTCTTTCCCTTGTGGAGACAAGGCACCGTTACTTACACACACAGGCACTCATGCAAACAAGCGCAAACACATACACACATACTACACATCACGCACCATACAGGCATAAATGCACATACACGAACATGCATGCTTACATGACACTCAATTCTGCTGTGGCTACATCAGTAGCCAGACAATATGAGCATGGCAGAGAGAAGTGATGCTGCTGGCTGGGCTCCCCAACAATGCGGTCTTGGGGTTCTGGTATTCCTAGTTGTGGGTGGAGGAGTCATTCTGCATCAAATACGAGCTTTAAGAAATTCGTACAAAGGAGATATTTCAGGCAAGAGAGCCTACCTTCTGATAACGCAGTCCCCCCCGCCCCACCCAGCAGATGTCTGCACTAACCTCTCAAACCGGTCTGCTTTTTCTGACCTAATTCTGTTCCTTCAGCCTCCCAACTCTGTCCACTCTGAATTCACTCTGCCTTCTTTTAACTATTGCTGTCCCTTCAGGTCCTAACTCTGTCCAGTCTCACTTCACTCTGCCTTCTCTCATCTTATTCAGCCCCATCAGACACCCACTCTGTCCCCTCATACTTCAGCCTGGATCATCAGACTCCAACAGTTTCCTCCCCCCCCCCCCCCAGTCTGCCCATCATTCTCCTCTCCATGCCCTCTGAGAACCAGCCAGTCCCACCAAGCCCTTTGCACTGTATCAGACCACCGACTTGTGCCCTCAGGCCTCAGTCTGCCTTTTTTTACCTCATTCTGCACCATCAGACCCACAATCTGCCCAATCAAACCCTGCTGATTAACCACTCAGACCCTCCTGGCCTCACCAGACTGATCACCCTATCCGATCAGAACCCTCCCCCACCAGGCGCCCAGCCTGTCCACTTCAAGCTCATTCTGCAAAGTTCTTAATTTACAAAACAAGTAAGTGCCAGGGCTCCAGTCAGAAGGCCACCACAGTTTGCACAATACATTGCCCCCGTCATGCTGCCAATGATAACAACAACACAACTTGTAACCATCACACTTATACAGGTGTGACAGTTCTGACTCTTTCAGCCCCCCAAAACTACATGAATGGCTTGGGCAGCAGCTAATAGTTATTGTTAATGTATATTGAATTAATAATTAACTGTTGTTATGGTCATCTCCAAATTAGCTAGACAGCAGCGTGATACTCGCCGAAAATCACTTCGCCAACTTGTAGTAGTAAGTGCTATATAAATATAATTACAATTACACTGACTGTACGAGAGTGCTGGGGTGGCAGTCATGCAGTGCGTTCGTGGCTTGACAGCACGTTCAATTCCGACCCTTCATCCATCCTGGTTATAAGTGCCCACACCCCCAGATAGGATGTCTGATTCATTGTCGCGTCTTTGCATCCCACCTTTTTGTTACTTATTCTTACTCCAACGTTTCACAGAAAAAGCCTGACATGCTAGTGAGTCATTACGGTGGGCTGAGCAGGAATCCACTTACCTCACTCACACCCATGGGATGATTTAAACGATACAACGCCGAGAACATCTTATATTAGTGTTGTGTGTCACATGTGCTGCTACTTTTTTTGTCGCATCCACATCGGTCTCATTTTATTCACTGATGGGGAGTATACACATACCCCGGCAAAGCAGGGTGCAAACTACCTTTCTGCCAAAGGAACACGAATAGCCATGAGATTATGGAAGTGTCAAGGGCCTTTGACCACATTCTGCATGGAATCAGTATCATTTTGTGTTACACTATTGTACCAGAGATACTGTTGATTCGTTATTCAGGGAAAACACCAGCCGACATAGTGCACCACCTGATCTATTGTAAAATATTCTGTAACAACTTGTACAAAAAAGTCTCTAAAGGAGATGCAAAGTGCTCAGAACCATGCAGCAACCTCGACCACTGCAGTAACAAACTCAGACTAAATACCATGGAAGCAGTTGGCTGGCCCAGGTTCTGGAAAGAGGCCTGTTTAAGGTACACTGTACTGGGCACAAGGCAGTGTATGGCTGGAGCCCTAACTACCATAAGATGTTAATATACTTTGACCAAAGCACCTACCTGTTGCCACCACATCCCTCTTACCATTCACAGATGTGACAAAATGCAATACTTTCCACCATGTAAGTATACATGGCGAAATGGGTGTGATGTGTCCTTGCAGCTTTGAAGATGCTTTGCATTGCAGTATTTAATATCCCAGGTTTTGGGGCACAGCAAAAGTTAACCAGAGAAAGGGTTAAGGTATGATCGGTGAACGTTGATGGCTGCATTTCATTTTTTTTTGTCACCAAGCTAAAGCTTACAAAATTTTTTACTTATTATAAATATTATAGGCGAAACCTATTGCATTTGCCATTGCTTGTTCTTTAAACATGCCTCTTAGCGGTGGAAACACTAATCAACTGTATATGCCCCTACTCTTCAAAGGTTCTGAACTTCATAGCGAATGAGTGCTGAAGGTGCTGAAGGTCCAGTGTTACATGGCACGGACGTTAAATGTTGTAGTAAGACCAAAGATATTTCCTTTCAGTGGATATTGGTAAACAGACTTGCTGTCCAGCAATCTTCAAGTGGAGATTACATGAGAACGCTAGAACATTAGCCCAGTCAAGAGTTAATATAGATTTTCAGTATTTATTTCAGCACACAGCCGAATATCATTTAAAAAAATAAATTGTGCACATGGAGTAAGTTCTAACTCAGCATTTTGTCACAAGACACTGATATATTTCGTTAATTATGAATTTAGCTATGAATGTCGCAACAAAACCTCTTTTCAACACAGGGGCTGAATTTGTAGGACACCAACATCATGCGGCCTTATTTGCTGCCCAATAACTCAATTGGCAAGGCCCTGTCCTATGAGCACAACCTTAAGCCACCGCTAGTTCGGCTCCAAAGGGAGGCCAAATCCTGGCAACACCTACCACTGTCTTTGCTGGGCCAGGCAGCCTTATTTAAGATGCTAGCGCTACCACTGTTTCTCTATGCGCTACAAAACTACCCAGACTTAGTCCCCAACGGCTATTTCGTAGCGATCGAGGCCGCACTGCGCGACCTCCTCTGGGCGGGGTCACCCCGAATCTCATTGACCAAACTCACACTGGGGTGGTACGACGGCGGTATAGCCCTCCCTGACATTCGCAAATATTACTGGGCAGCCCATCTATCCGCGATCAACCAGGGGACGTATGGAGACGGGAATGATCCCGCATACGGTATGGACAGGTGGCTGCTTCCTGGGGGAACTAATAGATAGCACTCTACACTAAACGGGGTATACGTCAACTCACCAGACCTACACTCCACTCGGTCCAGATATGGCACATCGCTCAGAGGAAGCTCGGATGGTCAAGAGTCCTTACAATGGCCACGCCACTTTGGGCCTCCGAAAAATTAGGCAATCTGGGGCGCACCAAGGGGTTCCGCAACTGGGACTTGATCGGCATCTCCCAAATCAAGGATATCTGGGGCCCTACAGGGATCCGTACGTTCGCTCAAATGCGAGACACATATGAGCTGGCGCACACCAAATATTTTAGATACTTACAGGTGCGACACTCCCTGCAGGCTAATATCCCACCGGAGACCAAACTACCACAAGCCTCCTCGCTTGAAGATAGGTTGCTGGATGGACACCTCACAGAACACGCCATATCACTTACGTACAAAAAACTAATAACCCCCCCCCCCCCCCCCGATATGCTCATACCCCTTAGAGAAAAATGGGTCGCCGATGGGCTGGAGATAGACGACGAAGAATGGCTGTATGCTTTGGCTTCCCCACGTGAGGTCGCGATAGTAGCCCGACTGCAAATTATCCAACTCAAGATCTTACACAGAGTATATATCTCCTGCACTAGGCTACACATGATGGGGAGGGCGGACACAGTACTCTGTAGGAGGGGATGTGGTGGCACGGGTACCTTCTTCCATGTGCTGTGGGAGTGCCCGAAGATTCAACGGTACTGGCGAAGGGTGGTGCAGTGTATGGAGGATGTATGGGAGGTGATAATTCGCCCGGAGGCCAAAAGGTGCCTCCTCAATATATGGGAGCTAACGGACCTGCCACCGAAAGGGAGGCTCTGGGTGACGCTCGGACAAATGGTAGCGAAAAGGAATATAGCCAGGCTCTGGGGCAGCCCTATTCCACCCAAACTGTCGGATTGGCACAGCGATATGGACTGGTGTATGCTGCAGGAAAAGACTATGTAGCGAGAGGGTGCCCCCGGAAGTGGGTTGAAGTGCGGTCCAACTGGAATGATTTTAGGGGGGGCATTTGCGAGCCTCCCGTCGAGCGGGAGGGCCCGGGAGAGATGTCACATCCCAACGCTCTTGTTGCTCCGGGTGCTGTAGAAGGGGATGTGGGGGTCGCATCACCGGTACGTAGGTGATTTGCGGTGCTTAACGTGATGACCGTGTTTAGTTAGCTGGGGGGGGGGGGGGAAGAGGGGGGCAGTTCGACTGTTAGGCGCCTTTACGCCACTTTGGCAATATGCCTATGTTTAATGGTTGTACCAAAGAGAAAAAGGAGTCCTGCACTATCCTTCTCTAAACTGTGAGACACCCGTACTCTATAACGCCGCCGTACCCCCGGGTTGACGGCACAGGGCTGTGTGCTTTCCGACGCAATGCATGTGTACTTCCTCCGCGGCCGGCCCGAGGGGTTGTAGGCTGTAAGCTGTGTAATGTGGAACTCTGAAATAAAGATCTTTAAAAAAAACAAAAAAAACAAAAAAATAACTCAATTGGCAGTCGCACACGATGCACTGGACACTGAGTGGAATAAAACTCCACATCCCAAAACAAGTGGTTGATGTACTCAAGGTACAAAGGTTTCACAGTCCAGTAACACTATCGTAAGTCCAGGATGAGAATTTCCTTATAAATCCAATTAGGTTCCAATTCTGTGAAGTCTCTGTGGATTCAATGTCCTGTCAATCCAATAAATCTTTATTCAGCAAGTAAAATCACCATAAAAGAATAAGGATCCAAAACAATAATATCAAGTTCATGAATAATAAAAACAGACAGTACAGTTACTTATAAAATCAATGAGCACATAACAATCGGGTTTCATTTTCCTATTCCTGTCAATTTCTCACAAAATCGCAATATAGCATAGGAGAAAGGTCTTCGGATTGTATTGTAACTACAACAGTCTGCAGGGCTTTTCCTTAATGTAATGGATGGGCATAATGTTCATTAACTTAATGGAGTATATGCTTTAATTCACAAAACAAAGCATGTTATCTTCAATCTAGTCTCTGATTGTCCCGACACTCTAATCTCAGTTTGAAACCATGTGAGAAAGTACCACACAATGGTGATCAGTGACAATTTGATCGCAGACATTCTTCCTGGTATTCGGATTTCTCAGAGTTATCTTATGCCCTTTACCACTGGGTGGATAGCAGGCTATTTCTCAATGCACCTTGCTTTCATTCTCCCATTTGTTACTAGATCAAACAGAGATAATTTGCTAATCATTTTATTAGTGGCTCCAGCATATGCCTTATACTTGGTAAAAAACAAAGTAGTGATATGTTTAAGACATACAACAAGAACATTGTGGGGTTAAAAAAACATTAAAAATGGTCACAATCTCTGCCCGGGTGGTTGCATAAGCCAAGTGCTATGACCATCCTCCATTACTTGACACTTTTCACAATTTCCTAATATAGAAGCTGCTTTTTGTTAGTATTCCTAGATTTGAAAATGCCATTATCTTAGACTCATCTTTACTGATTATCAGTACACTTTCTACAAAATAATGTTGAACTGCAAACAAAACTGCTCTCAAGGTATTTGGGTTTCTTGGAAAAACCACAATCATTCACATACATAAAGAGTGGGATCTTCTCCTTCCTATTCGTGGAGACAAGTTTGGTTATACTGCACCAAATTTAGTAAAAACAGTCCGCCATCTAGGCAACACATAACTTGAGCTTTGTTGTTGAAGTACAGCTGGAGTATTATGAATTGTAGAACTGGATCCATCTCTGGATGGGATCCTACTGAAACCCAGAACTTTGTTAGTCCAGCTGGTGGTTACTCCTCCAATGTTAGAATCAGATAACTCTTTCATTCGGTCTTCTTTGGCAGAGGTTTACCTTGCTGGCCCAATCTTGGGATCCGTGTGGAATTGCATACCTGCTATCGCAGAAAATTTGTTTCAAGTAATTGGTCTAACTTTTGGGTGGTATACTGGAATAATGTTGAGCTGATTTGTCAGTGTCGTTTTCCACTAGGCGCCAGTACTTTGTGGAATCCTTTACCCTATTGAAATGATGAAATCTTCTGACTTTCAGCTGCACACATCTTTTTTTTTGGGTGTTTTTTATAATCTTCTTGCAGTTAGTCATGCAACCAGCGGTTTCCTGACTCAACAGTCTTTTCAATTTGTATTTTTGTTCTTTTGTCAGGCCTTTGCATTTGTTACCATATCAGTCAAAACTGCAATCCAATCTCGGTTTATTTTAACCATGCTTTGAGATTTTTGATATCAAGGATTTCAGTGAAAAATTAAACTCCTTTATATCAGTTTACGAGCAGACTGGTAATTTTTACTCTCACCTATGCTGGTTCTTACGTTCATCCTTCTAAAAATTCTCTAATTTGCGGTGTCTATTTAACTCTCCTACCGTTTAGCTCTGGTGGATTGTACTTTAAACTCTGCATTTAAGTTTATACTTTCGAGTGTCATTACATACCTTGGGCTCTATGTCCTTGTTAAAGCATTGTGGTCACTTTCAAGGTGTACCCAGATCTTTAAATTGTGCAAGTTTCTAGCTGCTTCAAAATCACAATATAATCGGTGTGGTAGGCCCCTGCTGGGGCAGATAGTTTGTCATCTTTGTTCTCTTTCTGTGGTAACTGGGTGTTGGCTGGTCGGTGGTTTGCTAGGGAATCGAGCGCAACTCGTGGGGGGGGTAGTGGGTGGGAGGGTGGGGATTGGGTGGGAGGGTGGGGATTGGGTGGGGGGGGGGGGTATCCGAAATTACACTTTAGCTTAAAATCTATGTTGGCTTGGTTTTGTTTTTTTCTGGGAGTTATGTTCCTTTGCAATGTAAAATGTCCTTTGCGATGTGGTACTGTATATTTCTATGCGGCAGAAGTCTCTGGGTTACAGAGCCCTGCTTCTAATGTGCAAATGACAAATAAAATCTGTTGAAAAAAAAAAAAACAAATCACAATATAATCCATCAATCAGGATTTATAAAGCGTGGCTAATCACCAGATAGGGTATCCATCATAGATCCAGGCCAAGGATCCATGAGGGACTTGTCTTATGGCATGGCAATATATTATTCAGCCAACACCATTTGAGCATGTATTGCAGGGAGAGCTTTGGTTTCTTGCATATATCCTGGTCTTTAGTACCTTTTGTGGGGACAAAGTAGCTAAGAATTGCAAGAGATCAAGCACTGCTCTTTTCTTGTGTGTCCTATCTTCTCCTGTCCAAGTCCTTCTCATAGCGTTTAAGATAGTCAATTAGCACATTCTTTGACGCTTGCTTTTTTATCAACTAAAGGTCTTCCAAACTCTCTTCTGATGGCATTGAAACAGGACGGTTGTAAGTAGGCTTTGAAAATTAACAGGTTGCATGCTGCCTTTCCTTCAACTGCCACATATAGACGATGTAGTGGGGCAGTCTCCTTTTGTTTAGTTTCTTTGAAGATCCCTAACTGTATCCTTAACTGGCGGCCCCCAGATGCTCTACCACAGAGGGATGGTCTGCTGATGGAACTCTACATGATTCATAGCCAGGGACTTGCCAGTTGGTACTGGATGATGTTTCTTGTAAGGTGCATCTTTGGTGATTATTTCCAGAAAACCAATATCTAACTTCGCTTTCACCCTCACCATGATCCATGAAAGAAATGCAATTCATTCTATACCGTTGCCTAGCCAAAACATGATCTTTCCAACAAGTTCTAATGATGATGCCAAATATGCACCCCCCATGTCTTTTCTAATCTAAATTTCTTATGAATCCATGCAATTTTATTTTAATTTTTTGACTACAGCGATGGAAATTTTACGTTCTTCTTGGGTTGCTGTTTAGTATCATATCCAAGTTTCCTTTTCACAGGGAATTAAGTGTTCCCATGGTTGTGGGATCTATTTTCTGGCATAATTTCACTGTGAATTTGCGTTTGAGGATTAGTAAACTATGCACAGCACTATTTCTCTCAGTCTTTCCTTTTCAATCCTTTGGATCTCACTCACCAGGGTGTGCAACCTGTTGTAATGGGTGTGACTAGGGGACTTTTTTCCGCTCCGCATGATTCGCCCCTTTTTTGTTGACTAGCACGGATGGGTTTTTAACTTCGCACACAGAAGCATTGTTGTCCAGGGCCTAGTGTATGTGCTCTGACTCTTAAAACTTGATAAAATTGGCTAACTGATAATTGGCCTTCTTACCTTTCCAGTAAGGCAATAGTATAAGGTGCAGATAAATACACTAAAGGCATGGACCGTTATGTCACCTGTGGAGTGCAGTACATATTAATATGCCAACCACTAGAGTGACACAAAATACAGATTCATGCTTACCTGCATAGCCAGCCTACAGAAAATGTATAAATGTGCAGGCAGCCTTTCAAAATAACCCTTTGACAGGGAACAACTTTACCTTTAAATATTGAATAATTCACCACCTATGGGTCCTGTAGCCCACAAGGCAAGCTGGCTAGTATTTAAAAGTGGGACATGCAAGAATTTAGCGTTGTCATGTACTAGCTCCCATACACTGTTTTCACTGTAAAAAGATGTACCTGTACTATGAGAAAAACTATACATTTTGTGATAAAATCCTAACACTATCCTCTTTAGTTTAGCACAAGCTACTGGAATAATTTAAACACAATTTGAATGTATATTAAAAATGTAATTCAGTGGTGAAGTCAGATTGCTATAAAGATTTAGGAAAAACTATATTTATAAAGTTAGACTGTCTGTAAAAAACTCAATTAAGCTAAATTGCATTAGCTTGCCAGCAGCTTGCTTGTCAGTGCTTTCCCTTAATTAAGTATTCAATTTGCTTACAGAACAAAAACAATGGTTTAGGCCTATTGTGAGGAAGACCTGGGTGTGAATTATTTGAGACATATCCACTCATGAAGGGCATCTGGGGGGTTGAGGAACGTCTTTAATTTGAAAGTGTCCACGTTGAGGACTGCCCATTCATTAGGATATTTAATGGGAGATCTGGGTAAGCTGAGCCTTTTGTTTACGGTACTCTGTATTCAGCGTGGCATCAGCACCAGTGGGAGAGGGAGCTGGTCCCCAAAACAGTTTGGCATTGTTTAGGAGGAGGGGACTGCTCATTTTCTTAGACACACCATTAGTTGGCACACAAGCAACTACCAAGGGCAGAAAAACTGCACCATCTTGGATGTTACTCAGAATAGTTCACTGCTGGATAGTTTGCAGTAAGGCAAATAGCATGTGCTGCCAAAGTGGGATGATTTGCCTTTGGCAACATTTTCCTTGTTGGTTTAGGAATGTCTAAGAGGTACCCTCACCCACTGACTATTGAATCCTACAAAATTAACATTACTCACACAGCTCATCATAACACTCTATGGACCAGAGGAAGAACGGAACACTGAACTTGAAGTTTGAGATGTGTGTGGCAACCTGAAAGGCTGGACTCCTCCCACTTCTACTCTGGATTATGACATGAACTCCAAGGATCAACTAGCTGACGACCGGTGCGGTTACAGGCACATAAAAAGCTTCAAGAGGCCTTTTTTTCTGAAGTACCCAGCTGACAAGTAGCAATGGGACCTGGACTGGACCTTTCTCGTAGCCTCTGCTGGAGTGAGCTCCAGCCCTGAAGTGTTGTCTCTGTGGCCACGAGAGTATTAAACGTGACCAAGAGGATTGGCTCCGGAAACTCTGAAAGTTGAAACTTAAGCAGTACAAAATTTGAATTTCTCCTGCTATTACCTTTTCCTGCGAATACCAACAGCTTTAGTGGGACCTCATCTAAAGGACATCCTGTTTCGTGAGGACGTCATCAGAACTAGCCTGCAACTTTGCCCTGCTGGAGAATTTGGACGTCCATTTCAGAGAATAAATTAGAAGGTAAAATCTTTGACGGGATGACCTGCTTGGTGCATCTGACCAACAGCCCTTCACAGTCAGCCTTGTATCACATCTAGATTCTGGAAGACCATGAATAGTGACTACTGATTGTGCTTTACTTTTTCTTGGCACAATTTTATGTTACATATTCAACAATTCATATTTATGGTTTTCCTAATTTGATCGGGAAAACCTTTATGTCATTTTGCTCATTTAAGTATTCTTTACTGTTAGAAATTGATTCTGGGATTTCTATTGTTTTTTGACTTGCTAACCGTTTTGTTACTGCTAAATACTTTACAGATTTTCCTAAGGTTAGCCTGTCCTCTATGTGCCATTGGTACAAGGGGCTGAGCAGGTTTAAATTCCTGAAACTGTGTTCTACACTGACAAGTTTGCGGGCTTATTACTTGTGGTGGACTCGCATCCATCCCAATTAATAACCCACTATCTTACACTGGGCGATTTCTGTAAATTAGCACTCTAATCTAGAGGCTTTTTCTACCCCAGTGTATGTTTGCATGTCAGAATCCCAATCTCTTGTGTGATTCATATTAATGTGTTGAATGATTTCCAATTGACCTGGCCTATTGCATTCCTTGCCCCTTTTCACTTGTTTACAGCAATAAGGTAATCTTTCAAATTTATTAGGCATGCAGGGACGGTAAAATGTCTTATTGTATGAAGATATATTTTTCCTTCAACATTTTTTCTGGACTCAGTTTACAGATTTATTGCACGCCAAGCTTCAGTTTTCCATCTCAATCATCAATATTAGAATAACTAAGAAATGAGAGGGATCAAGTAATTCCTCCTTACTATGTGTAGTTCGAGTCAAGAGCATGGTTGTTCCACACTTTCTTGCCGACTGTGGTATGCACACCTCCTCATCCACTGCACAAGGTTCAAGGTATGAGAAAGATGGCCCGATCTGCCCACAAGGGAAGGGAACTGAGGAACGGTAATTTCTAACTATGGCACCTGTGTAATGTCAAGCGGTGCATGCCCCTGGCACACACACATAACAGTAGTCTTGAACACTGCTGTATGGCAATTGTCCACAGCATGTCAAGCAAGCCAGAACTGATCGATGGAACCCTTTATTCTGGCACATGTCCCATCAGAGAGTGCCCTTTCTAGATCAGCACTAAGTAAGTTTGGTATCGCTGCCCTTTATCTAATCACTCCACTTCGCAAATTGTTGTGTGTCATTCAGCTCTTTTTAGAAGTGGCAAAATGAGGAATGACACTGGCTGAAGGACGAGTCTCTCACACAGGTTTAAAGACGAGAAAGGAGCAAGCTGACATGGAGTGGTCTCGCATTACAGGAGCCATCCTCCCGCATTACAGCGCAGGCTGGAGACGCATTTGAGGGATTTGGAAAGTAATTCCTTGCCGTCATAAAAGACTCGTTATTCCAAGCACCGCATCAGTAGGTGGCATTTGAGTGATTTTTTTTCTCCTCACTCTTCCATAAATGTTTTTGCTACAAAAGTTCATTAGTCAAAAATATAATAAATACTTGAGGCGAGATAAAGCCAGCAGTTTAGAAACTGTTCTGCACCAAATAAGGCTGGTTAGACATGATCGCCGATAAGGTACTTTTCACATTCCCTATTGAGGCACAAGATACTAGGACCATCACTTAGCACAAAAACTCTGCAACACGTAGCTCGCATTTTGTGTAAGGGGGAACAAAAAAAACAGGTTGGCTCTAGTTCTGGATGTATCCTGCCAAATAAGAATAAAGCTTTCAGTACATTCCTGTAGCCGGTTGCACTAGTACCACAATACTATACAGTAATCAAGCCACAACTGTGCACACGTTATCTAGAATATATCCATCTAACCAGTAAAAATAAAAGGGGAAACTGACCAAATACAAGCACGGACTTAAACCATCATGTATGGAATACCTTCAAGCGGCATCATTTGAAACACTGCACTCAAAGTTGGGAAGGTAAATCTATTTTTTGCGGAAATTACATTATTTGAAGGTAGGTGAATAAAATGCCCAGACAAATGACATATAATCGTCTCACTATATCTGAATACCGCAGTACATCGTCATCTTCATGAAGGGCAAAATAAAAATTGCAATGCAGCAAAATGGTCTCTTTCTGCATACTAAATTTGCTTAATAATGGTGGTGCCACACAGATGGACAACACTAGACATACATTTCTGTTCAATGCTAGATTCAGGGAACAGTAAACAAAATACAATGGTATGTATGTTCGACCTTTGCTAGAAAACATCAAATCTGCTAAGAGCTGTGTTATAAATAACTTTGGTGCAAGATTTGAAAATAAGCAATAAAAGTCCGCAGTGTTCACAGGATGACAGAAATTGCATCTCTAAACTTCTGCCCAGCAGTAAAAATTATCTAATTAGAGATTAAATTAACTGCAAATTGCATTGGGAAGGGCAATCATAATCAATTGAATCAAATCAAATTATTTATGGCCATCAAAGATTCATCTCATAAAATTTAAATGCTTTGATTCATTTATTTGGAGACCCCCGCTATTAAGCTCTGATGGTGAAGCGAAGCATTGCGGATTGACTAACAGCGACATAAAAATGAAGACTATGTACATTTAAAAAAAAAATGGTAGGTTGATTTTCAGTTATATGTTATGCTTCGTAAGAATGCAGTTCTGGCTTTCTTCCAATAACCTCCAAAGCACTGCTTCAACTAAAATTGCTTTAATTAATATAGGTTCATTAAATTGTACTTAATTATTCAGAATGTTTTCATTTCGGTAAAAAAAATCTTTCATGGCATTATAAACAACTGAACAGAAACCTATTGCAAATACGAAACGCTGGCATCGACAAAGCCTTGCTCCTCAAGGCTAGGCTTCTAGAATACCAACTCTTGCATCTCCTCAAACCCTTCTCACACCACTCCAAGGACATCATCCCACAATCCCTAGAAAGTTTGATGTTTAAGATGCCAACTCCAGGACAGTGAGGAGTTCTTCCTTGAACATGCCTGTGAGGCCGCACTTGGACCTAAAATCAATAAATGAGTAGCTAATGTTGGAAGTTATTTAATAAGTGGGAAATAAAAGCTGCTATCAAGATATCCATCTAGATATACAGTGATAAAACTGTGGCACTTCAGATCTAGTGTCCTTTAAGTGGCATTTTTGCAAGGGAGGATCCATTCAAGAATGTTGGCTTTTTTCCCCTTGGTCATCAGTGGACTTGGACTCATAATGGATACTTTACAAATTAAAGGGGATAGAATGGCTCGCTAGCATACATTTAAACGAGGCATCACATTGCAGGTCAGATGTGCCTTCACGTGGAATATATACAAATATTTGCTTACCTCTACTGGGAACCTCTTTCCATTAATGCTGTGCTCAGACCCTGCGGATGCATTGCTATGGCCCCAGTGGAATTCCACTTTTTCTGCTTTAAACCGCCCTGGTAAGCCAGCACCGCTGATAAAGTACTCATCCTTCAGAAGGATAGCAACTATGTTTAATAAGAGGGAAAAAAAACAGCCGTTATAGCGAACTCAGACCATCAGCAACAAAATCATAGTAGTATTTAATGCGTTTCGATTTATACAAGTGGTTATAATATAATTAACTAGAATATTTTTTATCTGATACAGTATTCTGCCTGGGGACATTAGAACCATTTCCTGGCACTTGGAAGCGGTCTTAACAACAAGTGACTCACACAATGGAACAAATGCCTTCAAAAGCAAGGCGCCAAACCAACAATTCAAAGAAAGTAACCACATTATAATAAGTGTTTAGATGTGATGTGCTCTGCAAAGGCATAGGAGAAGTTTTCTTTATTTCGCTAAACAGCCTCAGTAGACATGTTCCGAACAGATAAGAGAATATAGTTGAAGTTTATGCTCTTCTGTGGCACCACATATTTTGATTTCTAATTGACAAAGTTCATTATTTCTATATAATCATGAAACTTTTGATTTACAGAGAATCTGTGCTGTAAAACTCGAACTTTACATGGGGTGGAACTTGTTCATGCATTATCTGGGGCTTCTCTTTGTGCATGTACACCAATTTCATCAAGGAATTTCATGCAGTCCCCCAGGGTGCAAAATGCAACAGCTTGCTCCACCTTTGCCCTCCTGCGGTCCTGCTCTACATCTAACTACCTGCGGAAATTACATTGGCTTCCGGTAGAAAAAAAAAAAAGAGTCAAGTTCAAATCCCTGTGCATTGCTCACATAATCTTTCATGGCCAGGACCCCCCCCCAGCCCCCCCATTCTAACCAACCTTCTTACTCCCTATAAGCCAGAACGTGACATCCACTGATCACACCAACATTTGGTGTGCACCCCCCGTTCTAAGAGAGCACGGGCGGGAGGACGTTCCTTGCGTGCTCTAACGGGGTCTCTTTGGCAAGCTCTCCCTAGCACCATCAGGAACCTTCAGGATCTCAAGGTAATTAGGAAGGCCATCAAGATCTGGCTTTTCCCCTGATTCCTCCCCAGGCAGCCGTCTCCCCCTCCTTGCTGTCTTTTGCTGCGGATTTAGTGCTAGGACGCCCAGTCGCTGGGGCAGCCATGCGCTTTATAAATCTGATAACATAACATTTCTAACCAGAGCTGACTGCATTTGTTCATAAAACAGACTTCTGTTTCCATTACACTAGCAGGCCTGCCAATTATCAATATCTCCAAACACAAATGAACACCTACTATGGCTGATCCTGGACATCAGATCTCTTCTGGAATTCACCTGTGACTAATCTTTACTGTTAACAGAACACAGCCCATTATTAGCTCAATGGCTTTGACCAGCTATATTGCCAGTAACAGAGTTCAAATGGGACATATCCAACGTGGCAATCAGAAGATTTCAAAAAGGTGGCCAGGCTCAAATGTTCCCCATGCGACTTTTGGCATGTAACTGCAGCGATATCAGTTACTATAAACAAGGACGACGGGATACGAAAAGGATTAAACCTTCAAGTAAATGAATTTTGGCCATAAATGACTACCTTACTACAAAGATCATCCATGTACAGAAGACATTCTTTGACATACTTTTAATAGTATAAAGACGCACATAAAAGCTTAAATCTGCTAAAAGAGAAGTGGCAAACTAGGACTCCCAGACTGTATGTAAAGTAAGCATGCATAATTTCTTAAGCACCAACCAAAAACTAGAAAATGCAGTCAAGGGATTATATATTGGGCGTGCATAATTGACCCAGGATTCTTCAGCTGACTGCCACTTAGGATAGGTGCGAAGAAAACACTACTTTCTTCAATACACAGTCCACAGCTCTGGAAAGTATGAGCGGTTCTTTCCCATTTCAGTACGTAGCACAATGCCAGCATCTGTTGCTAAACCACTAAATGGGTGCTTTTTGTGCCGCTTCAACATATTCTTCTTCACTGTTACCAAGCAGCTCACTGGACAGATAGGTTGGAATCAGTGGCAATGCAACTTGGAAATTAATAATCATTACAATGGCAGTCTGGCAAAATGCTAATTGCTAATGAATCATGGTAATATTGGACATTTTTCTGGTCCATAGTTTGTCAGGGATGGCTTGCAAGGGGGTGTGCCTAGAAAAAGCATGAAGTTGATACATAGGTTTCCAGGAAAAAGTTGAGAACTGTACAGTTGAGGCAAAAGGCTGGGGTTTGTGGTACAGTCTCAGAGGCATTAAGCCAATGCAACCTCCCTGCGTTTGCAACATCCCTGCGTTTGAGAACGGCAGATTCTGGAAAGGAGGCTCCCTTTTATTTGTTATAGGGCAGTCACCAGGCAGAACAGTCGAGAAGGTGCTACTTGGTGGGAGGAATGTTTTCTGATGGCCTCCTCCTCTCTTCCCCAGGCAAATGACATATGGGCTACTAAGCCACTTGGTTTGACCCAAGGTTGGCTGCGGCATGTGGTTGGTGGCAAGACTGTTTCCGATTGCCCTTTTTCAATAAAGAATTAGGAATTAGGTAAACATCACCCTAGCATTGGCAGAATCTCAATAGGAAAAGATGCATCCAGAATCACCAAAAAAGCCACCGATTATAAAATGGGTACGAGACAACCTCTGAAATATGTTCACTAGCATATTGCACATGTATGACAGATTTACATGGGGGCAAAAAAGTCTGGAAGAAGCAAGGGCCAGAGAGACCGCTAAGCTGGACTCGCTAATTCCATATAATCGTTCTACAATAATTAAACAGCGATTAGATATAAAGCTCAAGCAAATCATAAGAAGCCACTTAAAATTATCCAAATAGGACGACTGGTATATTTATATAATTAAGGAAAACATGTGGTCACTTATAGCACTTACATCAGAAACTATTTTCTATTAGCATATAGTAAACATTAGTTATTAAAAAAAAAATTCTGTGGGGTTGATCCAATGCTAGATTGGATGGAGCAGCCTTCTACCAGATGGAAGCAGATGGAGGCCACAAATCCGCTGGTAGCTAATGGCACTAGTTGACACAAACATATTTATAAATTAGGATTTATACCAAGGACACCACTTGGCATGTTTGCATCAAACCTACAGCCCAACAGGGTCTGGAATCTGCAATAAAAGCAGCCATTATCATATCTTATGGCCAAACCTTTTTCCTAGTGAAAACCCTACCTGAAATATACACTGACAGATGGAAATTCGTCCAAGGATAAAATTCCAAAAGCAATCGCACTTTCCAGCATTTCACATCTAAGACTATCAATTTACAAAGCACTATCCAGAGTCAATACAGCAATACATGCTTCGACAGGCAGTAATGGGAAACTGTGCTGCAAAGCATAGTTCCATAAGCAGATCTAAGGTTGCACATCCTACTGTGCAGAAGCGTTATATCTTGAACCAGTCTTCTGTTCCTCACCATGCTCGGTATCCTCATTAAATGGACATGCTATGAAAATCATCACCAACTTCCTCTCTCACACTACCATTGCTGCCACAGACAAACCAGATATAACACTACCACAATCAAACGTAAGCCGCTGATTGCAAATGCTACCATACGCCTAGGCTGCCACTATTTCCACCCATCTTATAACATGTCTGAATCACTTTATACATTCATCCTGCGCCAGCTTCCCTAACCTTACTTTTGCCAGTCTCACAGCAGAATGCATTTATCTTCTGAGTTTTACATATAAGTATTTGGTGTCATGATGGCCTTGAACAGCTCAAACTATTGTGAATAGGATGCTTCTGCTAAACAAGGCAACAAGCTTCATGTGAATGTGTGTCCTAAAATCACTTTAGCCCTTTTTCCTAAATATTTGGGAATGGAGCTTTTGGTACACTGTGGAATCACTTTATCTACACCACACTGTTTTTAAGCCTCTTAAACAAATGCTTTAGTTTACCACAGAAACCCAGAAAGCCATTTGGGAGTTTAACAAACATGAACGTGGTTTTCACTTTCAAAAAGTCTCCATGTCACCTCACTGAAATGCACATAATTTGACACAGGCACTGTGTTAAATCTGAGGCCTTCCGCCACAACATTACTTTCTCCTCTATGGCCTGCCATAGTTTGGTATTGTTAAATGCTTGATTTGGATTTCCGCACATTACAATCCGTTACTTTAGTTCGATTATCAGCTAAACTTCCGGTTTTCTCTGGAATCAGAGAGGCAGGAAAAACAACACTGAACAATTGTCCAATCAGATGACAGGCCAACCCACCCCGGATTACCAAAATTGGTCTGCATTCAACTCCGGACCTCTTCTCCCTTTAATTCTCTTTTCAAATGTAGAAGGAATATTTCTTCAAGTGAAGGTTGAGAATATGCTAGATTTCATTTATTTAATTCAACACAATTTTCAAGTAGTGGGTTATGCCTCATAAGAATGCTATATAAGCTGTATCATTACTGCTCTTCTGGTTTCTTCAATAACTAATAAGCAATTGAAATATTGATAGCTTGACAAGTCTACACTGTAAATACGAGAAATTGACGACAAATCAAAATTTTTCTTTACTTGCCACTATTCTGGTGAAACGTTGCTAAACCAACAAAAATGTTTTTTTAGTGTCTACTAATCAACGATTATCCTTCACAGTGTGACCAAGGCATAGCGGCCTGGTAGTAGATGATTGAGTAAACTCACGTCAACGACTATGGCTGGATTAGAATGTGTTCTATATAAAGAATGAAAAAATCCAGTGGTTTCAAATAATTTGTTGTTAAGGGGGGTTGCTATAGCGAAGGTTATTGGTTCCATATCCAAGTGTATGGTAGCACGAAAGGCACCGATGACTGGCAAAAAAGCCACTTTATACCTTTCACACTTTAGATTTTTTTTTAGTGTAGAGTCCTAATTTCCTCCCATACGGTCCTCGCTTGGAGCGTGACTGCATTTCATTCGGAAGCACACTGGTGTCCCTAAAGACAGAAACCTATTAAGAAAAGCGCAATATTGGTCTGTTTTAAGAGCCTTGACAGAAAAGAGCAGTGTTGGATTCCCTTGCATTTGAAGGCCACTCGTATTTTCTCTGGTGACCTCCTATTACTGCTTGTTTTAATGAACCTCAAAAGATTGATTCTAGGTTTAAATACTGGAGGTCCAAAGACACGGCATAATGTCCCAGCCATCCCCAGGTCAGCACTCTGCTCACATGGGCGTGAGCTAGTGCACTTCACGCAAAGGGGTTTTAACTGAGCAGGTTAAATGGGGTACTGGTAATTTGCCACTGAAGGGACTCGAATTCACTGGTTCCGCTTTTTTTTAAATTTAACTCGGCTAGTCACAACAGAAACATTTGTACCAAATGGGCTTTTAGAACTACATCTGTTCATAGAGGCTTTCCTGGTACCCGATGTGTTTTTTTTATATTGTTCCGATAAACTTTCTGAACCTTTTGAGGAACACAGAAAGAAGCTGCTTTTTCCCTCGGGTGGGCTAAACAGAATTGGAAACAACTTAGATCTCCGTTTTTAAAGTGAATGTATTAAATCAAGGGAAATACTTAAAAAGTGGCCTTTATTTTATTATTTGTAATTCATGCTTACTTTCAAAACAATTTCCTGATGCAATGGGAGCTTGCTTGATATGATAAAGGTGTAATATCGAACACAGATTTAAAATTCTACACAAACTACACTTTATGTAGTCCTCCGCAGGCCTTCACAACAGATTACCAACTCACTGCATGCTGCTACGCCCTGCCACACAAGTGAGAAGCCGAGTCATACGTGTCCCTCCATTTACAACAAACAAATGCAGACCAAGTGCCATCTTATAAATACTTGATCATTTTTAAATAATTCAGGCTTCCATCAGGGGTCATTTTACTTGTTATTACATAAATTATTTATACGATAATTAGGAGAATGTACAATAGAAAATGTTCATCTAATTGTTCACTTTAGAGTATTGCAGTTCTGTCACGTGGCACGGACAGTCCGGTCACAATGTGCGCGAGTGTCCGGTTACCCGTCCTTTTTCCGCTTCTTGGTCTACATGTCCCTAGTGATTAAATCCTAGTATATATACTTTAACGAGAAATGTGTGCAAGCAATCTGAGTGTGTGTACTTTGTATGGTGGCCTTGTATGTGTTTTAGCTTGAGGGAACACATTGTTTCGTTTGGCAATGATGGGTCGTGGACATAGGTTGGTGGATATCTTATGGCTGCATTGGTAGTTGGGTTTATTAATTTATAAGTAGTTTTACAAAGCGTTAACTAGACATCAGCGCTCTTTACCTCAAATAAGTTAACTGTGGTACACCCTCACAATGGTGTACAAGGTGCAAGGAGGACAATTAGAGGACAGAAGGGGGGAGACTGATCAGCTGTAGGATGGCTGGGTTAGAAGGTAAGTGGGAACGAAAGCAGGATAGGACAAACCTAGGTCAAAGGGTCATATTCGGGGGAGGGAGCACAGCAAAAAGTCTCGTGCCTCATCAAGGTGGTCTTTGTGAATTCTTCCTCGGCTTGGGGGGGCAACTCCCTATGGGGTGTCTGAGTGGAGTTTCATCAAAACTTAAAGGATAGAAAAAAACAAAAGGATACAGATGCCTCCTTAAAAATGTCGAGAGGGGATAGTACTTGGACCTGGCATTATAGTGTTTCATATGTTCCGTGTATGGGATTTTTTTTACAACAGTGGGGGTTTAAAAACGGAGGGTGTCTGACTTTCAAATTGTCTAATTTCTTTCAGTGAGGAGAGAGAGAATGAGGTGGGATTTATGATTGCCACTGATGTGCATTTAACAGCTAGGATCAATATTACTTCCTTGTGTAAACACTATTTCGATCTAATATTGGATATATATTGCAGGGCACTAAATGAAATACTTCTGAGGGCTGATTGAACAGCAGGACTCAAGTTTTAGTTTGCGTATATATTGTGCAGCACTGCTCAGTAGAATAGCAAAAACTCGAAATAGGCATGGATTCTGTAGCTCTGCTCCATGAAACAGTTGCTGTAACCCAAGTGACATACCCACCTAATTATCAATGTCCCGATTTCTATTTTTTAAAGGATGAGAAAATGCAAAAGCAAGCCAGTGAGATCCTCATGAGCGTATTATGCAGATCTAAGAAGTTTACGATTTTGGAGATTGGTGGCAAGGCTTTAATTACAGACCAGCTATTCCACCAATCGAGTCCACGTATTCGTGTTCCAATCATGACAATTTGAGGTGCGTCCGCCTCCCTTTCACTACCCCTTTGTGCTTCCCAAAAGTGTTCCTTTATCGGTGTCCATGCCTCCTAGGAGGTGTATAACAGGACAGCCTACCCAGAAGACAGACTGAAATATCCTCAAACCCCATATCAATCAGTTTCAGAAACCATCCGGAAAAGAGGGAGAGACCATGACTTGAACGAGAAAGAAAATAATCAGAGTAATGGAATTACTGGTTAATCATTAAAGCCCTAGCTCTTTATGCATTTCCTTATTCCAGTCATATCTTCTTAAGGAATAAAGAAACCAAAGCAAAGGTGGATCGTCCAAAAAACACATGCCAACAGTACGAGACAGATACCTGAAAACGCACCCATGCAGAATTTTAAAAATAGCACCCAACCGTTGAAGTAACACTCAACCAGAACCAACTGAGAATCTTTAATCCAAAACTCAGCACTATCTGTCCACCCATAACAGAGTCTGCAGTGATACACAAATGTAATCAACTAATACTTGATTAGGAAGCCCTTGCCCCTTAAGGTCAGGAAACCTATCCTAATCCCTAAACCCTAATCCCTAAACAAAGGATATGGGGTAGCTAATGTGGAGACGCAAAAATGGAACCCAAAGGCTGAAATCCACACCTGGCATATCTAGATTTCCAGAAGAGACCATTTCAGCAGGCAATCGCTACCTAAAACAATACCTAAAACAATATACTAGCACCAACACAGCTAATGTGTAGTAGAGGTGTGCAAAGGATACTCAATAGGAGAAAGAGGACCCCCAAATGTAACATAATCCTTATGTGAGGTATGCAAAGAAGGCCTGACTAAAGTAAAAGATAAACATTCGCCAGCTAAGAAGTAAATGTTTCACAGACTACAACATATGGAGGCAAATTCGCTTAAATGTGATTTGCAAAGAAGGGAAGAGAGGCACCTGGAAGCCTGCGTTGCAAGAGTTAAATCCCGGAGCAGTCCCTGGAAATACAAACCGACAGGCCAACCACCACTCAACCAAATAAAATCAATCCAGGACCTCAGTGGAGAGATCGGGAAAACAGTGAGGAGAATTAATGGGTAGTAGTATTCACTCAATGCTTGATCAGATCGTGCAAAAGAGCAGACGAAACAACAAGGGGTAAGGCCAAGCTGGCTCAAACAGAACTGCTTTGAGTCTGTGCAAAAACTACAGAGTGAGAAAGCAGTAAAGCTTAAAAGACGACCTATTAGGCAGGGAAAAGACTGGACAACTACCTCGCCAACACCTATGACTTCGGAGGTGGAACAGAACTGATGCATGAGAGCATTCACATGGATGCCCAAATAGATCAAGAACTGAAACCGATAACACTGTATGCTTTCCAGCCTTTTGCTTAGATTAGAAAACTCCTGCGGAGGCTTCCTGCCTCTACCTATTATACACTGCTGAAAACCACTGCACTGAGTGATGGAAACAATCCACTGTGAAATGGAAGATGAATCATTCCACCAGTGCAAGGATATTCAGGTGACAACCCATCTAACAGATGTAGAATGCTGAAGCTAAACCTCCCAGACCAAAGCCAACACCTGAGTAGGAAACCCCGACTGGGCCAACTAATTTAGTTCTAAATTCTACCTTGGAAATTGGATTCTGACTTCAACTACCCCTAGACTCTTTAACCCTAGAGGAGTACACAATCATGACCATGATAAATATCAGAAAATAGCTATATGAAGGAGCATAAGCACATACTTAGAGATTTTTAAGGTCCAACCACAAGAGGGGAGCTTGTATGATGGCAGGTGCCAGAGAAATTGCACTCTCAAATGCCGATACTGCTGCAACAGTTTTTTCCAAGCTGAGAAAGTTCCTGGATCGTGACATCCCAAACTTCACTTCTGCAATGTTCCCTTGAAACTTAGTTGAGACAGAGGATTGGAAATAAACTGCCTCATGATAGAGAAAACATGCTCCTGAGGCTCCTTGATATTGCAGTTTAGGAGGACGATCATTCCTTAATTGGCACAGAATCACGTCCCAAAGAACTCCACATCCTCTGCTGGTTCCAAATGCAACTCCCAAGCAGATCATTTATTTTCAGCATATAACACACATAGTTCCTGCCCACCAAAACGAAGTCCCTGGAAGGAAATTGGATCAACCTATCTTCTAAGTATGAAAAAAATCCCAAACTGCATTGCTTGGGAACTGACTCACCAAAGCACCCAACATGAGGAGCAGACATCAGGCCTATAGACAGAACCCACAACTGAATGATGAGGTTACAGTAATGAAACCGCAGGAGATTCATTCATTTCCCTACCAGAATATGAATGTAGGCAACCTCATCATTCCCTTGGCTGAATCATCAGGATTAACCTCTGCATAGATTTCAGCTTACAATGTATCGAATGAACAAAAGAGTTGGCCTTTCAAAATCAAGGATGAGGCAAAAACTCCTGCAACTTTTGCTGTCAATTATCCAGTACGAATTCTGGAACCCTATCACTCTAAAGGCCAAGGCTCAAGTATCTTCCTCCTAGTGAGCTCGGATATGTTCTTCTAGAAGGCAGTGGATATGACTTTGCTCCTGGGAAAATGAACTGTGACTCAGGAACCTTTGAGGAGAAATGGAACTTCAACCTGTCAGAAGACCTTAGAAGGAAGCCACTGGTCAGACATGCGGTTCGCCTGGAAAGAGACAAGTCCAGGATAGAGTGACTGGATCTAGGCTTGGCAGTGGACAGCAACATTCAGAAGAACTGTAGCATCTGACCAGAAATGGGAAACACTTCCTTGATTCCTTCCTGAAACTTCAACGCCGAAATATCTATTACCTTGGTGAAAACTTGGGAAGGCAATAGGACTGTTTACCAAGACATAAAATGAGATGAGGCCGGCACTGAGGATGTGAACAAAAGCAGAGTAGCATAGGTAGATTAAGTATCTGGAAATTCCAAAAGATTATCTACATGATTTTTGATCTCTTAGGCACATCACCAAGTGAGGAAAAGTGCTCAAGAAATCCTGGACTACTACTTGAGCATGTCTGCTAATCAGGAGCTCACCTCCGAATCAAGGCCGGGGGAGGGCAGATGCTAGAGGAATACTATCAGCCATTGGGTGCGTGGACGCCAACTATGCACCATCATCTCCCATAACACATTCCTCCGAATGAATAACCAAAGAGAACCACAGAGAGCGGAGTGATGGTGTACAAGTTGGACGCCATTACCGATGCCGTACCCGACATCAAGCGGTGTCAGGAGAAGAAAGTGGTGTGGTGCCAATAGCGTAGTCGGTGTCTGCTGATCGGGCACAGGCGCAGAAAGTTTGAACCTCGAAGGGCTGTGCACAGACGCTGCAACGGATTAGATAATCGGATCACAAGGCACAACTGAAGCCGAGGGTGAACTCAATAGTGTGGATACAGTCAAGGCACTCCTCACCTCCTTGGGGCCCACAGGCGCACCAGGGGAAGGTGAAGACCCAAAGATAAGATGAAGAGAATGATAATATTCTGGCATCTGGGTCATAGTTGCTCCAGCACCAGGGAAGGAAAGGAGGCACCGGGTAGACCTAAGGAATGACTCTGCAACCAGAGCGGGAGAAGAGACCTCAGGCGGTGAAGTCGAAAGAGGCTGCAACTTTGACCACCAGTGCTCAGACTTGCCTCAGGACGTCGATGGGAATGGCTTTGGGAACGGTCCCACGAACAGGCTGTGGAGTGAGTGAGAGATCGAGAATGACAGGAGGACTGGGAAGCCTTCGACAGCTGGGCCACTAGGAGCTTCATTCGACATTCCCTAAGCACCTTCAGATAAAGCGGACGGCAGGAGTCGCATTCATTGGCATCGTGGTGCACTCCCAGGCACAACATACAAATAGAGCAGCTATACTCAAAGTATGGCCCGGGGGACGCTTGTGGCCCTCTTGTACTTTACATGCGGCCCCCCTGATGAGCAGAGGCTGATGTTTAGTTGTTGAGCTCTAATAGTCAGAAAAACCATGTTAAATAAACGGGCAGCATTTATTAACATGCAAATAAATGCTTGCCCATTAATTTAATCTTTTCTTTGACCTCCTTACACTATTCCTGACCACCCAGTCCCCTACCGCCAAACTGCTGGAATCAATGTGGCCCTCGGACACACCACAGACCGTACATTGTGGCATGGGGCAAATGTTTGCGAGTACCCATGAAATAGAGTGAGGGTCTGTGCCCAACATTTGTCCACTAAAAGGACCCACAAGGCTTGAAGCCTGAAGACAGGTAGAAAAGGCACACTGTTCTGTTGACGAGAAGTCGAAGTAGTCCAAAAAGCAGCCAGACGTACCGTTACCGGATCCGCGTTGAAGCATCGAAAAGAAGAAACTGATGTCAGCTTGTCAGGGGAAGGCTTATATTGGCTCCGTCCACATCACATTCAGTGGTCGACGTTGCTACGGAGTCGCTCGATGCCCTCTACCAACGCACAGATGTACTGCTGTGAAAAAGTTCTCTGGATAAAGTCTGGCATCTGGGGAGAATTCCAAGTTAAGGAACCTGCAGCTAGAGTCTCTATCAGATATATTATACAATACTCTCACACTGGGTAAGATCAAGACTCAGAAGAAGTTTGGCCTCCTTATGTAAAATTGCAAGAAGTTTAATATACAAAGTGCCTTGCTACCCAGATATGAGAAGCAAAAAGACATCTCCCATCAATCTGGTGCCATTTAATAGTGTGGAGAAAAAATAGAAAATATCACTTAATTTATTTCGGGGGTGGGAGGGAAAGAAGCAACACAGGGTTGGAGGGAAAGAAGCAACACGGGGGTGGGAGGTGCAGAAGCAAAATGGGCAGGGACGGAGGTGAAGAAGTTACATGGTCGGGGTGAATGAGGAAAGAGTAACACTGACAGGGTGGCGGGAGGGGATCAAGAAATACAAAAATCAGCGCCCAAATCAGAGCGCCAGCAGTGAAAGGACCTCTATAGAGATGAAGCAATCGGTACTTGGACCTTGCTTCAGCCAAAAGAAGAGGATTGTAAATCCGGCTAGCACTGCCCATTAGAAGGCAGTACATGATTGCCAATGAAGCCCATGAATGGAAAGCAATTAGCGGGCTCCAAGACCCTTGAAAAACACAGTATCCCTCAAAAGTGAGAGCACATGTTCATGCATGGAGAACTAAAAACAATGTCAGTATTCTTAATTTTGACATTGAGCTGCATGAAATTGCTAGCGGCGAAATCCCCAAATTTTTATAAACAGCTCCACCTTGAATATTAGTAAGAGAATCTCCAATTTCCACACCAATTTCTTCTTCAGGTCGATGAATCTTTGCCACCATGTTAGAATGGAGCACAACCCAAATACATTTCTTAACAGATCATCAACTTCTAGAATTTAATATACAGTCAATGATGAGGTATTTTCTCATTAAGAGATTAGTCTGTATTTTTATTATGGTTAGTCAAATAAGTTTAACAGAAATATTAAGAACATTTGGTTAGAATTACCACACAAAATAACATCGTGCTTCACAAAGGATTTCATCTCTATCTTAATCTAAAGGACCTAACTAATCCTAGCCAGAAACTATAAAGAGTTCATCTTGCTTCCTTAATATTCATGCACAGTTTCCTTCGGGTCTTGGGTAGTTGTTTTAATCTTTAGCCAATCCAAACCTTTAGGGGTACTCTGCCATTTAACAAGGTAATTACTGCTTCATATTGTACTATCACAATAGGTGAGGGTGCATTAGTTCTAAATTCGCTCATTGGTTTATCCTTAGGCCATTGTACCACAATCTTACATTCATCCCATAAATCAGCAGGTACCACAATGTTGAAAAATGTATTATAATTACCTTCGAAATCTTTATGAAGCATTTCACTTGCGCATACCAGTGCACCGGCTTGTCTCTCAATTTCGAAAAATTATTTGTGAATGCTGCCAGATCACCTCAACTTCAAGGAACATGTACATACATTCCTCCTGTTATTACTCTAAGTGGGTAACTAGTCGCCTATCCCTCATCTTGCTCACTCTGCTCTCCTGCAACGGCCGACTGTTTCTTTGCTCATCTAATTTAGAGTTTCTCAGTCTTTCACCATCTGAGAATGCATTTGACCAATTCTACAATGTGGAAATGCATTCCAGTAACCCTCAAGTTTTCTACAGCTTGATCATCCAAATGAACATGATAGCTCATGTGTAGATTTACATTACTGCGGAGATCTATGTCCTATTTTTTTAGCTATTTCAGTAACCCGTCATGCACCAAAGCTGCTGCTCTTGTAATTTCCTTACACAGGTAAATTAATTATTTCTCCGATACTGCTCTAGGTTTCAAACACCCTTTTATCAGGTCTTCTAGTTCTACTTTGAATGTGGGGGAAGTCTTAAGGCTTCTTTTTTACCATCTCTGTTTTCTTGTGCCTCAACACTCTCGGCTTCTTGTTTTTAGTAATCTCCTCAACCTAAGCTGGTATATATCCTTCCTCAGTCACATTTACATCACCAGGAGCCAATGGAGCAGTAAAGACCAACTACCCTCCATCTATTAGTGTTTGTATCATCTGTTGGGGCTTCCATAAACTATCTGAATTTTGAGAAGTTCGAACAAAGCTTGAGGTAGGCCCCATCTGAGCATCTGGCCTCATTTCTGCACTTGCCACAGCTTGAGTTGTAGTCTGAGCAGAAACAATAGATACAGGGTCTGTGCTAGTCACTGCAGTGGTAGGTGTTATTGTAGGAATTGTAACTTGTGATTGGGTCACAACTGGCGGTACAAGTTGCAGAATTTGCAAAGATCTTTTAATTGGTGTAATACCCAAAGCTAAAGAGTCAGTAGCCACTGTCAGACCTAAACTAGCTCCTAATTCTTTCTGATCAACAGGGGTGGTATATGGTGGTGGGTCTGAAGTTTAACATTTGTTCTAATATTTCTTCACTGGAATCCGTATCCGACACATCTTCCTCTTTCTTCATGGGATTTTTCCTTTATCAGCTTCTGATGTTTTGTAGGATATAATCTAGTTCCTTCTATGATTGCCTTCCTTCATCTACACTGTTCCTCATCCCACCAGGCATTTGCATAATTAACTGCTCTTGGTTTTCCTCTGATATGTTTCCCTTTTTTCCCTTGCAACTTTCTCCCAAGCACTAAAAGCCTCATATTGAATGGGTCTAGGTAGTGGCTTCATCTCGTATAATTTTCCTTACAAATGATCAAGAATCCTGGTATTAAATGTCCTGTATCTAGGAAAACTCAAGGTACCCTCCTTCTCAGTAATCCTACTCCATTGGTGAAGCCAAAGACGTGTTTAAACCATACTCCGTAGTCAATGTATGCAGGTGTACCCTTAAGAGGTGCCTCGGACTGGAATAGTAACATCACTTATCAGCAAATGTTTTAAATCTTTAAAACATTTGATGACAGGTCAATTTAACCCCTTCGGTGCTCATGACGGAACGGTTCCGTCATGAGCCACGGTTGAGCTGTGCTCATGACGGAACCGTTCCGTCATGACCACGCCCGCGCAAGATTCCGTCAGCACAGCGGCGGAATTTGCGCAGCATGGAAGGGGTTAAAACAGCACAAGTAATTCAAATATTTTGCTTTGGTCCTGTATACATCAATTTCTCATTGGGCAACACATTTCAGTTATTATTCTCACACCCTCTTTTTAACTAACACAGAGTGTTATATGTTTCCCCAAAAATCCAATTTCAGCACAGCTCTGCAATGTCACCAACCAAGCCCAGTGCGAAATACACCAACCGACCAATCCCTGCTCGAAACACTTTGACGTTAAACCTCACAGGGGTTCACCCTCCTTTGCAATTTTCTTTGTATTCTCACAATTTTTACAAATAACCTTAAAAACTCTTTGCGTGCTCTACTAGAAAGAAAGTTTCCCAAACAGTCAAGAATATTTTCAACAACCACAAGTGAGATTTCAACCAGCGTGAAATCACCCACATCAATACAGTTTATCCAGTTTGCGCAGTTATGTTCCACTAACACAGATCAATAATAATTATTCACAACAAAGCTCCTTGTCACTATGTCTATGGTATAGGTGACGGTACCTCCCACACTACATCTCTGCAACAAGCTCTAATTATTATTATGCTAACCCTGGATCTTTCGACTATGACAAGTCTGAAATCGCCAAACACCTTTTCAACCACTAATTGACTATTCTTTTCTTACCCACTCATTCTATTCAAACATTCAAATCAGTAGAAAGACACAATCACAACCACAATGCATTTGCCCTATTGATACTAACACAGTCAAAACGGCAACCACCTTCAAATACCGCTTGTCGGATCTTCAAGTTCTGGACACTGGATTCAGGAATTTCAAATTATAATTTTGGGTAATATTTTATAGCTCCAGTCAGGGTGTTAAACCTATCCTCAGCTACCAGATTTGCAAGCACAGACCTCTCAAAAATGTTATAAACAGTTCCACCTTGAATCTTACTAAGAGAATCTCTAATTTCCAGACCAATTTCATCTTCAGGTTGATAGATCTTAGCGACTGTGTTAGAAAGGAGCACTACCCAAGTACATTTCCTAATAAATCACCAATTTATAGAATTTAATGTACAGTTAATGAGGAGATGTTTGGTGAAGTTTAAAACAACTTTCTCATTAAGAGATTAGTCTGTATTTTTATTAGGGTTAGTGAAATAAGTCTGTTTATAGAAATATTAAGAATATTTGGTTAGAATTTGCTTACAAAATAGTGTGTTCAATAAACAAATTAATCTCCATCTTAATCTAAAAGGACCCAACTTATTGCCAAAACCCATAAACAGCTCCTTTGGAAAAGAGCATAAGAAAATTTGGAGCAACAGGCTAATAGCTATAAGAGGTCAAACTCCCCATAAAGAGTAGTTCTGGAAACTCAGCAGAGTTCCCTAAAAGTTGCAGTAGCAACCATTAACAGAAGTGTAAGAAAATAATCACAGCAGTAGCTTTGATCAGTATGGAGAAAGTCTCCAAAAAGGCAAGCAACAAAGTAACAGAAAATCACTGTTGGCAGTAGCTCACAGAAACTTTGGGCAAGTGTAGCACAGTCAAGTGCTAGAGGACACGGGACAGTTGTTTCTAGTTATAGAGGCAATGCAATCTATGCACAAGTGCTTTATAGAAAAGCACAAAACATGTTCAAAACTCTGAATGTTAGATCATCTCTAGCCAATAGGAAAGGATCTTCCGATGGTCTGTCGTCTTCTGCCTCGATTCCCAGAGTAAATGTTCATGCTGATATGTTATTTGAATGTTGCTACAGAGTATTACAAAAATATCAAACTAGAAAAGGTTCTCCTGAGAACCTCATCAAGTCTACTCTGTTATCTGGCCAGTTCAGTGTCCCATTGTGCAACAATGGGTTGCTCTATGAAATTAAACATTAATATCTAACATGTTCTGGTTAGATCATGAGACCCGAATCTATAGCAATATACTTGTTAATTATAATCATGTGGCAGAGGTAACTATTTTAAAATGCGATTAAGTCATATGGTGTGAGGAAGGAAAGAAATATATTTTTCAGAAAACAGCACATTTCATGAAGAGGTTAGGATCTACAGTTCAATTACAATGTTAAATCAGGATTTAGAAAAATGCATTTCTTTTTATTAAAGGGAAGGGAATGAATAACAAAATATTGAGGCCTAGCAGCGAAAGAACCACAGAAATGGTGCTTTCTGCAGAAATAAGCAGCATTTTTCTCTTTTTGCACATATGATAAAAGCACATTTTCTCTATATTGACACGCATTTCCTACATTAATGTGAAGACATTTCTACGTTGGCATGTGGAAAATTTACGCCAAAAATGTTTACTTCCTGTACTCCAACATTTCTCAGGAAGAGAATACAAAAACAGACTATCACTATGATGTGTAATAATTTAGCCTGACTTTATGTAAAACTTTGAATTAACAGTTAAAATAAAGATGTGTTATTTGCAGTTGATGGAAGCATTCATTCCATTTTTATTTCAACTCGGGCTGCAAGTGGTAATGTCGAGTTCACTATGACATTAATGATATATCCTTGATTAGTTATCTTTAACAGTCAAAATCTAAGCCCCCTGAAAATGAGCCAGATTTTTCTCCCATTGCGCTTCTACAAGCAAGTCTGGGTTTACGTGCAGTTAATGATAAAATGCAGTTTTTAAATTGGCATTATTAATTTGGGAATGGCAGAACACTTCAGAACATGTACCTGTTTTCCCAGTATTTTTCATCCAGGTTTTGTTTGAGGATTCCGTATCAAATCCATCTAGCTGCAGCTCTTGGTATGTATCTCCAATTTGAGCATTCTGATCTGTAATATCTATCGGTGATTGATTGATGCCTCCACAGTCTGCACTTGATAACAGCCAGTTCTCAGGTCCATACAATCCTGTTAAAAGACAAACAGAAATTACTTAAAGTCACGCCGCAAACAATGGCAATGCTTAGACCAAAGCATGGAAGAATCCACAATTAGATCAAATTGTGTGCCTGTTGAATGGATATTGAATGAAAAATTGACAACATTTTGCATAAATTAATTTGCTTAGAAATGTATATTTGTCAGCACAGTTCCTGATTTGATTTACAGTGGTGAGACTCAAGATTTACAATTCTCTATAAATAAATATAAAAGACACAGGATGAAAATTGTATGCATCTTGAACACTAATCACGGTTTTAAGAGTTCCTACAACACTAAAGTACAAAAATAAACAGCACTGCAATGCATTAGAAATAAACGCATATTTTGAAATAAACAGTGGAACACAAATCACAATGCACCAGGTTGGCATACAATGTGGAAAAAATTACGTGTTGCTCAACTTTCGAAAGAAAACTGAGTCAAGTTGCAAACTTTCAATCAACTGTTGTAAACTGGTAGCTAAGAACACTGAATGCAAGAAGGGGTTTTCAGTAAGTTTTCGAAACAAAGCCTTTGCACTAAGGTGAATAATGGAACTCTGATGTTAAAAACAAATTAAATGGAAAAATACAATGATTGGGCAACCTAATAAAATCAAGAATTTTTACTCAGAGCAAAGCAGGAACTCTCAGTCTATACGTCGATTTGGGAAAAAGGGCTGGCATGCATAAACATTTTCAGCATGACCAAAAGCTAAAATAAACAAGCATTGAAAATGCAATAAGTCTCGCCTTTGATTAAGTTAAATCCATTTGCTTTTCTAATGGTATTGTATAGCAAAGCAAATGGCTTTAACTTAATAAAAGGCGAGACCTATTGCATTTTTAATGCTTGTTCTAAAGACGGAAACAATAAGTACTGGCAGTGCCGAACACTAGAACCCTTCACCAGCCCTCCCAACGCCCCATCCCACCCCCTCCGCTCACTCACAACCGACCTCAATCCTGGCCACCGCCAGCCCTTTCTTTTCCATCACTGGGGCAATCACACGGCCCTGGAAATGCACCTCAACCCTGCCCTCACAGCCCCTCACTCCTCCTACCCACAACCAACCTCATTGCCCCCAAAACTCTACCACCCAACCTAACGAACATAACTGCAGTTGTACTGGCCTCCAGCAGACCCTCCTATTTCAGCCCTGCCTAGTCAGAATCAGCCTTTGCCAGGATAGCTCCCTGGGCGGAAATAAATTTGGCGCCCTCTCTGTGGATAAAATGAGTCCCTGACTGTCTACCCCAGAATTGTGACTGGCCTCTGAACCCAAACATCTCGGCACCTCACCCAGCTCACCTGAATCACTCGGATTAGCTCCTCGCGCTGGTGCCAAGCTTTTTGATGAAGGGGCGGGGTTAAAAACTGAACTTTCACCAGTGGGGCCAGGTGACAGCATCTCTGTCTGCATGACCTGCATGGAGACAGTTACTTATGTAATACACATTGTAGGCAGGAAGAACTTCCAGGCTTATGGAGGGGCCGAGAGGAACTAAAGAAGGGAGTGCACCCTCCCGTGTTTTAACACTGCTTTACCAAAAAAGAACTACCCAAAAACCGAATCACTAGTAAGTGGTAGGATCTGATTGAACAATCCCTAAACTCTAACTACGTGGAAATCCCTACGTGAAGCTGCTACAGGAACACCACTACTGAGTGGGAAAGGAGGCAAATCCTTTTATTTTATATTCCCTCACACACCCTAGCGGTGTCATGCTTAATCATCGGGACACCCTGACGCCTAGAAGTCAGGGTGGGCTCAACCATCTTTCAGGGAGCTCTTAGGAAGATGTTTTTGGCCAGGGGGATAAAGATTAAAAGCCCACCAATGGATCCCAGTTTCCCTTTATTCTGGGATCTGCCGGGGGTAATAAAATATAAAGATCGGGTCAGTAGGAATATTATGGTCCAAAGACTGTGTGCAACCTGCTATGAGGAGTAAGGGGGAACAGCCAAATTTGAGAGGCTACACTGTCGATACTGAGTCAACAAGATCTCAAAATATCTTTATCGCACACACATAACGTATTAATACGTTATGTGTGTGCGATAAAGATATTTTGAGATCTTGTTGGCTCAGTATCGACAGTGTAGCCTCTCAAATTTGGCTGTTAGACCCCCTGTTTCGTGTGTTATACATTCAGTTGGTGCTGGGGATAAAATCAGGTGTGGGTCTTTAAAATATATATCCCTTGGACCCTATTTTAAATGGTTTTGTTTAATATAGTAAGGGGGAACCCCAAGCGGTGGAACCTACCCCTGAGTAGGACGGAACGAGGGGCAGGACCCTTGTTGGCAGTTTGACTACAGGACTACCCCACAGAGTGGTGAGGTTCCACTAGGAGTTGAAACCTCTCCCAAAGCGGGATGGCGTGAATACATGAGACAAATGTGTCCTAAAATAATAAGGAGCAGCTACCTGCCCTTATAAAAAGTAGTATAGGGAATTTCTCTTTACTACTCATACAAGGGGGCACACAGTCTTGCCCTGAAGAACGTCCAGCACCCTTTTATGGGGCTAACACGAACTGAAACAGGTTGGCTATAGGGTCTTAGGGTCAGTAGGAATATTATGGTCCTATCTTTATATTTTATTATTACCCCCGGCAGATCCAAGCATAAAGGGAAACTGGGATCTGTTGGTGGGCTTTTAATCTTTATCCCCTGGCCAAAAACATCTTCCTAAGAGCTCCCTGAAAGATGGTTGAGCCCACCCTGACTTCTAGGCGTCAGGGTGTCCCGATGATGAAGCATGACACCACTAGGGTGTGTGAGGGAATATACAATAAAAAGGGTTTGACTCCTTTCCCACTCAGTAGTGGTGTTCCTGTAGCAGCTTCACGTAGGGATTTCCATGTAATTAGAGTTTAGGGATTGTTCAAACAGATCCGACCACTTACTAGTGATTCGGTTATTGGGGGTACTTTTTTGGTAAGACAGTTACTTATGCCATGCCCCCTCTGAAGATTGGTGCTCTGGGCCCAGCTTGCCCATGACAAAAGCCGGTCCTAGGGACCCTGCACCGCAATGCTGCCCAAAGCAACCCCCCTCCTCCTCCCCCGCCGGCCACCACTCAAACACAACCGTAATCCAGGCCTCCAGCAGACCCTTCTATTCCAGGACTGGGACATGCACACTTCCCTGCCATTCACCCCCCAACCCTGTCCAGCCGCTCTCTTTGCCATTTCAGAACTAGGGCCAAATCTGCTCAATGCCGCCCTGCAGTGCGCGCTGCTGTTCCAGTACTGTACGGGGACTCGCAGGGCTCAGTCGGTGCGCCACAAGCCCCGCCGGCAACACCTGGGCAATCATTGCCAGCTCTCTGCAAACAAAACACTAGTCTGACCCCGAGCCGGTCGACGTCATTGATTGCGTCACCGGGGAGGCATGTCGGTAAAATCTTATTTCTTATACCTTTTTCCTTCCTCTCTCTTTTTCATCTTCTCACCCCCTATCTGTGGGACTTTCCTTGAGCCCTTGCGTCTCTTCTGTCTTCTCTTCTTCCCTCGAAACGGAAGGTTCCTCCCTTTTTTTTTATCCCTTTTATTGTTCATGTGACCCTGCTTCACCCATCTTCTTCCCTATCACCCTCTTCTATTTCCCTCTCACCCTCTTCTATTTCCCTCTCTCCTTCCACCTTCCTCCTTCGCCTCCTCCCTGACCTCCATTTGAATATCTGGTATGGTGATATCCGCTCCCTTGGGGGCTGTAATGCGCCCTCTGTTCTAATGCATGCACCGGTGTCTTCCGTTTCAGTTTAGCTGCGGAGTGGGCTGATTGTGGGATCTATTCAGTGACTGAGGCTGTTTATTTCACTCTGTATGCACTGCTGTCATTTTTTAATTTTATTTATTTATTTGCAGTTTTATGTCGCAGCGAACTTGACCCGAAGTTATTGGAGCGATTTATATGAGCACCAGTTACGTTACACAATGATACATTCATCTGCTGTAGGCACGGGGAGATGAAGAGATTTGCCCAGAATCACAGGGTGTTGAGCAGACGCCAGGACTCGAAAGTGGTTCCACACCTCCAAAGTCGGCAGTTCTGGCCATTGGGACGAAAATGACGTAGGGCAGGGCGGGGGGGGGGGGGGGGAGGGGGGGGGGGAACAACTACATAAAAAGCTACTTTCGGATCTAATGAATTGGTGTTAAGAAAAGACACATTTAAAGGGGGCGGTGAGGCAACGCCGACAGGGAACAGCAGACAAACACTGGGTACTTGAGTGAGTGCCGGGGTCCGTGGTGCCCTCAAGTGTGCAGCGGATTTAGGGGTGGTGACAATGGGCACTCCATGTTTAAGAGGGTGGTGAATCACGGAATAGTTCTGGGTGATTATTTTTTTATTGGGGTATTTGTCATGCACTTAACTCCAATAACCTACACAGAAAGTGATTATGGCATGAACGAATCCTATTTGCATGGGCGCGAGAACAGAAGCGTGCGGGGTCCAGTTGACACCAAGTAGTGCAGTAAATGCACGCGTGCTGTAATAAAAACTGTGCAGCACGCTGTTAGTGCTGAGGGGAGGTTGTTGAATGTACATTCGCGAGTAAAAACAAGCTCTCTGCTTTGGCAAGGCAGCCGCTTCTTTATAATTGCATCGTGCTTTCCCAAAAGTGAAAGAGGATCTCTTGTCTTTATGTGGCCATGTGTTTAAACACATGGCCCCATAAAGATAAGAAACCTTTTACGCCAGAAGGAAAGCAGGAGAGCCCGTCCAAGTGGGCTGTCCAAAAAAGCAACCTACAAAGCTCTTTCCCAATGGCTGGCCACCGTTTAGCATAAACGGTGACGCCAGCGAATGGTAAAGAGGGGCGGGGCTTAAAGCCCTTTGGTCAAATAAACTTGTTTCCTACAAGTCTTGAGGCAAGGAGCGCATGTGCGCTCCAACGACAGCGGAGACCTAAAAAAGGGCACATGCATGTATCAGTAAAAATAAAATAAACAAAAAAAATGTAAAAGACCCATATGCGCCTTTTTTTTTTTCTTTTTTTAAATTTACCGAAAGGGATAGATCAGTACATTTAAAATAAAAAATGAAGTAGAAGAGCAAAAGTGTTTTTTCTTTTTGTTTATTTAAAGGCTGACTGACCTACAGCAATTTACTACCTAAACCTATCCCAAAAATATATATATATATTTTTTTAAAAGACACTTGGCATTTTGGGCAACAGAGGAGCAGGTGAGAAGGAAGCAATGGGGAATGGCTGGTAGAGTGAAAAGCAACATATTAAGAAACAGCAAATAGGAGTGGGTAAAGAAGCACAAGCTATAAAGGAACACAGATAGGGAGTTTGGAGGGGGTTAAAGTCTATCAGAAATAACTTGCAACATGAGAGAGACAGCGATAAAGACCACAGGGATATGTGGGGGGGGGGGCGGGGGAAGGAGAGAGAGACAGAGAGACAGAGAGACAGAGAGACAGAGAGACAGAGAGACAGAGAGACAGAGAGACAGAGAGACAGAGAGACAGAGAGACAGAGAGAGATAAAGACCGCGGGGATGAGTAGGGAGAGGGGGAGAGAGAGAGAGACAGCGATAAAGACCAGAGGGAGAGGGAAGAGGGGGCAGGGGGGTGGGGGGGGGGGGGGTTGGGGGAGAGAGACAGCGATAAAGACCAGAGGGAGAGGGGAGAGGGGGGTGGGGGCGAGATGAAAAATACAGACAGTCTCAAGGAGCTACATAAAACAAGCATTGGCATAGCCAATAGGTCTCGCTTTAGGGACCTTTTAAGTATTTAGTTATGCAGCACAATAGCCTTGGTGCAACATCATCAACTGTTGCATGGCTAAACACTTATAAGGTCCCAAAGGCGAGAACTATTGGCTATGCCAATGCTTGTTCATTTTTCTAGAGATAAAGTAAAGGCCATTTGGGCACAATACATGCACTTGGAGATCAGGTGTGAGGGATGGCATGTGAACACATGAAGAGGGTTCATCTACACAGAACCTTGATTGCACTGGCAATCATTTAGAAAATGAAGGCAATCATTACAGTCTCCTACAGGTCAACAGTTCAGTAAGAGTTTTACCACATGGTTTGGCCCGGGACCCACACCTGGGCATCCTCTTCCCATTTAGAGGGACAGATGTAAAAAGAACAGATGATGGACGGAATGCAGAACAAATCAAACACACACTAAGGGCATCACAATATAAACTTTAAAAAATTGACGCACTGAGTGCTTGAATCAATCTCAGCCACTAGCAATTTACTAGAGCCACATCCCAATACACTGTTTGTGGCACACCATGACACATCAAATTAGACCCAGTTATATGCAAATAAGACTTGGTCCTGCTGCAATAGGAACGGTCCAGAGGTATTATACAACTAACAGTATTTGGAGGCAAAAGGAATACCCAGATTTTGGCTTTAAGAACCCTGTTCAAAACATCATTATTCAGCTAAAACGACAACCCATGGAAACGTAATACTGTATAGGGTGTATATGGTGCAGAGCTACTATATTGTTATTACTTGCATTTCAGTACACAGAAAAGGGCACTGCGAAAGATCACATAACTGAATATTAAGAGTAATGGGAAAAGGAAATACACCATCAGGTCAAATTTAAAGTAAAAAACAATACATTATGCTAGGAGAACCAGCGTTGAAACGTTCTAAACAGGTGGACGGAACTTTATTGAATGAATTTTTAAAAACGTACGTATGTTACAAACTAGGTCAATAAGGAATATTTATCACATTTTCTTTTCTAGTTTCCTTTAGGAAAGGTTAGGCACACTTTTGTGACAGTGCAGCAGACTTCCTTTCGAACGTTTTTCTTTCAGCTTATTCTATAAAAGAAGTACTTCCTTACTTTTACGGTGCCCATTCTCCAAACCGTAATGTCACTTCCCATCCAGGATGATGGTGAAGAGACGTTGCCTCACCAGAAAGTGACATCACTCACTAGAGGGAAGGAAATGCAAGTCTGGAGGAAATGGAAAAGGAAGCCGTAAAAATTTCAATAATCCTAGCCCAAATATCCATGCTAGAAAACGTAATGTACAATTGCCATCTCAAACGCCTTCCAAAGAAGGAAAGGCAGTGGCATAGCCAATAGGTCTCGCCTTTGGGACCGTATATGCGTTTAGCCAGAGGTATTGGCTTTGCCAATGTTTTTAAGAGCATTGTGGCTGCTGTGCTTCATGTTGAAAAGTTATAATAAAAAAGTGTCATAGCATTTTTGTTACATTCTATATAACTAAGACGCCATTATGTACAACTGAACGACCCAATTAAAAAAGAATAAACATAAAAAATGTCTTGTCATTTTTTTGTTGTTGCAATGTTGGCAACTTCTTCCTGCCTGTTTTAATGTTGAGGTGGTGCTTAGTGATGTTGTGGTGTTGCTGAGTGGTGCTGTGGTGGTGAGGCAGGGGTTTTGCGGTGGTGCTTCGTTGGTACTAAGGTGGTGCTGAGATCTGTTCAGGTGATGTGTTGAGGTGCTGCATCAGTATTTCAATTGTAAAATCCTATGCCATAAATAACTTTAAAAAATAGAGTTAACTTATTTTGCATGTTTCCTTTTTATATAATTTGAAAAAAAAGGGAGAAAAAAAAAAAGATAGAAATCGTGGAGAATGTACATTGCTTCAACTTATAAATATGTAAACAGCAGAAATAGTAGGATGTAAATTTGCTCCACAAGGAATAAAATCTTACCAATGACATCCTGTTCTTTCAGCAGGGCAAAGTTTCATTAATATGGCCCCAGAGATCAAACACTTGCCTTTCTAGTAGTTGGTCAAGCTTCTTCTAAGGCTGATCATGCCCAAAAACCTTATATTCTTTGATGTGAGGAACAAAGTAATGGAATTTTAAAATACTTCTGCCTCATGTTTGCTGAGCGCTGGTACAAAGCCAAGGCTTGTTGTGTGTCTCTGCAGGGACTGCAGCGGGTGGTCGCTTTCTGTCCTCAAGATGTTTGTACCCATGTCACGGAGGTTCTGCCGACTGGGTGTGCTTTCGGACTCTTCAACACATCCATGATATTTTTTTCACCAAACCCTGACAGCGATTGGCCGCAGTGCTTCATATACAAATAAACAAGTGCGATCGCCCAATCTATTGCTCACTAGCTTGCACTAGTTAATGGAACAACGATCACTGCCACATGCCAGTATAAACGCTACTGATGGGACCGGATTCTTGCCTACCTTGTTATCTCCAAGAGTCCTCTCAGGTTGCCAGGATCTTTTTATCTGCTAAATAGTGTAGAGGGGAGGAAATCTAATTATTAAAACATAATCACCAAAATTAGATCTCATTTGGAAAGACCACTGACCCCGAATCTAGAATTTATAGGATTTTATTACAACCAAAAAATAACTGAACATAGAGACACCTTCGAACAAGGTGTAGAAGATAAATGGGCACGAATACAAAAGCGAGCCTACGTAGGATCCTCATCTGACTCAAAACAAAAAGAATCACTGACTCTAGAAGCATCAAAAAAACAATGGTTAAGCCAATGTCTACATTGGGTATCATTAGTCTAGTGATGAAAACAATTAGTCTGTCCCTACTCTAACTCTAAGGTGACATCCCTACTTAACATTTCCCTTCCCAGGCAAGAGAATCAACGGTGTCAGAAGTGAAGACTTCCTAAGAAGTACATTCACTTAATCAGAGCTCGTTCTAAAATGCTCTTTCTAGCTCCGTCTAAACGTCAACTGCTCAACCCACGGGACACTGTCCCTAATACAAAACCCCAAAAACATAGCACACGCCCTTCAGCACACCTCTTCAGCCAGGTCTTCTTCCAGTACTTTTCCAACGAAACTTGTCTCGCCTCCAACGACGGTTAGCTTGACCTTGGGTCCCAGGCACCTTCTCCGCTGAAAGCATCATCCTCACATTCCAACGTACTCCCCTGTTGGCTTCTCATAGCATCCTAACTCCTAAAACAAAGACCTAGTCTCACTAACAAGCTAAATGTCCTTGCACCGGCAACAGAAACACGGGAACGAAAACTTTCTTGCCTCAAAGATTTTCCTCGTTCTGCAACCCAAGACTTTACCAAGGGAAATCATTTTCGGCCGACACCATTTAGCTAACATAAGAAAATGAACAGGCCTTCCACCTCAACCGTATATGCGATCAGGCCTTTACACCGTTAAACACATCACTAAATCACACTCTAAGCATTAGTTCATTAGTCTCATAAGTGAATAAACAACCTGCATGTGTAACTTTTAACATAGCACGTGTTTAACCTAACACATTGCATTAAATAAACTAATCATTATGCATTTACTAAATACATTCATGATAATCTGCAGCATTACTCTTCACAAAAAGCATTATAAAATTTCTAATCACCTCTATGTTAAACGATTTTGCCAATACATTTCTATGGCACTTCTTAGCCTACATCGATTAATATGCGGGTGCTGACTAACAGTGAATATGATGCACCCCTACAAATTTCAGAACATCATGACGCTCTATCAGTTCCTACAGAACATCATCACATTTAGACAGTTTAAACCATTCAAAGCTACACAAAGCAGTGTGAATGGCTTGGACGCGCTAGAATTAGGTTTTAAATGTGTATTTAAATCTGAGGACTGTCAAGTGAAACTAAATGCTGGTGTCTTGCATCAGCAAAGACCGTCACAATTTAAGCACAAATTTGTGCATTTGGTTTTTCCTTCGGTTTACAGATTAGTGTTTTTCACAATCGTTCCCCATTTTAACTTACTTACAAAGACACTGTTTATTTGCCTGGTTTTGCTGCGCCTTTGCTTAAAATAACTGGCAAATGATTATGGATTCGGACAAATGAATAAGGAAAATGCTTTATTGCCTGCTTCTGAGGACGCTGTCCTCACCTCGAAGGCAGAAGGAGTTCGAGATAAGTGATTTACGTGGTACCAATGCCAGATGAAGTGCTGAGATCTGGAAAGTGAGGTCACAAGGAACCCAAGGCGCAACCAAGGAATAATAATGCCAGCATGATAATAAATTGTCTCCGCACACAACTAGTGTAGTGCACAGTAGGTGCATCAAGTTGGCTAAGCTGCAGTACTCAAGAGTATATAACGGGTGAGGTTTGGCTGCAGCACATGGGGGTGAACAAGTAGTTTAAGCCACGTCTGCATGAGCACCACAAGGGGCAGCAGAACCTCTGTACCACGGGAGGAGTTGCAAACACCAGATTAAGGGTGTAAATCTCCAATACATGGGTGGATGTACTGCAAACTGCCGAGCGAGTGACCAACACTGACAGAGGGGCAAAGCAGGCAGCACCACGGGGCTAGCAATGGGTGAGGGAGGATTTAAACACAAGTGGGGTACATTAACTGGGGGAGACTTGCTGAACATGATGGATGTTTAGGGAAAAATTCAGGTCATGTCCGTTGGGGAGATGCATCGGATTCGACCCAGCGAGTTCAGTGCTCTTGTAAACCGAGAAACACCGATACACAGCGACCCACTGCAAAACCTCCATCTGGTATGACCCAAGAGCAAGATTGATAGGGGCCAGGACTCCACTATAATCCTACAAGAAAGTGCATAGCTTCAAACCGGAAGGATTAAGCAAGGCAATTCACCTCTACAGTCTGCTCCACACAGGCTCCCGCATCCTCATCCTCCAGGGTGGGGGCAGTATGGTGGGTTGCTGGGGGCGTGGACGGACAAAGAGTAGGCCCGAATGGGGGGGGTGGGGGTGAGTGCAGCAAGTACTGAGCGATGCTAATGCTACACAACCAAGAGTGGGCGTGTATCCCCAAGAAATGAGGCGAGTGCATATTGCCTGGCGGGCTCCCCACGGGCGTCAGGAAGTTACGGAATTAAAACAGCCTTTTGCATATGAAGGAAGGGAGAAAGAAAGTGAAACTATAAGGGCGCGGACATTTTACTTTCAGCTGAAGGATAAGCTCATGAAATGGAACGGGGGAGGTACCTACTTTTTTCCTGCAGAACAGTAAAGCTTTCTTCCCTCGCTCGCCGAAAGATGTTAACTATGGAAAGACTTTCATATCCCAATGAAACATAAAACACCGTGCCGCCTTGATAACACGTTGCGATGGCTGTCCAGGAGGAACGTGCGGCATTGGTGCGACCCAGTCTGGGGAGGAGAGGGAAAGGATGGGAGTCAGGAGCGGAAATTAGATCGCGCATGCACCTCAAGTTAAAAAAAAAAAAAGCACGCGAGTGGTGCGCGCGCAGCAGCGGTGAAAGTGATCGCACAGAGGATGGCGCCTCGGGCGCTAAAAGCTGGCGGCTGCATGCGCGCATAACCACAAGCGCTAGGCCAGCAAAAGCATGTGGTAGCACTTTGAAAATCCTGCTTACTAAAGGTCTCGCAGAGCAACGCATGCGCTGGCTTAGGCAAGACCTTAAAAAGTAGTGCATTAAAAGTGAGCCTAACAAGGACAGAATCCATCCAATTATACAGATGGTGAAGAAGCCATGTTCCAAGGGAGGGACATACACAAGATGGACTAACTGGGAAAGGAAAGCGTGACAGTAAGGCGGACTAATGGTAATCAATGGGTGGGATGTGGGTCCCATTAAGTTCTTGGTAAGCCCACAATAAGTCTTTTGCAACCAGACAGCTTGTGTTGACAGACTTAAAATGTACTACCACTTATTAAAGAATAAATGCCTTATTCTACCCTTTCATGCTTCAGAACACAGACATTAGAAACATAAAAAGGAATTTGCTTTTTTGTTTACCTCTTAAATTTATTATGCTGAATAAATTTTTATTCTATTATCTTTTGGGCCCTTTCTGCTTTTTTCAAGATGCTCTTGTTAAGTTTTATAAAACCACATATTTCTCTGGTGACGGACTGAGCAGGTTGACATCCTTTGGTCGAAAACCCCGTATTTCTTTTCTTATTCTGAATGTACTCACTATTGAAGCGAAGCACTGTGTACGGTGTCATATTCAGCATGACAAATGTAGCACACGGGACCGAACAGAACACATTGCAGTAAAACATCACACTATAACTGCACATTCATATTAAAGTTGCAGTAAAATTACACATAGCCCGCGGAGCTTTTTTTGTCAATTGCTGTATATCATACATCAGGACCGCTTCTGTCCTCACAGATGGAGACAGAGAAAGCTTTCCGTGCCAGGGGGTCGATAATTTAATCAGTAGCGGTATCACAAATGACAGCCATCAGAACGGTTGAAGCAATGGCTAAGAAACCAAAAAGACAGGGCAGCTAAAACACCAGAAGGTGTGAAATTGCCATATATTCATTTGTTGAGATAGGGACCGAGAGGACTGCAAAGGGTGTTCTGCTGTAACACATTCAGTGTGAGAGTTGCAATAAATGTATACTGTGTCCCTGAGAGCAAACGTTTTTCAGCCCATTCAAGGGAAACAGTGTTTCGGTTTCAAGTGCCAAAACAAAATTTCGATAGCCAGATTACCCTATGTGAATGGTAGCAGTGGTCTGCATAGTTTGAAAGCTCGAGGTGTAGTAAAGCTCCTTTTCACAATAAACAGAAATCCTAGCTTCCATAGCATACTTAGGTTACAAGAAACAGTGTTCACTCCCAAAAGGCTATGTTGGGTAAAACCTGTGTTAAAATCTAATGTACCAACCATCTGATGCAATCCATCGGTTACACAATACTCCTTTCTGTCGGGAGTTCGGAAGACCTTCTTGCGTCTGGATTATTGGTTTGTTCTGAATGACTAGGTTAGAGTTTCTGGCTAAAGGTATCTCGAAACACTTGCCTTTCTAACTCACCTTGAAGACTGGTTTGGGGAGCACCTCCCATTCCTGGAGGCTTTACTCATGGAATTGTTGTATAGAGAGGTAGTCACTGCTCTGCAGGTTGTTCCGGGACGGAGTCCAAAATAGAATTTCTGTGAAGATGATGATCAGAGATAGGCAGGTAAAAGAACTGAATGAGAAAGTGTTGCCCCTCCAGAGACTTCCTGTTTGCAAACTGAGGCACAGGCAACATACCTGTGACTAGTGGTAGTTCAGGAGCAATATCGAAAACTCACCCATAACGCCTCAACAGCACTACCTCTCGATGCAGAGGAAACTGCATTAAACCGGGGATAAGAAGTGCTGCTTTCCAGCATGGCTGGGAAGGAGAAAGCAAGAGGCGCGTTGGGGTGGCTGAGACACAGATTGTGGAACGACCTTTAAAACAGACAGGCAGATAGCACTAACAGTCACACAATACTATTGAACACTTTATAAAGCTAGGCACACCCGCACGCAGCAAGAGAAGCATTACTTGGTGAGCTCCAGGTCCCAGTGTTGAGCCATGTGTACAGGGAGGGCTTGGAGGATGATCTCTCACTGCAAGAACCCAAAACCTTGCCCCACATGAAAACAGGGAAAACACTAGGAGCAAATGGTCTCCCAGTACAGTTCTAAAAAAGATTGGTGACACTCCTTAAGCCACATCTCTTGAACCTCTTTCACAAAGCTAAAGAGGAGGGAGCCTTGTAGACAACCTTAAACATACTCATATTAAGGAGATGCCCAAACAGGGTAACCCCCACAAATCTTTCTGCATCATATAGGATCCTTAAACTTTTAAGCACAGAAAGTAAGATACTGGCCAAAAATATGGCAACACGAATATCCGGAGTGATGACATACCTTGTCCAAGAGGACTAATTGGGGTTTAAGTCGGGAAGAGCAACAAGACTTAATCTCACATGTTTGCAAGTCTGGTTAGACCACACAAAACTTGACCGTGATCTCTAGGACTTTACTAGAGGCCAAAAAGGATTTGGACTCAATCGACTGGAGTACTGCCATCTGATCCTAAAGGAATTTGAATTTGGCCCCAAATTCTGTCGGTGGGTGAAACTGTCACATGAGGCACCAACAGCGGTGGTAAGGGGGAATGGAATCCTCTCAGATCTATTTGAAATGGGAAAGGGCACAAGACAGTGGTGCCCATTGCCCCTTCTCTTTGCGCCATGCCTAGAACTGCTTGCATGCTGAGTGCATAGCAGAGGGGCCGTAGTGGGATTTCAAGAGGTGGTCAATGAGCCGGAGTTACTAATGCTATATGTGGACTATGCGCTTATATAACTTATGTACCCTGAGAGGTTACTACACACTATCCAGTCTGTGTTCTGAAACTTTGAGACCTACTCTGGATACTGTATCAACTGTGACAAATCGATCCTTTATCAGATGGGAAACTGAGTGAGACTGGGCCATCTAGCCGTGGACTTTTGGGTAGTTAGAATAAAGCTTTAAGTGTCTGGGAATCAATGTATGACGGAATTCCACATGTGTTTTTCACGCATGCCTTAGGAACTCCGTCATTAGAACAAATGTGTCTTTAGCACATATTTCTGCATGCATTTCATTTTAACGACTTGCCTTAGGGCGGTGCTGCATATTGGAATAGTTTAATTTACTATTCCAACTCCAGTCTGCGCAACAGTAGGGAAGGTGTTGGACTTTAATTACAACACCACTCCACCATTGTGCCCCCCCTAAAGCAAGTCGTAACAACTTGCGTGCAGAACGATTGCGTGCTCAAGACGCATTCGTTCTGTTGAAAGTGCTGTGAAGGCACAGCGCGATTCTGGCTTCGTCCTAAAGGAAGCTTCCACTGGGAATAGCCATAACAGTTAACAGAGATAGGTTCCTGGAGTCAATCTGGGTCGGGCCCTCAGGGAATTGCAGGTCGACCCTCCGAGCAGGCATAAACTTCCTTTATCACATATGGGCGGGGTCTCCATTTTTAAAACGATTGCTCTACCGCAACTCCAGTATCTCTTGTAGAATACACCCTATAAGATAAAAGAAGCATACCTTGACAGGCTGGAAAGAACGCTAAAAGCTCTTCTGGGATGGGGTCATCCGAAGATAGGCTTGAGGATGCTCTACCAATCTTGCTACCACAGTGCATTATTCTCCTACACATACTATCGGGCTGTGCAACTTCCAGTCATTAATGAATGGGGGTTCACCTCTGATACTGATCCAGTGGCCAGACTGAAAAGAGACAGTCACATACGTACATTACATCTATGGACACAAGGATAGAAAACTGTTGCTCGAGCTCATGCATGCAGGCAACCTTTAAAATGTGGGATGACACAAACAAGGCTCTGGGCTGGCAGAGAAAGAACACTGGCCACACGGCTCTGGAAAAGAACTGTGAAAAAGGAGTTCTGAACACTGTCCGGTTTTAAACAATGGGAGGCCATTGGGATCAGCTCCCTAGGAGATGTGTTGGAGGGGGGCACTTTGAAGCTCTCAGAGTGACTGCAGGAGGAATTTCAGCTGTTGCCACTCAAACATATATAGATCTGTGCAACTAGCACATGCCCTTGGGACTGAGGGACTCCCCGCTTCAGATATTCCCAAGTATGGTCCAATGGAAAAACTGGGTCCTGATGGGTGTGATCCCCCTGGAAGCCTGTCTCTCAAATGTAGCTAACTAACCTAAATAATACCTTGGATAATCTCTGAAGCAGGTAAGTGACCAACCTGGGATACATCAATGACACTGACTGGGAGGCAGGCTTGATGCATCCAATGAGGGTAGCGATTAAAGCCAGATTCAGATGAATACAACTGAAGATCCAGCATAGGATATATTATAATAAAAGCAGGTTATTCAAAATATGTAGGGCCCAAAGCCCTATACGAGTACAATGACACGCAGAGGAGGGCACACTTATCCACATGATTCGAACATGCTAAGGTGAGCTGATACTGGGGAGGAGGGGGTGGATATTTTGAGGTTGTAGCGGTTATTTTGTATGCAAAGTCTTTTAGTTGAGAAGCATGGCAGCCAAAATGTGGCTAGAGGATATGAAAAGATGCAGAGGTGAATCAGGTGGTATATGAAAGTTGGGGATGCACCAACAAATTCGAAAAGTTTTAGAGGAAGTGGAGAGTTTATTACGGGTTGGATGCTAAAGCTAAGGCACTGTCCAATGGTGTGTCCCTGGCAGCAGACCCATCGCTGTGCCATGAGTGAGTTCAATTTACAGGGGTGGGAGGGTGAATGGAGGGTGGGCACCAAGAGGGAATGTTGGTGTGTCTCAAATGTGAATGATTAATTGACCACTGTGCCATATTTCTGGTGTTAGTGTACGGAAACAAAAATAAGATTAGGTTTAAAAATAAATAAAAAACTTTCGATTAATTGTAGTCTCAGAACAAAAATGGTTAACCAAGATGAAGATTCTTTACAGCCACTGATAAAGACTCATATGAACTATCCAAGAGCAGTCATACTGCACCTTGTTATCCCACTAGCTCCAGCTGGACAAAGACGCCGTTTTACAGTCTTAATGCTTTAGGTAAAAATATCTGCTAGGAACTCAAATTCAATTGCAATGTAATCCCCGAATCACGCTGGAGTGCGTGACCTCTTCTCCCAATCAACAAATGTTAGCAGCTCATCTAACCAGACAATTCATTTGAGGTATGTATAATATTCCTGGGTCTGTTCTTTACATTTTCCTCTTTTTTTGCTTACCATCTTCTCTCTGCTTGGCTACTGTTAACGCCTTACTCAATACTATCCTATTTGCCATCCCCTACATCATAGATTCTTTTCCACATATCCTTCATGCTGTTTGCTAATATATTATGAGTCAGTTATTACAATATAGACTTCTGTTGTGAAGAATTTTTAATGCATCCATAAACTGCCTGAGCCTTCAATTATCACTGCTTCGAATTTTGTAATACAAAAATTCCCCGTTGATATTCATCTAATAGTTGCATCAAACATCAAAATTAAAAAAGAAATGCTTACACTTGGCTCATCATAGCTCTCATTACACAGAGTCCATGGTGCAGAGTACTTCGTTCCTTTCACATAATGGCTATTGAATCCATGATTACGCGGACAGTAGATCATAGGAGCCGAAATGCATCACTGGGGCATCATTATCTCACCTGGCATCCAGAGATACTCCACATTATCCCAATTTCCTTGAAATCAGGTTATTATATGAAAGGTGAACAATGGAATATGTTTCTTCGGTGATCAAGAACTACGTACAAACCACCCTTCTTAACTCATTGATAAACCAGATAATACTATTAGTCTTTAAAATGCAATGATTTTCTGAATAAAATTTGAAACGCTAAAGGTCCTTTTACTTCATTTAGAGCGTTATGCAATTTCTCACCATGATGATTATGATATTGCCAAAAATGAAATATTGCATTTTAAGCAGAACCACAGACACCGGGAACTGCATTCCCAAAAGTGTAGCCCCAGCACAGAGGGCAGTCGGCAGCAGACACTTAGTAAGTGTCCATGACCTGCTTTCAACCGTCTTACAGCCCCGATCCTCTGCCACCGCCTTGGCGGAGGCATCATCCCCTTCCAAACGGTCTCCAAGATCGAAAAATCCTCAGGGAAATACTGATAGGATTTTACCAGGGGGCACCATTCACCCTGGCCTTGGAAGGGAAACTGAAGGCCCTTACTTTGTTGAGATACTGGTACATCTGTATGATGCAGGTCTCCCAGAAAACACAGTGCTTCAACAAGTACCAACTGATTGTTTTACTTTGCAGAAACTCACCCTGCCTGTGCAACAGTGCAGAGAATGTGGATTTCATTTAATAAAGCAGACAGTGTAGGTGTATGCATAGTGCTTCAAGAGCACTCCAGTGGAGACTTTTGTAATTAGGCACATGAGAGGTTCCATTCTAGTTCAAAACCCTTATCTATTCAAAATGAAGCCCAATCTGATTTAAGAATTTGGTATTGTAACCATGGCTGTCCACATAAGCAGCAATTTCGTTTTTAATTCTACAAATGAGTAATACTTCAAATTGTTTTTTCTAACAGCTAGGTTTGTCACACTTTGCTCACATGAACTATGCATGTCCAAGTGCAGTTTTAATTGGATGTGATCCACCAACTCCGTTTTCAAACAAAACCCAGGTCTACACGATTCATGCGTGTTTGGTTTGCAGAATGAGAAAAGGCTACCTACCATTCAGGCAGGAAAAGGAGCATTTTTTTCTAAGCTTGATGTCATCGATTAGCCATTCTCTGCCTTAAAGCGCAATTGCTTTTCTGCACTGTATAAATCTCTCCAGAGCTGGGCACTTTATAAAGCTCAGGGTATTCTGTTATTAATCGTAGGTAGTTACATCTGTCATTCGACGTGGATTGGATTTAGAATGTTAAATAATTTCAAGTGAATATCTGCAATTAAATAAAGGTGTATATCAATTCCTATGTAATAAAAAGCTACATTTTTTTCATTTTGTATGAGGCTTTTCCGTGTCCAGAATTAGAATTCTTAGGCAATCCCATTCCAATGCAATTATCATCCTTAAACATCAATGTTTTAATCACGTAAAAGCTAATGTCAGTTTGATTCACACATGCAATGTAAAATAAAGACCATAATGAAATTGGAAACCTCGAGCTGAGCTGGAGCAATTTAACAAGGAAGTTCAAGAGGGCACAAACAGTACAGAGGTGGTGCCAGAAGCAGAAATGCATGCATGCTTTGTTTTCTTTGTCAGTTTCTTGACTTTATATTACAATCCATTTCACACTCCTTGCCTGGAAAATTACTAGAATTAATACCCGACAAACAAGGAAATTAATTTATGTAAATAAGACTGATGCATATTTTCCAGTGGTGAATTATTGTGCCAATGAAAGACTATTGGGAGGAGGAACCTGCACAACCACCGGACTGCCAGGAGCATTGTGCCAATAGGTAGATGTATCTTTGCTACTTGGAAAGGTTCGTCATTATGTTCAACTCCAGGAAAGTCACCAGGCACCTCCCCTTGTGTGAGGCCACTGGTTAACTTACCAAGTAGGAGGACCTTCCTCAAAAAAGGTTTTTCACATGCCTAATGTCTAAAAATGTAGTTGAATTAGATGAAATTTGTTATAAATCGCTAAATATTTCAACGCTGTAGAACACTGAATGAAGAGTATTATTTTTGTTTTAACAAGTATGTTTTAGTGACCTCAAGACATTTTGGGTGAGGTCCTTCCCTTTAAAATTTACTTTAAAAATGAAGATTCTTAAATTAATTCAATTGAGTTGAATCTGGTGGGATACCTATTGGATCACATTTTTTCACCATTTATCAAGTACATTCTACAATGGCAATTGCCCTCAGTGAGTTTAAGAAAAACAATACTACATTACTTTGTGCAAAGGTTTAGCCTTATAATTATTTTAATCATGCCAAACAAAATATAAATTGCTGCATTAGACAACATTGTAAACTCACTACCTCAGGCTAAGATAGAAAACATGCACATTCTAACTAGCAGATAATACCACTGGTCATTGTAAATTTCCTAGCCTCATATGGCCATTGTTGGAATGTGTCCATTCACAGCCACAGCTTAGTTCTTGCGCACAGGTTCGATTGAAACACTAATTTACTCTAAATTGTAGAATGAATTATGTAGAAATTGATACAGAACTCAAAGTATTTTCAACAATATTGTTGTGTGCTATATCTGAGAGCTAAACTAAAAAATGCGTATGCCAATGTCAAAAGTGAATGTGACTGTTTCAATAATGGTCAATCCAATTTATTAGAAGATCAGCTGTCAAATGTACTGCTTAGGGTGTTCCCTACAACAGAGGTAAAAAGCTGAAGCATTTCAGAAATGTTTAAGGTTTTCCTATTTCTGTTTTAGCGATCATAACCAGTATAAAGAAAATGACTTGTGACATAGCATCTGAAATAAAAACATTGCTTTCAAAAAGTTTAGAGTCTACAAAAAGACCACAATATACCTAAAAGAACACCTTAAGACATGCAAAATACACATTCAGCTCAAAGTGCCTTCAAATAAGCCCCTATAAGATCTTCCAGTCCATGTGTTATGCGGATTTTAGATACATTGTGCCTCCCAGGGACAGAGCAATACACTATGTGAACACAAAAGGACACCACGCTATGGTGAAAATTCACATCTAGATTACACTGTAATGTCCTAGAGGTGTAAGTGCTACAGAAAACATGGGAAGAGGGCACCATAATTAACAGCAATTACTGTCTGTGGATATTGATAAGTATCTTTAAATGAAAAATATGCTCCTTAGACAAACAGAAGAAATTGATCACTCAACTCACTAATTTAATTATGTACAGGTCAAAACAGTACTTAGTTGTAGTATACGCGAATGATGCACACATTGCGTTTGTCAATGTTTCACATGGTTAAATGCAGAGAAGGGTGATTCGAGAACCCTAAAATGGGTCATAAATGTTCTTGCATGCAATAAACTCCTCCCACTCACACCCCCCCCAAAAAAGTTAAACAAATTAAGAAAGTTCAGGCCATACTTGGAAAGCAGATTCAGGAGTGGGTGTAGTATTACACCCCCTCCCCCCACCACCAGAAGTTGTAGACCTTAAGACACACAAGAAGAAAAAGCAAATTGTATCATGCCAAGAAGATTCAGACATAAGAAGAGACAAACTAAAGGCTTAATTGAAAACAAAGAACGGCTTTCACTCGCTGAAAGAGAGGAGAAGAAGCCTAATCACTCTAAAAACGAGGTCACCTAAAAAATGACTTCAATAGCCAATGTTTCACCTATACAATCTTATTTACAATGGCATACCAAGGACTCGAGATTTCTCAGTTCAGGGCTTCACTGCATGAACTGATAAATAAAATTATGCATCACATGCTATAATAATGCAAAGAAATAGACATACTAAAATTAGCAAACAAAGAAAACAGAAGTATTGCCCACTTCTAAACGTAGCCTCTCAAAAGCACCATTTTAAAAACTACAACAAAAATATGTATTTTTCAATAAATGAAATATAAAACAAAATGGGCTTCTGCATAAAAAGCTACAAGTGAAATTCCAAAACTATTGAATCAGTCACACAACCAAGTCAGCTCCTCAAATACTGAATGGTTTCAGTTTAATTAAAGTGAAATGGTTAATGTGTTTTCAAAGATGCATTTAATTTTGGACAAGAGACAGATCTCGGTTTTGTCTTAAAATAGATTGGGTATACAATACATATGAATGGCCCATAATCCTAGGACAGTAATTACTTCTGTGTAAGTTCCAACATTCAAATTAGATTGCACAAAATGTGACACTGGGAAGTCGCCAACACCACTCTGTGAGAAAATATGCAACTTCAATTATGACATGCAAAGAAGATAAAGAAGATACTTTCAAGATGATGTAAGGCATTACAAAGAGAAAGGTACAAAATGTAGTCCAAGATTATGCCAGTAGAATGCACAGCCATTTTGTGACTCACAAAATGTTTTATAACTGGGTAAATAAACCCAATTACATCATGGGCATCGGTTCATGTATCTGGGGAGGGCTACGATAATCTGCCTTGAAGGTGTATAATAAGCATTACTTAATTGGCTTTAGTCTCATGTTTATTGGTACGCTCCATCTGACAGAGCATTTTGGGAGGATATCGCTTGGCTTTGGACATCAAGATTTGAAGCAGAAATGCGTCCATTTATACACTTCTTATGGTGAACAAATACAATTCCTAAACAAGTTAGGCCATAGTAGATGAGATGGAAGGACCGGAGGAAATAAGTATTCTGTGCCACTTCATCCAATACTTTGATTGCTGTGTAATTTTAAACTAGCGAAGAACCCTGGTTCTGGTCTCTCGGTTTTGTAAAAACATGGCGAGACCGTAATTAGTCTGATGATTTCGATAAATTGCATAGGATTTAGAGGGCATGCACAAATCTTGTCACTTGCGTAAAGTGGCATAAGTTCTGTAAGCCCAAGGGCTATATTGTAATTTATAAGGAATTGCAAAAAGTCCTGATTACTGGTCCTTTAAATAAAAAAAATAAAAATAAAAAATACTTAATGGTGCAACACATGCCATCAAAGCAGTTGTGGTCAAAATTCAGTTAATGATTCTTGACGCCTACAGAAGGACAGTCTGCTCTGTTGCTCTACCTCCTTACAAAAAAACATCCCAAAGAGATCTCACATAAGGTCAGTGGTAACCAGTCATGGTGTTACAAGGAGTTCTGACAAATTGACTATTGTTTATCATGCCACTATATCTTCAATCTGAAAGACTTGGCCAAGTCTCAAATCAGACTCTAATGTGTGAGCTAATGCACATCTTCTATGAATAGAATATTGGAATATAGCAGGTTGGTGGGTAGTGCAAACCAATCACTTAGGGCTTTGAACCGTATTACTAATTTGAGCAACAAGGCAGATGTTCAGTTAGACATGTATCACTTCCTTTCTGCGACACAGAAACTCTATTGAACTGTTGTTGTGTAAGGTCCAATATGAAATGCATACAATAGCTATGCAGCACAGCCCTGCTACTGCTCCACAGAGCTCACAGTGATACATAGAAAGTAATGGCCATCAGGCACATGTCAAAGATTTGTGCAACATTTTTGCTTTTTGCTTCTAAGAAATCGAATGACCCAAACAGATTCACATGCCTTCGGGTGTATGAGAGGCATGCAAGGCTATATTAGGCTGCCTAAACCACAAATGAGTCTTAACAATTCATGCCTCTACCACACAATTTCGTGGTAAAGGCAAGACTGGTATAGGTATGTGTGATAAAGATCAATCTGCATGCCACCTGCCCTTCGGCCAAACTCCTCCTTCGAGCCCCCATCCGCGCCCTAAAAAGTACTCAGACCCCCCCCCCCCCCGAGCCCTTAAAACTAACCTGACACCCCATACCATTAAAACTAAACAACCCCCCTAAGCCCTAACTACCCAGAACTCCCTGGACTCTAAAAGGTACCCTGAATCCCCCCACAACCCCGAGCCCTAAAAACTACCCTGACCCCAGCCCTAAAATCTACCCAAACCCCCCAGCCCTAAAGTCTACCCTGACCCCCCCCCCCCCCCATGAGCTCTAGAAAGCAACCCTGCCCCAGGCCTGAAAAAACCCCACACACCCAGACCGGAGACCTAAAAACTACCCCAACCCTGAAAAACCAGCCCCACTTACCTCACCGTGTGCACTCCCGATCCTCCCGCTTCCCGACTTGCACATCTCAGCAATTAGACCGCGCATTGCCTTAACCAGGCATATGCGTGGTTCAGGCATATGCGTGGTTGCACTTGCATTGGAACGGCATGCATGGCTCTGCCTGCATTCAAGCAGTTTCCCGTGCCTACTTCTTTAGTATTTGGCCTTTCAACATAAAAACTGCTCGCTGGTCGTTAAACCATAGGCCTGATCAAATCACTCTCACCATGTCCTAAACTGTAGAGGTGGTCATCTCCTCCTGGTACCTGGCAACCATTTCAAGAGTTTCCATCCACAATATGCTGTCCTAAGTAAGCACTGTGTGTTCAAGAAGTTCCGACTATGGAAGACTATTTCCAAAGCCGCCCACAGCTTCTCCATGGAAATATGGCAGTGCATAGGAAATCTATGACATTTCGGGATTACACCTTCTCCTCCCTCAAAATCCTTTAACAAGCTCACCAGGGCTAAGGGAAGGTCAAGGAGTGGAGGCTGCATTAAGTAAGGAGTCCAAGAAACCCAGTTAGTTTTCTTTTGCCTCTGCCAATAGGGAATAGAGGGGCAGGAAATGCGCAATCCAGTGGTAGCAGATGACAAGACATAATGCCACATTATATTAAATGAGAGTGACATTCTCACTCAAAGACCTTGAACAGGTCTGCCGCAATTTTAATACAGGTTGAACATATGTCTATACATGAATTTACTTCCTACACGTCAAATGCCATAAACAAAGCATTCAAACTCCGCCTTAATGTCCTCACAAATGTAAACACCTGGTAAAGTGAATTACATGATTTAATATTTTTTTGGGGGGGGGAAAAACCTAATTCTCAGCTGGTTAAGTCTCTCTCTTTGTGGAAATTCATTTTACCGCTATATAATGCATGAAGAAGCACACGTCTAGTTCCAGCTACTGAAGCCGCTTCATAACATCCATAATCAACCTTGAATTATTTTTGTGCTAAAAAATGTCCTGAAAAGGGCCCTAAATCGGACTCTGAAATTATTGACCCATTCATACCAGAAACGTTATAAAGTGTTATGAATTTAGGCAAACCTTGTACCTTTCTGATAATGCTATTCAATAAGATGAGCACCATTAGGACACAATAGAAGAAAAGCTCGGTGGAGAAAGCCATTTGTGCCAGGCATCTGCTAGTTGGCTTCGGAAAGAAAGAAATCATTATTTAATTAGGACCTGCATTTTGAGAATGTATGCGATTTATACACTTAAGACCACATATTCTACCTTGCAAACGACCTCAAATGCAAATCCAATTCAAATAGTACGAGTGAGCTATAATATAAAACAGCAGATCAAAAAAAGTGTGATAAAATACATTGGCCTTAAATAATATTATTTTAAGCAATCAATAGACTAGACAGAAAAATGCCACAGTAGATATATAACAACATCTGATGTGAGAGCAGGTATTGCCCAGACAGACGTAACCACTCTTTTAATGAAAAGGAGATTGCTATGAAAGGAAAAAAAAGCTCTTTATTCTAATTAGTCAACATCTGCAGATGTCCTCGAAACTCATGTGTGGGGTATTATGATTTTTTTTTAAGCATGCTAATTTTATGAAGACCCAAAATGCACTACAGTACACTGGAGACACAAACATTTACCAACACATTTTGCTTTCGATACCAGCACCTCCTCACTTTTAACCCCATACCAAAACCACCTCATTTCTTAAGTTTCCCTTGGAGGATAATTCCGTATACGATAATCTGGTAAACTTCGTAATTTACTTTTCTTCATCGTCACGGCTGGATTTTGTCTGGATTTATAATTTGACCTAAATGCAAGTTGTTCTTGCTGCTTTGATTTATTTTCCTAACTCCAAATTGAGCTTTTAATAGCATGGCTACCCAGCTTTCAATTGTATCAAATATTTTACACTAGCTTCTGAGTGAGTATCATCATCATCATCAAAACCACTTTAATCGATTAATTAAAATCACAAAAGTACATCACAATATTACAAATTGTTAAAAAACACAGGTACAATACAATAACATTATAAAAATTCATCCCGACAAATACAAATAACACTAAGATCATAAAATAGACTGTACATCAAGTTTTTTACTTGCCCGAGCTGCAGCAACCAGGAAGTTAGCAATGTTAAAGGTAATCCAAGGGGAATTTAATAATTGCAAATACATCAAAGCAGGTTTAACTTGATAAAAACCCCTCCCTCACAACAATGGTATGATATACTTCCTTCTGCTTTCAACATAATATTTACAAAAAAAAAGGTAAAGTGCGCAGTATCTTGAAATGAGTGGCCGTCGCAATTACAAAAAGCTGCATCTGTAGGTTTACTCCATCCCTCAACGCTCCCTAAAACAAAATGAATTTGGTTGAAACGAAATCAGGTCAACAACCAACGATGATAGTGATTCCTGACCAGATTAAGATAGGGCTCGATCTGGGGAGAGGATATCAAAAAATGAGCCCTTACCGATGTTTTTGTGAGCTCCTCATCTTCCCGCTCTTGAGTTCTTAAATTTAAAAACTGAACTTTAACCCAGCCAATGTCCCCCTTAATAATAGATTCTGGGTTCTCGTAGATCTCCGGGCGTCCTAGTTTATAAAACATTTTCTTGATGTACAAGAGCCAGGGGATGTTGGCCATTCTATCTAAACCCATGCAATCTTTTAGAATCAGTCTATTAAGGGAAAGTTCAGGATTCAACCATGTTTTCAGCCAAAATGTAAGGGGGGCCAAACTTAAATGATCAGAAACAAAACCCATCCCTAGTTCTTGATGAATTGAGAAAGTTGGAGATGATTGGGGGACGGAGAGAAGTGAACGGAAAAATGTATTTTCTGCAATCTGAATTCCCTCCGCCTTTTTATACCCCCAGATGGCAGCACCATAGGCTGCTATAGCTAAACACTTCGCCCTATAAATAGCAAGTACTGCGTCACATGGTTTTCCACCCAAGCGTCGTGCAAAACTTAATATGGCTGAAGATGCTCTACCCACACTATTCTTTTTAGCAGTAAGCTGAGGGGCCCACGAACCTCTATCGTCAAATATGACCCCCAAGTAGGTGAATACTTTAACTCTAGTGACCTCCACTCCTTTGCAGTCAAATTTTTTAACTTTATTTTTCTGGCTGCCCAGGGACATCACATGTGATTTAGAACACTTCACCACGAGGTCCAATGAGCTCATAAAGTCCCCGAATGAGTTCAATAATCTCTGTAGACCCAAAGGGGTACGGGCCAGAAGGACAGCATCATCCGCGTATAGAAGAGCAGGTAGAGTATTGCTCCCTATACGCGGAGTGTCCAAACTGGCTTTACCTAGAATTACATCTAGTCTATTGATATATAGGGTAAAGAGCAGGGGGGCCAGGATACATCCTTGGCTTACCCCTCTGCCCGATTTAAAGTGACGTGTGCATTTTCCCTCGTGGGAGACCCTCACTGCAGCATATAGATCTTGGTGCAGTTCCGCTAAGAAATGCACCAGGCAGGGGTCTAACCCTAGATCCAACAGGATCGTCCACAGCCTCGATCTGTTCACCAGATCAAAGGCTGTGGATAAATCCATGAATGCTAAATATAGGGACCCTTTAGAGGCTTTAGTATATTTATTAATTAACAGGTACAGGTTGAGGCACTGGTCCATAGTACCTCTGCCTGACCTAAAGCCATATTGTATCTCTGATAGAATCCCCTTCTCCGCCACCCAATCCGAGATTTTGTTTAAAACCACTTTGCCCAATATTTTGACCGCTGAGTCAATTAGTGAGATGGGCTTCTGAGTGTCTTCACTTGCCATAATGCCATTAGTGATTTGCCTCTTTAAAAATCTACGAAGCCTTAGTAATCCACTGGAGAGAACAGGTCAAGTACCGATCACAACTTCCATAACAGCACAGAGAGAACTATTAGGGGGCCAATTACGATTTAGTTAGGAAATTCTTCTGACAGAATCCGTTTCGGAATAGTTTCCGAACAAATCTGGTTCTGCGAGTCCAACAGACTGATAACGATGCTTCCGTACATCGTTCGGTGGGATTCCCATTGCCTTCAGTGGGAACCAGTGTTCCAAACAAGAACACAGGCTCCCATTGAAAAAAATGCGTTGTTGGGAAACCATGCATCCTGTGACGGGCACCCCATGTTGCCTGCCACACTGTGCATGGTTTGACAGGGATTTCCCCCATGGATACCCCCACGGGCACAAACTGAGAGCTCAGGGTGAAGAGGGGCTTGCTACAGGCCCCCAAAGTCAGATTCCGACAGCCGCTTTCTGTCAGGCAGTCAGAATCCGAACGGCTTTTCGAATCGATCGTAATCGCTCGTTTGGAAACCGTGTCCATACAGCTGTACGAATCTGCTCCGAATGACTGCCTGTCCGAATGCCGTTCGTAACTGATCCTTGCATCGGAAATCATCATCCACAAAAGGTGTCCAATTCGGTCACAAACATAGGTTCCGAATCGAATTCACTGAATCTGAATCCCGTTCGGAGCCTTTCCGGATGGCATCGTAATCAACCCTTTAGTGCTTAAACGAATCCCACTCACACGGAGCACAGCTTCCGTACTTTTGGTTTTGAAGAGATGATGCCCCTGCAGCGTAATCTCAGAGGTGGGTAGCTGAGTAGCACACCCATCTTTGAGTGCTCCTCTGGTGACTAAAGCTAATTTCCTTCCGATAGCGCAGTGGAGTAGCCTTCTTCAAATTGCTCAGACACTTTGTTAAGTCGGATTCCACTACATACCTCAGATTTAAATAAAAAATTAATCATCAAATCATGATGATTTTTAACGTGCAAAAAAGCTTGTTAAAGAAAATACTTATGTTTTTGCCAAACATAAAATGCCATAAACCAACAATGGTGCCTAATGATATCTGTGCAGGTCCAACTTGTATAAAAATGTATACATAACATTCCAAAGAGACTACGTGAAGAAATCATGTTCGAAATGCCTGTGAGACATTTCCAAAGGTGTGAAGAAGAGAAAATGTTAATCACTTTGGGAAATGTGAAGCAAGCATCATGTGTTGCGTTCATTTGACAGCCATTTAGGATCTATGTTATTTTCAGCACAAACAAAAAATACCCTTTTTTCATAAGGCTAGCATAAGGATTCATATCTGTCTATAGGCAATTTTATTTAACTATTAGACAGAAAGTCCATCTATTTTTTTTTTTATTGAACTCACGATCTGTGTATCCAAGACTAAGCGAAAACAAAATTGAATATATTAAATGCAAATCTGTCGTTTTTCATTCAACATGACAGATTCATGCAGTACTCAAAGCACAGAGGACGAATGCAGGAGTACACGCAGCTGCCTTGCATAGATCCTGTTTAATTGAAAATTTAAATTGCAGTCACATTGTGCGGTCAATATTCACACTAAGCAGTGGAAGCTGCACTAGAAAATCTAAGAGACCCTGTATTTAGATCCTCCCAAGGCTTTACAGAAAGCACAGGAGGTTCACAAAAGGTTCAGGAAAAGTTCAATTGCCAGCCTCCAAATGTTTACTGCTGTCACAGAAGCAGCCTGTGAATTAATAAACTGTGGCGTTTGTTCAGCATCTCACTCGCATGCAAGGCATGCGCCATCTAACCTAAATAAAGACACCACACAGAGGAAAAGGCATCCACTGAGTGCCAGGGCTTAATGCGGACATATTACCTACAAACCCCACACTGGCAATTGTCCTGACATTTACAAATATGCTGGCATGTTCTTAAAGAATAAATTGTCACTTTCCCAAGAACACAAGTCAACTGAGTGTGTAAAATGATTTTTTTTTTTTTTAAAGTCCATTCGACTCTATTCCCTGCATTAGAAAGTGATTATGTTTCTAATACACAAGCTACTTAGAATAAGGAAGACCGTGAAGGCATAAATATGAAACCTCTGGCTCACAAAACGTGTTCTATGCAGCTCAATATTTGTGTTAAGGATCTGTGTAAACCTAGGTAGCAGGGCAAGCAAACCTCCTGCAAGTCGTGCAGTCTGGTGAATAACGAAGACCCCTAAAATGCAAGTCAACAAACTGTATGAATGTACTATAGGTCAACATAGTTTGATGGGTTATTGTGGGCATAGCAGCGATCTGCAGGGGTAGGGGTATACGCATATGTTCCTTCCTTCAAACGGTCCGTTTTTTCATTAGGTTAATTCCTTTGTTTTGTGACAACACAATAGTCCGATTAAAGTTTGATGAAGGAAGATATTTTATTTCCATTTATCATTTTTTGAAGCCATTCCGCTCTTTTTTTTAACATGGTTAATGGCAGGATGTTTAAGAAAAGGGGACAGCCGGCACGTGTCTCGCCCTATATGGCAGATTGAACCAGGGCTTTCTCAAGGCCGAGGTTTAAGTCCAAGGATAAATCCATCTCACGCGGTGTTGCTGTAATCGGACTATTGTGTTGGGTCACTAAACAAGGAATGAACTTAATAAAAAACAGACCGTTTGAAGGGAGGAACATATGCTTATACCCTTACCCCTAAATGTCAATACGAGGCTGAAAGGTCCAGAGCCTTGAGCTACGTTCCTCCAAAGTTCCATAGGATTTCATATTCAACACCAGGATCTCTGGATCGACCTTTCCTTTGAATTGTACATAGCAGCGATCTGTGTAGAGCCTATGAGTTGCAATTGTTAATCACAACACAGTGACCCAGGCCATCATTCTAACTACATAAATACAATGACTACCCAAGATTTAATAAATTAGTCATTAGGTCTGGCATTATCCAAGACCTTCCCCTTAAATTATTTATATACAATAATACAATATACAACTTCTACATATCTCAGCAGCCTCCTTTATCAATTGCGCTCAAGTTTTTCTTCTGCACCCTACAGCATATAGATTTGGGCAATGGGTCAGTCCACTTACACCTTTATTTATAAATATATGTACATATGTTATTGTTTGGACAACATGAGGCAGGCAAACCGCCAAATTCGTCAATAAGCCAGATCTAAAAATTGAGCTACTCCTGCACGTATAAGACTCCTATCTATTCACTTCAGTGGGAAAATGCACATTATTTTGGTTTATAAATATTTATTGTAGAATGTGATTCAATTACATTTCAGTATTTGCAAAAAGAGAAATTATCCAACTTCAGGATAATTCAATTTGGCAATACTTCTATTTGCATTAATTTCAAAGTCGTGTTTTGTTTGATTCTCTTTGTCAGTTGCAATATGCAAAGTAATAGCGGGTACAGCATGAACCACCTCAATACATTCATGGGTAAATGTTCCTGTTTGTTCCAGATTACTGTTGACAAAGCACATAAATGCCCAAGGTACACATTCCACATATTATGTGTAAATCTTTCCTGCATTCACAATTATGCAAATTAACTCCCAAACGTGTTACCCAGACTGAATACAATTGAAATGTTTGTATAAGACACCAGAAATAATTAGGAAGAGTATAATTAATTAGGAAATATACCTCTCAATAAGAAATAGAGAAAAGAAACAGTAAAACATGCATGCGGGGGATCCATTTTATTTCCTTTATTTAATAGTTTAAGGCATCTATAAAGAAACAATTATGTAAATTTCTGAATGCAGCTTAGCTGAATCAGATAAGATAGGGGAGAGGATGTATCCTTACGGCTAGAGCGGTCGACCTTGAAGCTGGGAAACCGGGTTAGAGTCTCGGCAACGATGCTATAACATCCTCTGATTCTGGGCAAATCACTTCATCTCCCCGTGCCTACCAAAAATTAATGTGTTCTTCTGTAGCGAAACTGGTGCTCATGTAAACCGCTCTGATACCGGATTTCTCGGGTCTAGTTTGCACAATATAAAACTCAAAAAAAAAAATAGATAACAAGGGTTTAATGGCTACAATAGAACACTCAGCACGAGCAATGACAAGTTCATCTAAGACACAGCCAGAATACCAAGGCACTACAGCACTAGGCATTTCCTTCATCCAAATGTGAGTAATTTTACCAGCAGAACTCAAGCCAGGTTTCTGTAGGTTTGTCCACAAGCCTCTGCTGCAGGAGCATCAACCCAATAAGCTACCTTATCAACATAATATCATACAAGGCCCTAAAATACAGCAATGTTTGTATGCTAAGATTGGTACTATTAAATGCAGGTAGCATCAAAGTGCAAACAGCTATATTTGTTTTACTCTAAACCTTAACATAAAATGAAAACCAAAAGAAAACGAAACGATATTTTCATCACCTTGGTAATAAGAAAAAAATGCTTGATGTTAGAGCTTGCAGAGCAATGTAGCAAATGTTTATAATTCAGTGACACAGCAGACAGGTTCACAGAAGGTATGTCAATTATGCTTTTTAAACATCATGCAACCGTCAATTTTAATATCACAATACGGATTCTACACCGGGCCAGAACAATGATTCATTCAGTGTAGATGAGGCAAACGTTTGCCACCGCCAACTAGCAATACAGGGGATTTAAAAATGTGCCTTCACCACCCAACTTTTCATGGTACATCAGAATCTACCTCTTACATAACCCCACTGCACCAAAAATAAGTCACCATACCATCCCCCAACTTTGCATTTTTCAATTGAGGTTCAGAAACCCTCCACGGCTAGCCCATGTGCCTGAATATCACTGAATCGCATCTCTAACACCGAAGAGTCATAGGACACTTTGTGATTTGACTTACTATCCCACTGCTCACTTCTGACCCAACCGAGCCCAACTGCCCTACCTCAGAATGGGATGAATATGGCCTTTTATCTATTAATTCCATCTTCTTTGATAACAACCAGTTTAATTCATTCTTAAATATTGTATTAACTTGTCTTTATTTATTGTCTTAATGAAATGTGTACTCTTGCATGTATTTTTATCTGTACTTTTATGGTCTTCGACCGAAATAAAGTTATCAAATGAATGAATGAATATCACAACTGAATGCTCTAATACTTCCTCACAACTGAAAACCATCTCTTTGAAGCTAGACTATACACAAATATGGGGCAAGACTTGAATCGGACTACTTACACCGGATCCAAATCAACCTTCCAGATAGAGGCTACTGTCAAACAAATACATTTCCAATACCTTGATACCTCTCCTAAACACCTGAAACGAAACCATGCATACATTGAGAACAAAGACTAAAGAGAACTATGGCCTATCTTACTAATGAGAACAGTGACAACCTCCTTGCAGAATCTTAACCAAACACAAGAGCTAATCTCTCAAGATGACAATCTCATCAGCTCTCAGAAAAGACAGACTCCAGACAATGAGAAAGGGATCCAGCCAGAAAATCTGACTGAAATGAAAGCACTCTTCTCCAACAAGCATTACCACATAGAACAATTAAATGCCTCCGCACAACGGCAGATTGGCAGCAAAACACTACATAGAGATGTCAGATTTAAGCACCTTGATCTTATATTCCGAAACAAAACATAGCTGAATGAAATTTCTCGACCTGCTGATCATCCTAGTCTGTATGCATTTCTATAGTGCAAATCAAGCCGAAAGGCAGCAGTTAAACTGTACATGGTCAAAGGAAAGTCTACAAGTAATAGGAGAAGAAGCAGAGTTGTGGGAGGTTAACGCATTGTGATGTAGTGTTTTTAAATAGGCGAGTCTTCAACTCTTCAGCTTCTTCCTAAATTGGAGTGTCTCCAGATTTCGCTATCATGAGTCATGGACGGAACAGATAAGTGTTAGTGGGGTAGCATTAATTCAGTGTCATTGTATTTACCACCTACCAAGAGGTAATAAAATCTTTCTAGTACCACGGATACAAACCATCACAGAGTCAATCAAGTCAAGCAAAATAATTTTTCTGTGAGATGTTATGCTCCACTGGGGTCATAAGAGAACTCACACAAGCTTACTGATTGTTTTTTGATATGGCACTCAGGTTTATCAACTCTGCTCAGCTTCCACTCCCAGAAAAAAAAGCCATTAAGTCCTTCCCAACGTAAAAGGAAAAATCAAGATTGACCTCTCAATGGAGATGGACTGGTCAGACCACTTCTTCACTCCTTTTTAGGTCTCGCCTGACCCAGCTCATGCGCTGGTCTGGCGAGACTTATTGAGAGGGCTCCAAAAAGTGCTACCAGGCCAGCCGATAGCTACAGTGCATGTGCGCGGGCGCGCCGCGCTTTACCGCGATTACTTTCACATTGGCGGCCGCACGGCCGCTTTGATGTCTGATCGTGATCGCGATCACTTTCACTTTCGCGGCCACACGGCCGCTTTGCATAGCCAATAGGTCTCGCTTTTGGGACCTTATAAGTATTTAGTTATGCAACTGTTGCATAGCTAAACACTTATAAGGTTCCAAAGGCGAGACCTATTGGCTATGCCAATGATTGTTCTTTCTCCACTCCATGAAGTGGCCAGGCAACCCAGAAGACCAAAACAATGGTCAAGGAACTAGAGGTCTCTTGACACATCCTCTCTTCAGCGGTAGCACAGGTGCTGAACTGCATTTGCCCCTAAGAAAAGAAATCAATGGACTGACAACTCAATGCTATGAAAGCATGATAAAGCTTACAAATAGGTTTGCGCACAAAATAAAAACAGAAAGGAAGGAGATCGCAATGGTTTACCCCAAAACTGAACAATGACTGGATAAACCTTTGAATTTGTGAAAGAACATGGCTTTGCAACCCCTATCCAACAAGCCTGACTCGACTACAAACTGAAAATTAAAGTTGTAAATCTACAGAACCGATCTTTATTAAAAAGTTTCACACATACAAGGGGAACAAGACCAAGCAAACACACACCTCAATGGATTTTAAGTCATGAAGCAAACCATCCCTACAAAAAAGTTCCAACAATGTTTCCAAAGGAAATTCCACTCTAAGCTAAACCTCCAGGCTCAACAGAAATGGCTAAAATAATTGCCAAATCTAAACACTCCAACTTCGTAGAATATACCATCCCTACAAATGTTATCAAGCAAATTCAGGCCTTACTCATTTCTTACAGTGATCAGCACCTTTCAAGCAAAAGGGAAAGTCCTGGACAAGTTCGGTCTCACTTAACTCTCAATTAAAAGGTGCTGAGCCAATGAATATGAACAACTTCCTACTGGTCTCCTAGCAAAGGTATTCAAGAGTTACAGTAAGCCCCAGTTGAAACAATTCTTTCAAGACAAAAACCTTTGATGAGATACAGTCAGGTTTCCACCATGGATGTAGCACAGAGGGCAATGCTAAAAACAGTGTATGATGCCTTCATTAGTCTTGGCCAAGGTGACTTTTGCGTTGGTATCCTTGTTCACCTAACTGCCACATTTGCCTCGGTAAGCCATAATCCCCTCTTAAAGATCCTCCAGGATGAAATAGGGGGAAATGGCCCTGTCCGCAATTGGTTCTTATTTTACCTGGATAATCATAGTCAATCCAATAAGATAACCAACTTATTCTCAAACCCAACATCAATTCAGCCAGGCATCACACAGGGCTTTATTCAGTAAATATATACATGGAGCCATCAGCATCAGACCTCCGTAACTATGGATTATCATTCCATTTCTATGCTGATGACACTCAGCTCTACATACGAATCCCCTCCTCAGTTGATGTTAAATTATGTCATGTACTCTGGAGAATAAACAAACATCGATGTTATACAACCATCTGGAAATTAATCCACAAACCAATGAATTCCTCCTGACTGTCCCACCTAGGATTATGACCCCATTTCTGAACTCACTCATACTCAATTGCAACCCCTCTTTGATAGACTCAACAAAATCATTAGTCTTCTAAGTAGATCCAAATAAAAACCCTCAATCTTCAGGCAACCATCAGCCACAGACCTAAAGGGGCAACTCTGCAACTTGGAGAATCGAACCGCTGGTGGCAGGCAACTATTTTAAACTATTTGCTGGAGAGGTTGAGAATCTAGTATCAAAATAGCATCTTAAGCATACATTTAGCTCCTACTAAAACTGGCCTTCATGCAGCCACCAGTCTTGTCAAAGGTACTAGAAAACCGGCCAAAACATCACAGATACTAGTATCTTTAAAGTGCCTCCACATCAAAACAAGAACGTCTTCAAACTTGCGGGCATAAAACAAAATTATGTTTTCTTAGGAACCCAAACCACCTCGCCCAAAAACTAATCACCTAGGCTGTTCATTGCAATCCCAGAAGCTGTGACATCCTCTTCTTAGAAACACCAACAGTTAAAATAATCAAAACCCTAAAGCAATCTTTCTGGAGGTGTGCTGAAAATCAGTTCTATTCCCTCAGCTCTTAGAACTAAGATGCCCTACATACCTATCAAAAGGTAACTAAAGGCCTTTATTTTCCAACATTTCCAATTTAGAAACAGTTGCTTCTCATTTTGTATTTGACAACGTGTGGTCTTTTTTCATTTATTGACAATTTGTAATCATCTTGCAATTTCTGCGATAATTGCAGTAGTTAGGATATTTGATCAGCTGTTGATTTGTATGGCTGTTATTTGTGGTGGTCGGTAAATCAAGCAATAGGGGGAGGTGGGCAGATCCCACAGACACCCAACACACCCTTCTACATGAACACTCATTCAGAAGAGTGCAAACACATATTCACAAGCACATAGGCACACCCATTCACAGCATGCACTGATCCACATACATTCATATGTACACACCAACCATGAAAAAATAAAAATAAAGAACTTACTGGCCTCAATGGTGATCTCGGGTGGTGAGAGGGAAGACTGGGTGGTTCATGGAGTACTGGGTTGCCACCGCCTCCTCATTGTTTGACCTTGCTATAGGTCAGCCAATGAGAGGAGGCAGCAGTCTGCCACACTGGGATAAGTCTGTGAGACTCCGGACTCTACCCCAATCTTTGACGAGCATCACTGATGGAAAGTCAGGCCTGGACACCTCAGGGCTTAAAACTGATGCACCGTATCTATGAAATGATGTCACACCCACAGGGCTGAAAACTTTTCAGCACAGCTCAGGCAGTCAGGCGCCTGTGCATATAGCCTATGTGGAGCACCTGAGCTGAACATAGAGAGTGTCCTTGACCTTTGCTCAGCCCGACAGGTACTCATCGTGTCTGCAAAAAGGTACCGTGGGGCCTCTGCCCTCAAAGGATGGACTGCGCTCATTACTTGTAAGAAACTGCTGCTGAAGAGCGTCCTCACCTACATGGTCTTATTCATACTATATAAAAACAATGAATAAATATATAATCTTTACTGCCTACCTAATGTCCTAAACAGTTGCCTATTGCTCACTTACCATACTACTGTCCAAGAGTCTAACACTGGAGACAGTCCTGGCTGGGTCTCCAAAGGGAACAGAGAACAGTGCAAAGCACTAATGTGGGTCGAGCAGAAGAGGACTACAGATAGTAGGCAGGTGGTACCGGATTTACATTGGTCCCCTTGTTCCATTCAGCCTTAGATGGGGAGGAGGTTTATGTATTCAGAGATGTGCTAACTAAAGTATGAACTAACTCCTGCTGGCATATTTAAATTAGAGAAAAATGTCTTTCTTCTCTGCACCGCCGCCTTCAACTCCTATTTAGTAGTGGGGAGGCTACAGGCTGGCAAAATGCTGAAATTTATTTTCAAAGTTTCTTGACAGTGTCACTGTGGAAACGGTTGTTACCATTTGCACATGAGTCATCATTTTAAACAACAATTACATGTTTTTTTTTGTTTTTTTTTAAACTGGATTTTGCCAAATGGTAAAATGAATATTTCAAGATTAACAATACTTATTGGTCAAACATGGCCTAAAACCATTATACAAAGTAAACAAGTCTTTCAACCACAATGAACATATATAATTTTCACGGTTTGAGAGTTGCTTTTGCGAGGACACCTCTAGGTGTTGAGTAATGACAGCGTGATAGGATGGAAATGGGAAATTCGTTATTACAGCCCCTAAAAACTCAATGTGCCTACTTTTCTTTTTTTCATTCACAGAGCAGGTGTAATAGTATGCCTGCAAGGCCACAATGCCTCCAGTTTTGTAGGAGTACTAATGCACCTGTCTTTCCACACCTTGGAAATAGTAGCTGAATTGGTAAAAGCATTTTTTTCTCTCTGCAAGTAAAACACTTTTTTTTTTGTTTTTTTTTTTAAACTCGGGAGGGGTGGTAAGTCAAGCACTACACTCTAGACGCTTAATCTCCATTAACACAGTGGAAAAGTTGTATTTCAGGTTATAAATTGCGATTTGTGATTTTTACATTTGTAGAGGGCTCGAATGCCCGGAGGCGTATTGGCGAAGACGTACATGCTTTTGAGTCTTGCACTTACAAGGTAAACCCCGCTATGTAACATCCACTTCTCAATCCTTGTATGGTATTTGCTGATTTTTTTCACACTTCCAGTGGCCAAACGTGCAGTTGTAAATCCATTTACATCAGCTAGATGTTTTACATATGTGGAGCGGGTACAAAGTGTGCACCTCCAATTTTGGAAAGCATAATTCTGATTCGTGATGCAATGATCTTGCCATTGCCACACTTTTCGTAGACTAAGTCCCAGCATGTAGGACACAAGCCTTTTTAATGTTTCTATTTATTAATATGCAATTTTTGAAGGACATTATGAAGCTTCTCTTCAGTTGGACAGGACTTAGAAATAAAAAGGGGAAGCCTTTGAATTAAGCTTGTTGAAACTCCAGAAGTTGACCTATTTTGGTCTGCACTTTCTTTTCATAACAATATTGCCCTCAGTAGTTACTTTTCAATGCAATTAAATTGAGAATAGCCAGCGGTAGCTGTAAAGAGCCCAACTTCCAACAGAGTGGAAAACATGGAGAAATGAAATATCACAAAGATCTCAATCTCAGGCTATGGGGAGTGGCTATTTCTTATGTTAGGCACATCTCACAGGTTTAGACACTGGTCACAAACGCCCCACAAAAAAAACAAAAACAAAATAAAACTGTCCCAGGACCACAGTAGCAATGATAATAAATACAATCTACATCAATGGAGATGATACAAATACTTCCAGATGGGTGTTGAAATAAACCCTAGCACCAACGGCACTATTAAATTAAGGAAATAAAATTAGCAATAGAAATATGTTACTCAGCAGTTTTACGGTTCATCGTTCGCCAATGACTTGGCCTTTTGATGCTTTGTGGAGATATCAGCATATAATTCATCCAATTTATGTTATACATGGTGGGAATGAATTCTCAAACCATATAGATCAGGTTTATACTCAAGGAGGATCCAGAACCAAAATCCCTTTGAGCCTGTGGGCTTCTTTATGCCAAACTGCAAAATGAGCCTTCTTATCAATCGCATACACACACTGACAGACCGACACCTGCAAACATCCAAGCGCACATTCATGCAAGACATTCAAAGTACTTGGCATCTGCTATTACTCCATTCACACTTGCCTACAAACTGAGCAACAATTAAGGAGGGAGCAGAGGGCTCACCAAGCCACATGATGCTGGATTCCCTACAGCTCAGGAGAAAAAGCTGCAGGCTGCTGTTTTAGCTCTTAGGAAGCCTAGTAATAAAGTAGGATAGTCAGGGGACAGGGTAGACACAGCCAAGATGGGCCAGTAGCAATGTACATCTCTTGCCCACTTTCCCAACACAGGACCCTGTCCCCTCTTTTGTCTAACTGAGTCTCTGTGGCCCACCCAATAGGAGAAGGAGGCTGGTGTGGATGTCTTGAATAAGACCATATAAATCAAAGGAAGGAATTTTATTACACTGAGTGCTGACAAAATTGCCACATTTGGTAGAATAGGTTTGTCCATACTTTGATCTCAACGCGCATGTTTTAAATAAACTTAAAGGGATGAACTCGCACACTCAGTGAATATGTACATGAACACTGCTGTGCTGCAATTCTTTTGCCACACTTGATAATGGGAGTGCAGCTGAGCAGTCAACAAATCTCTCTTGCTCTCTTTTCTACCAGGGACTCTGCCCCAAATAGCCCTGTGGTTGAGTAGTCCTTGAGTAAACTGCATATTTATGCACTTCAAAGAAGCCCTTTTCAGCTTTGACAGGCATAAAAGTAATGTCTTAACTCACAACTTAATAGAAGTATTTCAGAAGAACAAACACCACAATTAGCAAACCACGCTTCCTGCTAGTACCATTCAAATTCCAATACTTTTCAAGGTTCTGTTTCTATTGACTCAACTTCTTTAAATACATCACTTCTTCTCAAATGAAACATAACAATTTAAACAGAACATCTACACTGCTATAATCATTAGCTAATGGCTTGCATCTTCACTATGAACAGTAACCATTAAAATTCAATTTGTTTCACATGTTGGTCTCTAGTGAATAAGTAGGCAGTCATCAATTTGTGGAAACTGCAAAGTACTCCTGAGGTCAGGGGGTAGATGAGGACCAGGCCGAAGCAATTCTCTTGTGAAGACTAATGATGTACACATACACAAAAAGCCAACAAGTATCATTAGTCCAGTAATCAGCTAGAATGATATTTCATCTGCAGGAGTAGACGTGGAGGTTAATGCCACATTAATCTTAGTGATCCGACATAATGTAGATTCCATTAAATATAAATCAAAGGAAAGGCGCCACAATTTATCACAAGTTGATTCACTCAGCTATTAAAAAACTTTGGAAACCTCTGTGACACGTTTGTTGTTGTTGAAGTAAACATCGCATGTTAGACACGGTTTCTAAAAAAAGAGTAATTTTTTTCTGATCGAATGCTACAATAAAACTAAGATTCAAAAAGGTTGTTCTGTGTAAAGTGAATCTTAATTTTTGCAATTGTTCCGATCTGCTAGGTTTTTTATTTTTATTTTAAAGAAAACATTGATGCTCTATGAGTTGCTTATTCAAACATCTCTTAACTTGGGAAGGCCTTGGATTCTGCTCTTTACTTACAATGCTACTTCACAATGCCGATTTTCTATGACTACCGCAAGATGCGAATTCTTAATTCATTTACAAGTTTACAGAAGTGTGTGCATCCTGCTTTCCTTAACAGCATCCACAGCCAGGAATTTAACAGTCGGTAATAAGATGCATTCAGATTTACACAAAAACTGTGTATTCTTGAAGTTAACAGTATCCAAGGAAGACCTCTTTTCGGTCTCGAGGGCAGAAACTCGCGGGTATAAACATTTAAGTTCACTAGGTTTTACCATGTGAAAGTAATTTCAGTGGTCATTAAATACTTCGATATAGACAGCTTTAGAACCAGAGTAAATAAAGACTATTATTTTTATGCCCAGGTCTTGTTTTAAGTGGCAGTAGGAAGCCAGCTTGGCAGTTCAGCGGCTAGAGACATTGTAGTGTTGAAGTATGTTATGTAACTGATTATCAGACAAGTTGCCATAATACTCAAACCACAGTCACTAGTAATACAACTCTTGCTTTCAAATTCTTTGGTACCGTCAGCAAATTCTGAGGTCTTCCTGAGATTATGAAGTAAAATAATAATGGAGTATAACCTAGAGAGTATCTAGGTGTCTCTAGTTGCATCATTACCATATATGGGCAAGATGACCACGAGATAGTATTTTTAAGACATGCATGCGCTCTCGCTTGCAAGAGATATTGTATACAAAAAGGGTCTTGCAGCCCGTATATTGCTCATCATTCATTGGCTTCACTGTCACTCTTATTTGCTGCCTTCTAATTGGCCAGTGCATGCTGGCTAGACTTCCTCTTCTTTCGGCTGGAGCATGGCCAATTGCTTCAGCTTGAGTGCTGTCCTTCTGCCAATCGCATTGCGATTGTACTACATTTCTTGTGGATTGCGGTCGCGCGAGTTATAGTTATCTGAACTAACTATAATGGGGGAATTTCAATGGTTTTTTACGAGTGAAATGTCCAGCTAACTATAACATGTGTGAAACCTATGGTTTTTTAAGTGAATTTGCAAGGTTTTTTAAATGCTAATTCCTAACTAGAACGTGTGTGAAACCTATGGTTTTTTAAGTTAATTTGTAAGGTTTTTTAAATGCTAATTTATGTATGTATTATATTTTTTATATATTTATTTTACAATAAACTACCTATGTATATAGTTATAGATTGACTGTATCCAGTAATATGGAATGGCTCATTTAAAATGTTTTTTTAATTTTTTTAAGGGTTTTGTACCGCACCCCGCGATTTTTTGAAAAAAAAAAAAAGTTTTTTTCACCCTTCGGGGTCCTTTAGGGACCCCCTGACAAAGGCTAGGGGGTCAGGAACTCTCTACCCTGCCCCCTTTTCACGTTCTCCACCTTTCTTTTTCACTGTTACACATAAAATGGCGGCCGACACTTCCTGATTTCGACCGATTCGAATGTTGACTGACATGTAAACACCAATCAGAATTACGCTCGGGCACGTTATGGTGCGCGCACGGTGCGCGCTTATAGACATTTATGTACCTTTAACTGCAATTTTCTCAGGAACTACTGAACAGATTGACACCATATATGCAAAAGGCACATGCCTGACCTGAGGACTACCTCTTTGCCAAATTTCAAGTAATTCTGTTCAGCCGTTCGGGCTGTACCTTCGACTAAAGGTCCTATGGGAAAATGCATGGGGAAAACGCGTTTTAGGACCCCCCTTTTTTCTCAGCCCCCGTTTGACGAATCACCCCAAGACTTTTGAAAATTTCGCGAGGATTCATCAACCGAAACCAAAGTTATTCAAAATAGAATTTTCAGATTTCCTATGGGAACTCTGTCCTAACTATAACTATCTACTGGCGACTGCCAGTAGAGAGTGTGTGTGTGTATATATATATATATATATATATATATATATATATATATATATATATATATATATATATCCACAAACATATACTGTCGTCGGGGGCCTCCAACCCTGCAGGGCGAGCCTGGCTACATTGGAAGACAGCACTTTCCAACAAATTAAATCCAAAGGAGAAAGCGCCAAGCTCAGTTCTGGACAAACATAACTTTATTTATTTAGCGCAGGCACGAACAGGATGAGATGAACCTGACGCGTTTCAGCAGTTTGCTTTTTTCAAAGGTTTAGTCATCACGTGTGCAGTGTCCCAGGTGAAGTCCATGATATTAAGTGACTCACTCCTGCCATACTCGTTTTCCCATAATTCACCAAGAGCCACAGTTTAATTGCTGGTATTATCACAATGATGTTGTTCATTCCGCAAGCTCAAAACGTGGTGTTGCAGGTAAGTATGGATGGTGAGACAAAGCTGGTGCACAAAATGTCATCTTGTAAGTAGCCCCACTCATTAAATATTGCGCCTGTGTCTAGAACCTGCCTCACGGAGGTGTCAGCCTCCTTCAGCTCCCTTTCTCACCTTACGACTGCAATGATCGCCGGAAATTCCAAAAGCTTGCAGAAAGGCGAGCGGGTCATGCCCCCCATTTAAATCCACAAACATATACTGTCGTCGGGGGCCTCCAACCCTGCAGGGCGAGCCTGGCTACATTGGAAGACAGCACTTTCCAACAAATTAAATCCAAAGGAGAAAGCGCCAAGCTCAGTTCTGGACAAACAACTTTATTTATTTAGCGCAGGCACGAACAGGATGAGATGAACCTGACGCGTTTCAGCAGTTTGCTTTTTTCAAAGGTTTAGTCATCACGTGTGCAGTGTCCCAGGTGAAGTCCATGATATTAAGTGACTCACTCCTGCCATACTCGTTTTCCCATAATTCACCAAGAGCCACAGTTTAATTGCTGGTATAATCACAATGATGTTGTTCATTCCGCAAGCTCAAAACGTGGTGTTGCAGGTAAGTATGGATGGTGAGACAAAGCTGGTGCACAAAATGTCATCTTGTAAGTAGCCCCACTCTTTAAATATTGCGCCTGTGTCCAGAACCTGCCTCACGGAGGTGTCAGCCTCCTTCAGCTCCCTTTCTCACCTTACGACTGCAATGATCGCCGGAAATTCCAAAAGCTTGCAGAAAGGCGAGCGGGTCATGCCCCCCATTTAAATCCACAAACATATACTGTTGTCGGGGGCCTCTAACCCTGCAGGGCGAGCCTGGCTACATTGGAAGACAGCACTTTCCAACAAATTAAATCCAAAGGAGAAAGCGCCAAGCTCAGTTCTGGACAAACATAACTTTATTTATTTAGCGCAGGCACGAACAGGATGAGATGAACCTGACGCGTTTCAGCAGTTTGCTTTTTTCAAAGGTTTAGTCATCACGTGTGCAGTGTCCCAGGTGAAGTCCATGATATTAAGTGACTCACTCCTGCCATATGTGTATGTATATATATATATATATATATATATATATATATATATATATATATATATATATATACATACACACACACACATACATACACACACACACACACACACACAAACAAAACCGCATCACAAACTTTCTCAGGCCATACTCCAAAACCTGAAACAATTATCTGCATCCATTCATACACATTAAATGTTCACTGAAGGATCATCTATCAAAACACATAGCATACCCACTACAATCAGTATGCCTCTAATCAATTTCCCCTCACCATATAAGTCACAAGATATTTATCATGGAATCACTGCATTATTATTACTTCCCTTGTGGAAATAAAACAAAAGTATCTACTGCTGCACTGTGTCAATCTTGCTCAAGAATAAATATATACTATGCCAGATGCATAGTTAGCCATGCGATTTACCCAGTTAAACTATAGGCTATACCAAGGTGGGACTGCAGAGATTAATTAGTGAAAGTGCACATTACGCCTCTACTCATGGGCTAAAGATTAACTTAAAAAAAGACAAAAACATTGCTGGGGACTAGGGGGTTGGCTGAAAGACCAAAATTGAGAATGGAAGGTTCGGTTTTATAATCGGTTACTGAATATAGATATCTGGGAGTTATAATAGATGCTAGGGGCACGGGTAGAAATCAGCGCGCTGCACTACAGAGAAGAAATAACTCATTAATTGCAGCATTTTCCACACTCCAGAATATTTAAAATTCTGCTATAAAATTAGAAGGGATAATAATTCCACTCTTATGACAGGGGTCTGGTAGGCAATATGTGATAATAAACATAAGCAGGCTCATGAATATTTTAAACAGGCGATAGACATGTTCAAGGCGGAACAACTATGGGCCTTACCCCTTTCACAGGTGGCTTTTAACAAAGTTATAAATGGGTGTAGTAAAAAATTGTCGTCTTTATGGGATAAAGCAGTACGGGCAAAGAGATCACATGCGTGGTCAGTTATTACTTCGTACGGTATGTTAAAACCTCAGAACTATCTAGGAGACTCAAATAGCCAAAGGGCAAAGCTGAAGCTTATGAGTCTCCGATTTGGAAATAGCCATTTTCTTGGAGACGCCGCTACATGGAAAATGATGAGTAGTGAGAGGATGTGTCACCTCTGTAAACATAAGAAAGAAGATATTTGCCATATCATCTGTAGCTGCCCTGCTTTAATAGATGAACGTAGGAGGCTGTTGAGGTCAGATTATAATAGTCAAATGATACGAACACGTCGACAAGCAGTCATAGCCAGTTTATAAGGAGAAAGTTTGCAATTAACGGGCAGACTTCTGAAGTTCATAGAAATAGCGGAGAAGAAACTGCTTAACTGTGGACAATGAGGATTGTTTTATATATTCTTGGTTTTATAACTTGATGAAATGTATTTTTTAATTATGTGGTCTTAATGTATGAAAAGTAAGAACAACTGTACAAAGGTGTTTTAATTGTAAGTTTTTATTAACTATAAATTTTTAATTCATTCATAATAGGCTATATTTGTGTGCCAGTTATACTGAATCTAGACAGCTCTTCTTTACATGCTGCACAAGGATGCTAGGTGCTCCAAGCATTGATGGACCTTGTCTGCCGCAGTATAAAGCTCAAATTAAAACAAAAATGAGAACCAGACAGCGAGACACGTGCAGCTCTCGGCATGTGAAATGCTGTATCATCTGACAGGGCCCTTGAGGACAAAATTTCGGTTTTAGAAACCCAGATTTTCAAAGCCATTAAAGTATAAGAAAATGTATTGCTACAATATTAAGGAGACCACTAAAAGATCTTCATAAAAGGGATCATAAAATAAATATTTTTTCATCAAATAAGTCCATTACCTGCTGCAGCATGTTCTCCTATTCCTTTGTAGTAAGCATGTGGGTGTTTGCATACTTTGTGGATCCATTGTTTGCATCCCATTGTCTGTTCAAGATACTTAAATGTAATACTCCTAAAACTTTTAAATCCTTTTCACAATGTAATGCAATAGAACTGAATATGTTGAGCAAGTGAGTTTTGTTCAAAGAAAGAGCAGTAACAAACGTATTTAGACAATAAATACTTTAACGATAGTGAGTTTTTCTAAACTACTCTTTTTCTAAACTTGACCCACCATTCCGAATGATGCAATCTGGTACTTCATTAAGTGGCATTAAAATATTTTAGTTTACCAGTTTTTCCAATAGGATTCAAACAAGGATATCGAGTGGGTATGTAAACAGGTTGGAATGAAAGAACACTCTTAAAAAGTGGAACCATGCCATCAGAATGACCTGTACCATTTTAACCTAGTGCATTATATTTGCTAATCAAAGTCAATGATGAACGTGTAAAAAAGGCTCCCATGATAACTTTAAAAAAAAATTTACAAAAAAAAAAATCCTTCTCACCTACATTTTAGCAGTGAACCGACAGACAGAGTGGTTTCGTTTTGCCTACTGACACGCAGCCTATATAACATAACCACTTTTATTCACAACTTATTCAACCCGATTCGGTGTCTGATTTGCTGGTGACAGCATTCGAAAATAACTTCTGTTTTGTAGCGCTGATGCTGCAACTATCGCTTAAGGCGCTCAATCAAAAAGTTCATTTTCAGTGACAGAGGAAACGCTGCTACATGGCGGCTCTTTTCAAAGCAGGTTTGCAAGGAAACTACACACAGTAACATCATTCCCGTCAACTTGTTTAGTAAAGAAATCAAAGGCACGGTTTGAAATATATGTAAAGACGAATTAGGATGACATGCTCACTGGGTTTAATTTATTCATACAGATGAAATTCCGTGATGCTCATATCCTTTTAGAAAATAATCCCCTCTTAAATTCTTTTGTTAGGAAGTGTGCAAGTTTGTCCGAAGTTATCTACTGTACATTGCACCATGCAATATATGCTATAAATCACTCATCACACAAATAATAACAAGGGGGGATGGATTGTGCGCATCTATAGGATAAATGATGTAAAGTCCACCACTACATGAAAGTTGCAAATGCTTCCAAAAACGGCTGGTAGAGAATCGAATGTTGATTTTTTTTCCACTTAGGAAGTGTTGCTCATTGGAAAAAAAAGGGACGGTAGTAGACGTCATGAAAGATTATCTGACAGAAGTAGGTCACCAATCAAGAGTTGCAAGGAGGTGTTGAAAAGACAGATGCCTCAAGAAAGTCACCGAGTTGAGGTGGAGTGTTAATGTAACCTGCTAAACCCAAGAACAAGTAAAGAACCGCTTTGAAGCGGAACTCCTATACTAGCAATCTTCGCACCATCGATGGATTCTGAAGTAGTGTTTTGCTCCAACCAGCCTCCTCGGACTTGATCTCTGGAAATCTGGACTCTAGGATGACCAAGGCCAGTGTTGCAAGTTGGCTCATTTGCTGGTAGAATTGACCAATGCATTTGCATGAGGAATATCAGTTTTTACTTTTCCAGTATTTCTGAAAATGTAACGAAAACGACAGAGTACGTGGTGCAGATGAGCGATTTCTTTTTATTTTCCTGTGCCAGTTTCCACTGAATAGCTAAAATGGGAAGTTTTTTCCATTGTTTCACCAGACTTTTCCTTTATGGAAAGGGATAGAATGGTGTTTTGTTCCTTTTTGCTTTCTTTTGGACTGAGCTCTTGGAGGCTGCTAAACACATTGAAGTGATCCCAGACATGCTGAAAAACTGGATTAATACAACTGACTACACACAACATCACAGAGGACTGCCCCATATATACATACAATTATACACACACACATATATATGCACATATATACATACATACAAACACACACAACACATGCACACAATTATATACATACACGTATATGCATATGAAAACACGCATATACAACAAGGCCAAAATTCACTGTTATTATTTCATTTTTGCCGTGGGAACGCAACTGAGCCAAGCTGTGAATCTGTGGCAAGAATTAAAAACAAAAAAACAAGGCTCGTTTTGAATACAAAACCCAGGTGGACCAGGTCCAGCGGCATTTTTTTTTAAATGACGCAGGGCACAGGCCCCCCTCCTAAGGCTCATTGAACCCCGGGGACCACCACCTTCCTGGGGCTAATGAAAGATTGATGGGGGGGGGGGTTGAGAAGTGGACCTCCCCAGCCCTGGAGACCTCCACATTCCCCAACCTAAATAACACCCAATGGGGGCACCGCAGAGCCCTCCAGAGACAAATGTTTTGGGGGGGAAATGGAGGAGCCACGCGGCCACCCCTTCCAGGCAATATACATCCATGGGGACCACCACCTCCCAGGGCACGGCCCATGCAGATAAAAGGAGGGGGACCCACCTCCTGCAGCCAATAATGTCCCTGGTAACCACCACCCCCCACGGCCGGCTCCTATGTCCCTGGGTGCCCACCCCCAGGTCCTAGCTGTTGCTCCAACTTGCCAGGAGTTTTGACAGCTCCTGCCAAGTCAGAGCAAACACTCAACTTCCAGCAAGCAAGAGCCGGTAAAAGCTATCGCTTGCTGGAAGCAGAGGTTTCGTCTGTCTTCCTGCCCACAGACAGCTGCATGTTTAGCAGCTCCTTGTCTGAGAACAATGTCGGCTCCCACAGGAGATGGGGAGCCTGCTGGGAACGCGGGGCCTTTAAAAGACAAAAAGACGAGAAAGGGGCAGAAATAAGATCAGCAACAAGCAGAAAGAGGCAAAATAAAGGTGTGAAACGAGCAGAAAGACATAATAGAGGTTCAAAACGAACAGTAAGAGGCAGAATAAAGGTCCGAAGTGAGCAGAAAGAGGCAAAATAAAAGATCGAATCAGGCAAAATACAGGCTAGCAATGAGCAGAAAGAGGCAAAATAAAGGGTAGAAGTGAGCAGAATAAAGGCAGAAAACTAGGTGGTAAACTCTGCTCTGCTGGTGGAGTTTGCAGAGTTTTGCCACTCCGCTTGGAACATGGATTTCAGCTAAAACTCTGCCAACTGCTAGCAGAGCGGAGGTGTGTTTCTGGCACGCTCAACGCCAACCAGCAGTACCTTAGGAGGCACATTGGCAGAGCGGTTGAGAAAGGGGGCGGGCTTCTGATGAGGTCTCAGAAATTCGGCTGTGGGGGACTTACTTGTGGCAATAATACAAGTTATTATCCCGCAATGACCCTCAGGAGCCAAAAAGGACTTCGTTAGGTGTGGCCGAGCAATACTCTGCCCACTCACGGAACTCTGTGGAATTTTTCGGTAACTCTGCAAGCTCTGCCCAGGCCTAGAGAAAACAAGCAGAACCCACTCAGGCACTCATGCACCCACTCACTGAACAACTCAGACTCTCTCGCAGCCACTCACTGACCCATTCACTTATGCACCGACTCACAGACCCTCTCAGAGACAAAAACACCCCTTATAAACCGACTCAAATACTCATACACCCACTGAGACACTCATGCACTCAATTGTTTTTTTTTAAAATACAAATTCCCTTAAAAAACACAAAGGTTACAGGGACATAGTTAGTAAATAGAATTAGAAAAACCTTAGAAATTCGCAGAAAAAACAAAGGTTACAGAGATGTTATAGTTGGGCTCATATTTCACGCATACAAAAGCAGTAAAATTCAGCAGTTATATAGTTACCCGAGTTACCTATTAACTTACGCCCCACAATGCACTGCTTATGACCTCACATATTACATCACTGATGACATCTCAAGGGACATCACTGACAAGATCCACAGAACCACTCACACCCTGTACAACCTCATACACCCACTCACGCACCCACATACCCATTCACAGACCCATACAAGTACTTACACAACCACTCACTTATCCATAGAGCCCCTAACACACAGTCAGATCATACAACAAATCACACCCATACAGCCACACACTCACCCATACAATTACTGACAGGCCCAGTTATTCACCTATACGGCCTCCCACACCCACTCACCCATACAGCCACTTACATACCCATTCACACATCCACTCACTTACCTATAAAGCCAATCCCACAGCCACACTCACCCAATACAGCCACTAAGTCACCCATACAGCTACTTAGACACCAACGTATACACCCCTACAGCCACTGACACACCCATGCAGGCACTCAGACACCCACTCATACACTCGCACACAAAATGACACAGCGACTCAAACTATGTTAAACAAAGTAATCACTTAGTAGTACACAGCGTATACGAATTTAACTGTATACGCTAAGGTATCACAAAAGTTAACACACAGTGATGTCACTGACCAGGTCACGAGTGATGTAATGTGTGAGGTCATAAGCAGTGCATCGCGGGGGCATACGTTATAGTTAGTTCAGCTAACTAGAACAGCTGAATTTCACTAGTTTTGTATGAGTGAAATCTGAGCCTAACCAACGTCTCTGTAACCTTTGCTTTTTTTCAGTGAGAATATATATATATATATATATATATATATATATATATATATATACACACACACATATATACACACACATATACACACACATATATATAAAAGCTTGACAGAATTTGGGACCAGGAAAGGAATTGAATAAGGACCCAAATGCTTCAACGTGTAGTTGACATAATTACATTGGGTCTTGATTTCAAACCAAACATATCGGAGCCCTTGGTAAAATGATTTACACTTCCTCTTGCACAATGTGACGTGGACAGTTAACACATTAATGGAACGTCACCTGATAAATTCTTGCATATGAGATACACTGTGCATTTTTCTTAACTCATTTGCAAAACCAGCCAACCACACAGAAAAACCTGCAGAATTTTTGAGTCAGTTCAGTGTCATAATGGGAGTCTATGCAACAAAAGATAATGCTGAACAGAATCGGAAACATATGCACTGAAAACATTATGTTTACTTATGTCTACTGTTGCTGTTTGGAGCATAAAAAGGGCCTTGCATCGGGTTTCACAAAATGGCAGCACCCGCCCCGTTTTGTCTTACTACTAGATTCCGATATACATCCCGTTGCTCTCAATGTTATCATACACTTCACTGACATAACATCATATTTCACTATATTGATCGCGTTTAGAAAAAAAACAGCAATACTTGGAATACAGTCGACCATAAACTGTCTTTGGGGTGAAGAAAAGTGCTGACATTTACTGTTCCCATGGCACCTCATTGTGATTCGCAATAAAGCAGCCCAGGAAGCATCCCACGAGGGTGATAGGCTATTTTATGCATGGGAGGTTGCTTTAGGAATAGATGTGTAAGCGCGAGGGCCATTAAAATGTACCAGCAGACACGTATGACTGCCTCCATAAGAGCACCTGGGAAGAGAACTGCTACAAAATGCTGCAGAGGATGAGAATCTGCCCTTAAATTGAAAGGCAGCACTAAAGAGCTAGACTCTATTGATAGAACATTTTCCATAGATTTTTACATTGTCATCCATTCCATCTAATCAAAGAGGGTACTTTGTAAATATGAAATGTAAGAAATAACAAATCCATAAACTGCGGGTCAGATTTAGAACAAGAGATATGAAACGGTTCTTTTAAGTTTACAAAATGCCCACACACCTCCATCCCCAAAACTATTTGAGAATTTAAGATAAACTTGGGTGCAAAATGTCAAGCATTCCTGAAGGGCAAAATACTGATCCCGATTTCAAAACGTTGGCGATCAACCATAATCTCAGTTCTTGAATGGTTCATATACACCTCTGCAGATAGTTTTGATGACAATAAGGTTGGTAAACTGAAGTGTAAATTTGTGTTACTCTTCAGTGTCAAGAAGAGTAAGGACCGGATTGTGAGTCGGGTGGTGTATTTCAACCTAGAGCGTAAATTCCTGTCTATACACGGGTCACAATTACGAGTTGATGGGTATTTAACGCAAAATTATCGGATGAGGTAAACTCCTTAACCTGCGTTACTTTTCGGCGAGTAAAAGCACGTGGTATTTACCCTATCATGCAAATTTTGATGTGTGAAATACCAAAATCTGCATGTTATTCCACAATCACTCATAATAGGTGTTACCTATTGCACTCGATAACTAATGTATGGTATTGGCATTTATCATGTGCGATATATACCACCTATACTCGTATCAGGACCTAAGAGTGAACTACAGCTCAATATACCAAACAGGTCAGTCGCCATTTTCATCAAGAGGGGTCGATAAATTTTATGTCACTGAATATATGCTTTTAACACAAAAAAACAGTACACTTTAAAAATGTTACAGAACTTAAATTGATTAGTAACACAATTACATTGCAGTTTGCAGGGCATGTGGATATATCATACCTGTCACACTCAGTAATTGAATAAAGTAGGGGCCTAATTTCTGATAAATAACTTATTTAACTGCTTTACATTGTGCTTCTGAACCACTACAGTAACATGGGGCTTTACAGATATGTACACATGAATAACATTACATTGGCCAATTAAGTAACAGCAGAGGCTGACCACAAAATTACTGAATTTTAAATAGGACAAAAATATCAGAATATGGTTATGTACTGGAAACGAGTCTTGCGTATTTGTCAAATTACATTTAAAATTAAAATATACACAATTTGTTTCAGCTCCCTCCCAAAGGTGGATTTTTGCTCTGATATCTATCGGCGGGGAGCTTTAGCTGGTGCTTGTAGCACATTGAGGAAATGGTTCGAGGCAAGTGAGATTTTTAAATTTGGTATTTCAAGTTATGAGTTACTGCTTCTAGTCCTTCTAGACTGCTTGAATTATTAAGTAGAAGAGCTGGAATAATGGAATTAAGAGCTTGGTTAAATCAATAACGGTATGTTAGGTGTCCCTTTATATTAGGATGTACAGAGCCAAAACAAGTTTGTTGGTAAAGTATGTGTGTGCTTAAAACACTGCCTTTTTGTCCATTTATCCTGGAAGTTGTTTCAATATATAGAAATGCAGCACAAAAGGTTTAGAAGAGCAGGTAGTACTGGATAGTATGACGTTCCTGTTTATCTGTATGGTTTTAGGAGTGGTAAAAAACCTATATTTTAACAAAATTGACAAAGAAATGGAGAATTATGAGGCACCCTCTTTTGTGAAAACAGGTTACACATCTGTCCCTGAAAACACGGTCCCAAAGTCACCAGAACATATTCAGCCTGATTTCATTAACTGAATTAGCTTACAATTCTTTCCAATGGCAAATGAAGCAAAGGGAACTAATGTCAGGAATGGCTTTACTGAATGCCAGAATGTCATGTGTTGTCAATAAAACTATGAAACGAGAATACTCTCATAGCAAGATGAAAAAATGGAGCATAACTGATATAGCGTTCTTGGATAAAAGCTGAAAGCACTAGAAACTTTTACTGTGCTTCCTGGCTCAACTATTTTTGTACTACACTATTCTTGATCTATGATTCACAAATGGAACACTAAAACCATTGGCACTGCTACAAAACAACTAAACCCTGTAGAGAAATGAAGTACATATGTATAAATGATGTGTATAATTTAAAAGAATAATAAAATAAGGTAGGAAGATTTTATTGTAAAGCTGACCAGGCAAACCATTGGTCTTAGCACCAGGGTTGAAACTGGTTTGTTCTTTCAGGTTGAGGTTTAACATGCAACTCAACAAAAAAAAAAAAAAAAACACCTTTTGTGAGGTCATCCCTATTTTTTGCTGAGTTTTACTGCTGTTTTTTAGACTATGCACACTGGGGCACTGCTGTCCTGTGAATGTGCTCCGTCCCCTAAAACATGTAGAAATTGGCTAATTCCCAATTTCTTATTTAACTTTACTATAAAGCCATAGCATATAACATCGAAAATACATCTATGGCATAACAAGTTAAAGTGTGACTTGTAGACTGCAACACTTATTGCGCCACCCATTAGTTTGTCAAAGGAAAATATGGCTTAAGGCTTACTGATTAGGCTCACTGCTGCAGTGTAAGACCTGCAGTGCTGTCTTTTAATGTAAACATGTTTTACAAATAAAATACTCCTTTTAAAATGTTAAGTCACTCCTATGTAAGCTCGGTTGCCCACATGGTTGGGTGCATGGTATTTAAAAGTGGGATATGTAGAAAAGTAATGTTACTGTGTCCTTACCACGAAACGGGCCATAAAACTATTTTGACTGTGACAGGCTTAGCGGTCCTTTATAGAAAACCAGAGTACAGATTAAAATACCAATACTGTATTTTCGACTTTAACTGTTTTTGGTACATCTAAATGCTTTACAAGTTTTCTAAACTTAACCCAGTCTGCTCTATGTCACAGCTACCAGGTGAGGAGTGAAGGTTTAAATTACTGAAATCTTTGACTGGACCCAACATGACAGACTTTATTACTTGTGGTGGACACAAATCCACCACAAATAATAAAATACATGCTCACAAACATTTTATGTGTTATAAAAGAACTGCAATAGCTCCAATAGAGGAAACATATTGTATAAGTATTTAAACAGCAGTGGGTTCTAGTCATAAAAATCAACAACACCGCCTTGTTACTTCCTGGCCTTCTGAAAAATACTGTTGAAATTATAAACTGGTGTGGGTGTGTCAATAATTTGATTATTGGGATGGTGGCACTGCTATTTGGTCTTCGAATCCCATCTCCTTCCACAACCAACTGAATGCTCTGGATTGCAGAGCCTGATTTTGGTAGCTGATCAACAGTGTTGTGTGGGCATTTACTTGTTTTCATTCTTTAATCCTCTGTTTGTTCTGTGCAATGCGACCTTGATCACCAGTGCGGTACTAAGGGATGGGGAGTGTGGCACCTGCATTTCTATCACCCACTGAAAGAGCGTAAACCACTGCCTCCTAAATTGCCTCTGAAACTTCAGAAGGCCTAGTAAGATCAATTCTTTCAAATGGTTATTTCCCTAGGACAGCAGCTCTGAATTAATGTGTTCTTCCTTAAAAAGTGACGACCACAGCTGTGAATCATGCCACACTTTCCATCCTACCGGTTATCATAGGCCGAATGAATGCCAGATCAGGTCTCACTTCGCTCCTTCCTACAAAACACCAGAGGAAATGCTGGTGGTTGTTCAAAAATATATCTTGAAAAGATGGGTGCCAGGAGGCAGTTAAGAGCTACACAGTTGGGTAGACTGGCTTTAAGTCAGACCCACAGAACCAGGACAACCAGAAGGCAGTCAGAGGCCATCGGGGGAAAAAAGTTCAAAAAAACCCCAGATGTGAGTTTGATGTGCCACAATTACTTGCTATGTGTTTTTGGGTGGGGTGGGGGGGGCGTTGGGGGTGACTTTTTGAGAATAGAGTGTTACTCTGCTGCTACACATTTGCACATGGTCCTACTGTCTGTGAAACTTGCACTGCACAAGCTATGTCTGTTAGTGCAGTGTGGGAGGGAAACTGGTACTACTGCTATTTGGGAGAGAGTATCACACATGCAATGTGGCTGAATGGAATGTACTTGTGTTTACAATGAAAGCTATCACTGCACTTGGGCTGTGTGTGCGCGCGCTACTGTTGAAGAAATTACATCACAAGTAGGTTAAATTTCTGCAAGTATTGTGCTTGTGCTGTGACGGAAGCTTGGCCTGTTGCTGTCGGTCTGTATTTCTATTTTTACGCTTCACCTGCACAGCACTTGCGCTGTGCTTGAGAAATCTATTGTTTTTAATATAAACTTAAAAGGGACTTACATCTGGCTCCTCTCATTCCTGGCTACTTATTGCTCCTGTGTGTGCCACTTACCTTTCCTCCATTTCTAGTGGCTGTTTCCTGCATTTATCACTGCTTGTTCCTGGTCTACTTCTCTTATCAGTTTCCCACCGCTGAAATACTGTTAACATACACTACGTGGCACTATATTTTCATAAAGGTTTGCCTTTTACTATTGCAGCATATTTATATTACAATTTATAACCCGGCAAGATTGAGTTATTTGCATAGAATCACAGGATGTTACAAGGCAGCGCCGCAGAGACTCGAACCGGGATCCCTAGCTCTTGAGTAAGCAGCTCTGGCCACTGTGCCACAACCTCTCCACTCCAGTGTTATAACTTATCTGCCTGGGAGTTCTTTTTTTTCTCCCAGGCGATGATTGATGAAAACAGCTCCTTATTCATTATTATTATTATTACAGAGTTTTATATAGCGCCTGGTTACCAATCGGCATCCCAGCGCTTGCCAGCACATGATGCTACCGCAAAGAAGAGGGGATTACACAGCAAACAGAAAAGTTTTTAGAAGTTTACGGAACCGAAGGAGACTGGCTTCCGAGCGCAGCTGTAGGGGCAATGAGATCCACAGAGAGGCCACATTTATAGAAAATCTTCTGCCACCGGTTCTTGCCTTTTTCACTCTGCCAACCTGGAGGAGATGCTGATGATCAGAGCGGAGAGAACGAGGGGCTTTGTAGGGCTGGACCAGTACCTCCAGAATCGGTGGGCCTACCCCATGCAAAACTTTATGGGCGATACAGAGTGACTTAAATTTTACCCTGTCCCTCACCGGGAGCCAATGCAATGCCCTCAACGCCGGGCGGGCAGATTGACGTCTAGGGAGACCCGTCAGGAGCCTAGCAGCCGCGTTCTGCACTTGCTGAAGTTTGTTCAGAGTAGCCTCGGGAGCACCCAGGAAGAGCGCATTACTGAAATCCAGTCGCGAGATGATAAGTCCCTGGATGAGAAGCCTACGAGTGGCTACTGGGAGCAAAGGCAGAATCTTCTGGGCTGAGCGGAGCAGGCCGAAGCACACGCCAGCAGTTTTTTGGCATGGGTTTTAAACGACAGGTCCTGCTCCAGCCAAACCCCCAGGCTCTTGATCTCCTGCTTGGGGGGGGTACCGGTCCCAGACAGTCAGGCCAGCTGCTGGGGGACAAAGATGGAGAAGAGTTCCCGAGCAGCATCAGTTCCGTCTTGGAACCATTTAACTTTAGGGCTGAGCTGCACATCCACGTGTAGATCTTACCAAGGCACGTGTGCAGCCGGTCGGGATGGTGCGCCGACTGGGAGAGGCCGACCACCAGCTGAGTATCATCAGCATAGCTGATGATTTTAATACCCAGCGGCAGTACCACACTCTCCAGGGGGGCCATATAGACGTTAAATAAGGTGGGGCTCAATGAAGAGCCCTGTGGCACACCACACTGGAGAGGTGATGGAGATGATTTTTCCTGGCCTTCCCAGACCTCAAATGAGCGACCTTCCAAAAAGGAGGCGAACCACTTGAGGGCCAAACCCGTAATCCCTACCCCCGCAAGCCGTTGGAGAAGCACCTGATGGTCCACGGTGTCAAAAGCAGCGCTGAGATCCAGGAGGATCACTGCCACTGAGCCTCCCGAATCCAGCATGCTCCTAGCATTCTCCACAACGGCTAGCAGGGCGGTGTCAGTCCCCTGGCCAGGGCGAAAACCCGTTTGGGAGTCGCCCAGAAGGGAGTTGGTTTCCAAGAAGTCGGAAAGGCGGCGGTTCACCAGCTTCTCAGCCACCTTACTAATACCTGGTAACAAGGAGATAGGCCGAAAGTTGGCGAGGTCGGCGGGATCAAGGTTAGGTTTTTTCAAAAGGGCCTTAACCACCGCCCCTTTCCAACTAGGGGGAACTACCCCCTGAACAAGAGACAAATTTATCAGGTCCGTCACAGGGCCACCTATTACAGATGACACCAGTTTAAGATATTTAATAGGTACTGGGTCTTTCGGAGAGCCACTCTTCATAGACCCCAAAGCCATCAAGACTTCCTCCTCAGTGACCGGACCCAGGGAGGCCAGCTCCGCCGATTGCAACCTAAGTTGGGAGGTAAAATTAGAATTATCCCCCGAGGATGTGACCTCGTCTAGCCGGGGAAGGGAGGCCAGTATACTGTCAATTTTGCTTTTGAAAAACGAGGCCAGTTCTGTACATTTTTTTCGAGGGTCCTCGTGGATAACCTGAGGGTCGGGGGCATTCAGTAGCTCCTTAATGACCCTGAATGACTCTTTAGACGAGTTAGCCGCCGAGCCTATGCGCTCTTCAAAGAATCTTGATTTTGCCGCCCGAATAGCGGCTTTATAACTGCTCAGGGCCACACGATAATCTGTACGACTTGCTTCACTCCAGTCTCTCCTCCAGGACCGCTCTAGCCTCTTGCATCCCTTCCTCAGGGTTCTGAGTTCAGGCGAATACCAGGGTGCAGAGCCCATTCGCTTCCCCTTCGTAAGTTGTTTCTTTCTGGGTAAGAGAGTATCCAAAGATTCCACGAGCCAGGTGTGAAAAATAGCATCGGCAGCTGTTGGATTAACTCCCAAAGGGGGCTGCGTGGCCTCTAAGTGAGCCACCCAGGTGTCGACTGGGAGCCTCGACCAAGCTCTCTCCAGAGTGTACACCCGTGAGGCCACTGCGGTTGGGCTATTGAATTGCCATGCCGCGGACACCAAAAAGTGGTCTGTCCAAGGCAAGGCGAGAGCCGGAGATGAAATAAGGTGATCCAAATTAGAAAGTATGGGATCAAGCAAGTGGCCCTTCTCATGTGTCATGCCCAAGTTGGCCAGGTTAATTCCAAAGGATTTAAAATCATCGAGCAGATCCACTCCCGCGGCATAGGTGGGGTCCTCAAGATGCATATTGAAGTCCCCAAGGACAACAAAGTTAGCAGTTGAGGAGGCAAGGAGTGCAGTCGTTTCGAGGAGAGAATTGGAGAAGCTACCCAGGGGTCCAGGAGGACGGTAAATCAGCAAACCTACCAGGGACACTGTCGGTGACAACCGAAGGGAGAACTGTAAGCTCTCACAGTCAGTCACCCCTCCATTCTGAATCTTACAGGCAAGAGTGTCTCTATAGAGAACTGCAATTCCTCCTCCCCTCCCCTTAGGTCTATCAAGATGCACGATATGAAAGTCCGGGGGGAGTGCTCTGACCATGTCTGGACCTGAGCTGGGGGAAAGCCAGGTCTCTGTCAGGAACAACACGTCCAGCTCGTGGTCTAAGATCAGTGAATTAATTTCAATGGCGTGACTCGGCAGGGACCGGCAATTTAGCAAAGCCAAAGAAAGGATAGATTTAACAGCCACTGAATTATGGCCGGAGGGGCAGGCTCTGCAAGGTAAGAACGGAATAATCCCCATCTGTGCAAAGCCACACCTAATGGGGTGTGGTGGACGCAGCGACAATAGTGCTTCCCTCCCGTAACGCAGCCTAGTCATAGATAGCGCCACAGAGTCGGGCATGATGACAGGCCCTAGGCCCGTCTGGGCCCGGACGGGCACAGACGGGCACAGACGGGCTTGACTCTGGCGAAACTCCGGCGATATTCCGGCGATGACGCTGCGTGATGACGCTGCGCGTCAGCATGGCTGGCTTTATGCTCGCCGAGCGCGTGCAACTCGGATAACTAGAGCGCTACCTGCGCCTCACGCAATGTCCCCCCTCCCAAGATGGCCACCGAACGAGACAGTGGGCAGGGACCCGCCAAAACGCGGTGATTATCCAAGTTAGGATGCGAGTGAGGTGGCAGAGATGCAGGTATGCGGGTGGCTGACAATTAAAAACAGGGGAAAAGCCAAAAACTAAACTAAAAATAAATGACAAAACGGGACGAATTTAAAAATAGAATACGCAACAGCCAACAGCGAAGTAGCGAAAAGTGCGAGGCAATCCCCACACAAGTGGTCAGATGTTTAAGAATGCTCACCTGTGGTTTGCCTGGCTTTATGCTCGCCGAGCGCGGGCAACTCGGATAACTAGAGCGCTACCTGCGCCTCACGCAATGTCCCCCCTCCCAAGATGGCCACCGAACGAGACAGTGGGCAGGGACCCGCCAAAACGCGGTGATTATCCAAGTTAGGATGCGAGTGAGGTGGCAGAGATGCAGGTATGCGGGTGGCTGACAATTAAAAACAGGGGAAAAGCCAAAAACTAAACTAAAAATAAATGACAAAACGGGACGAATTTAAAAATAGAATACGCAACAGCCAACAGCGAAGTAGCGAAAAGTGCGAGGCAATCCCCACACAAGTGGTCAGATGTTTAAGAATGCTCACCTGTGGTTTGCCTGGCTTTATGCTCGCCGAGCGCGGGCAACTCGGATAACTAGAGCGCTACCTGCGCCTCACGCAATGTCCCCCCTCCCAAGATGGCCACCGAACGAGACAGTGGGCAGGGACCCGCCAAAACGCGGTGATTATCCAAGTTAGGATGCGAGTGAGGTGGCAGAGATGCAGGTATGCGGGTGGCTGACAATTAAAAACAGGGGAAAAGCCAAAAACTAAACTAAAAATAAATGACAAAACGGGACGAATTTAAAAATAGAATACGCAACAGCCAACAGCGAAGTAGCGAAAAGTGCGAGGCAATCCCCACACAAGTGGTCAGATGTTTAAGAATGCTCACCTGTGGTTTGCCTGGCTTTATGCTCGCCGAGCGCGGGCAACTCGGATAACTAGAGCGCTACCTGCGCCTCACGCAATGTCCCCCCTCCCAAGATGGCCACCGAACGAGACAGTGGGCAGGGACCCGCCAAAACGCGGTGATTATCCAAGTTAGGATGCGAGTGAGGTGGCAGAGATGCAGGTATGCGGGTGGCTGACAATTAAAAACAGGGGAAAAGCCAAAAACTAAACTAAAAATAAATGACAAAACGGGACGAATTTAAAAATAGAATACGCAACAGCCAACAGCGAAGTAGCGAAAAGTGCGAGGCAATCCCCACACAAGTGGTCAGATGTTTACATAGGCATTACCAATGCTTGTTTTTGCTAGTTAGGACTGCGTTGCTGTAGTCTGGGTTGCACTTGTGTGCGTGAAAACTGCACTTCTATGCTTCTTCTGCTTATGTGCGGGATGCCTGCACTACAGATCTTTAGCTGAAAATCATTGACTGCTGTGGTCAAACATGTTCCTTTTCTGCCTCTAAAGAAACCTTGCGCTGTTGCTTTGCCAGGTGTACTAATTCCTTGCGTGAGAGGATAGGAGGAGTGTTGCTTTTCTGCTGTCCATGTTGTTAATATGTTGTGTTTAAGGGAAGTTTTCACTTTTGCTATTAGTGTAGCGACTAAGTAAGAGTGTAGGAAACTTACACTACTGCTATTCACGTGGCAACTTTTTTTTTTTCGCGATTTTCGGAGCTGCATTTTAGAAAAACTGAATTTTGTTTTGCCTGCTGGTCTCATCTAGCAGAGGCCTAAAATAATAAAATGAAGTCTCTCCAGCAAATCTTCAGATGCGTTTACTTTACGCAGAGTTTTTCCACTTAAAATAATTCCGTGGGGCTCATGCAATAAAAAAATAAAAAAAGACAACTTTCCAGCTCTACCAGCGTTGTATTTCCTTGCATTAGTTTTCTGCTTCATGTTAATTTTGCAAGAAATCAGAGAGCCAGATATACGTTGGAAAAAGTGCCTTGCACTGCATGCTCATCTCTCATTCCCCCCTTTCCATCTTAGGTACTAAAATGAAAATAGTCTTTATTCTAATTGATCTGTCTGGAATGAGACAGTTAAAGTGCTAAACGTTCCAAATTATTCAGCATGACATAGCAGTGCAATGCTCGGAGCCACTGCAGGGCAGGATGTGAGCTGAATTTAGAGTCGCAAAGCAGGAGAAGGAGCGGCAAGTCTTACTTGGCAGTGGGCCATCGATAAAATTCACATTGTTTTAACAGCTGCAGTGTGCCCACAAAGTCACAGCTAATGCTTTGACCTGAAAAGTAACCGTTGTGGAAGCCTGATTAAAAGATGATTTTTCTACCAATCCACTTTCAAGGTTCAGGAGATAATCATTATTGGATTTGTGGTGTCAGAAGTATTATTTTCACTTGATTTAAATTTTGCAATGCACATCCATAAAAAAAAAAATTGTAAGCTGTAAGAAAAATAAAGACGTTTATCACTTGTTTCACACACAAAACGTACCCAGAGAATATGAACAAATAGGTCATTCATCTCATCCTATCTCAAAATGTCAAGTTTCCCCTGTATCCCAACCCTGAACTCGCGATTTGCTTAAAAACCGTCAAGAATAAAAACAGAATTCAAGAGCCATTACAGAGTTCAGACAAGATTTAGAGGTTAAGTTTAAATATGCTTCCTACTACATTCAGATTTCAAATTCTATAAAACTAAGCATTGCCAAAGCAAATAGGCCTGACGCTGGCTGGCTGACTTCTCCTTTTGTCAATTATTGTTTTATTTTGTCACAGCTTTTGTAAACCCATATTGGCTGGGTGTAGGGTGGCTGATGGGTCCTCGCCAATATAAAAAATAATGCTTAGAAGTGAACTCAAAATGCAAAGGCACAGGTTGCCCAAGTCTGTGGAATTGTAGGGCCTATTTAGGTCAGCAGAATGTTGTCACTCACGGTGAAGTTAGCCAATGGCTGAAGTGAATTGACCTAGTGTTCCACATTTTAGTATATAGAATGTGTACTATATAAAATTTAGTGGCTTTTAGTATATACAAGTAATAAATACATGTAAAATGTTAGTCAATTCTAAAAGCCTCTGGTAAGGCTTCCTACAATAAAAACACTAATTTCCTTTCATTCTAAATGTTTTAGTGGGGCTGTGTGGGCACTTTTGAATCCATGTGAACTTTAAAGATAATGTTCCCTCTTTGATAGGCAGCGGTGACATCTAGGTTGATGTTTTTGTTAAGAAAATTCCAAAACTGTTATCCGATATTAATGTGCATTTTTACACATGCCACACGTGATTACTTGTAATAGATGGGCAAAAAGTGAACAAGCGCACAGGCAAGATTGTAATGATTTATATATAGAATTCAAGATAAATAACAGCGAGTGGGAGTCACCGGGATGTTTTTCTCTACGGGCTTCAGAGTGATATCAAATAGACAATGAGAGCAAAGCTAGAGTTGTTAGGAGGTTACTCAGAACTCCATGGTGAGAACATCTACATTAGTCACATTTTAATCATCTATAATTTTAAGTTATGTATGGCCTATAAAATCAGCAGTCCCTGCATTCAGCTTCCACACAGATGCAGAGGAGTCATGGGGGAGCCATACATAACATACCCTTTCCTCCTTATCACAAGTGCAAACAGAAAAAAACCTGGCCTCCTGCTACCCACAGATCTCTGCCCAGTCCCTCCCCACCCCTCTCCCCTCCCAAACGAGTGTTCCTTGCTCCCTCTATCAGAGCAGAGAGTAAGTCCTGCACTGAATGACTCAGAGCTCTGTCAAAACAGTTAAGAATTCCTTTACGAAAAAACAGATGGCAACACGAATTCCATGTCATAATAGTGCATAACCAGATTTCAAATCTTTATGCACAATAGTGGCTCTTAATGAGCAGCAAACAAAACAAAAAGATAGCCTTATAGTAGGATACAATATAGCCCAGGCTAGACAGCTGCAGCATTCATAGATCGGATTCACTGCGCTATCGGTTTGTATTCATTAAAAAACAAACACTGACCATAGTATTATTACTGAGGATTCAATTTTGATCCACAATGTCTCAAGGGCGTTAATGTTGGAAGTGAAATGTCAATGCCTTGAGGTTAGGGCCATTTTTTAATGCTGCTGCTCAAGGACACAAAAATAACTAAGAATTTAAGTGAATGAACAACTACTGGGATTTAATTTCCGATTGTTTGATGACATGATGGAAGGTATTGAGGCTAAACCCTTGGATGCAATACGGCTACCATCCAAAGCAATCAGACTTGCCAATTCGACCACTAAAATGGCAATATTCACCATCAGTAGTTACAGCACTTGGATGCGAGTGTTTCCATCAGCTAATACCAATGACTTAAGAAGACAGGAACAACTATAGAATACTTGGTTGCCCCCAAAGGTTCCATAGTTGGACTTACAAACAGGCAATCTATTGCTATCACACTTTTACATGATTTTGCTGGAGTGTTCACAGTGTTGAATAATGCATGTTTTATTCAACGGTAGTGCCTGTCGATAAACCAAATTGCTCTATTATCCAAGGCAGCCTTCGCCAGCGAGGAAAGGATTTGCTGAAGTCAAAATCATATGTGAACCTAATTGTAAATAGGCGTCAAATCCCATGCACGGATCAGATAGTTGGAGCAAGGTTGAACAATTATGGAGCAGCAATGTGACCACTCCGATAAGTTCAACTCATAATGGGATCATCTGATGCACCAACAGGCATGAAAGGCATATTGTGGAGCTGCAGATGCTGAACTGTAACTGGGGCATACGTCACAGCTTAAAAATGCTCTGGTACATATGAATTCCACAATATTCTTTTCAGAAACATAACTGGACAATCTGATCATCGCTAGGTTCACTGCATCACTCAGATAAGAGAATGAACCTATTTTTTTAAAATTCATCACAGCAGTGTCTGGGCAGCGTGCACATGAAATATTAAGACTAAATAATGTTTGAGCTGACATTAAAGGTAATGTTCAGTGTACATGGCAATGGATAACAGATACTCATTGGATTCACAGACAAATAGGGCATTGACACCTACGTATATGTTCATGACGTGCATATGTGCTCTTGCTAAGCATTAATGGTTTACGGTAGACTTTTTCCTCATCTCTGGCAATTGGAGGACTTATGTGTAAGGTTTTCCAGGCGCTAGATGTTTGACGTTGTGCCTTCCTCCTTTATCATGCCTTCACTCCCACAAGAAACACGAGACACAAGGGTTGGCTTTTGTTGCAAAGTAAACGCATGAAAGATTTCAACTTGAAGCGGTGTTTGTCAACCACATATCTCCTCTGCCAGGTTGCAGAAACCCCCAGGATTAGGCTTCCATAATACTAAGGCCGTTTTGCACCAAATAACAAAAAGGCAAGGTGTACCATTCTGTATGGTGTTAAGTCAATACTCTTTACAGAACATACATCTGATGTAAAATAATTATCAATCATCCTGTTCTACTAAAATTGAACATACCATGAAGATTCTGTTTTGCACCCACTTGTACTTGAATTATGAAAAAAACATCTATACCCAGAAGAGCCTCTGATCTCATAAAGTCGTTTTATTTTATTTCTATATTATTTAAAATCGTCAATGATGCCTTGGATAAAAAAAAATTATATATATATATATATATATATATATATATATATATATATATATATATATATATATCAGTTTCGTTCTCTTCAGAAAAAAAAAATCTGATTGTTTTTTCTTTCCTACTACTGGGACCATCGAGTTTGCAAATTGTGAAGACTAACATGTTGAAATTAACGTGACTATTTAATACTAATGGTGTTATTTATGTTCAGACTCGTTTATGGAAACCATTTTTCACAATAGGAATAAAGCAACTAGTTAACATGATCTATACGGATTATATATAGGCTAATGTACTTTTTGCTGTACAGTGAGGCTATACATGGACGTAGGTAGTGTATAAAATCTTGTCTCTAATTTTCTCATTGCAATCTAGTTGTGACTTCACAAGCCACTGGTAATACGAAACTAACAAAGCTACTCTGCAATAATAACTTGTGTCACTTGAATTGTGACTTTTTTAAAACTGTATAACTATATTTTGTATTAAGGAAGGAGACATTTAACTGTACATCACCACATAATCTGAAGCATTTCTGCTTTAAATTAAAAAAAAGACTTGCATCAAGTGAATTATACAATGTAAATAGGTTACAAAATGTAGTATATCAGCATGTTTATTTTCAAAACATGGATTTCACTTTGATTAAATGTGCCTTTAACAATATCTTACATTAAGAAGGAGGATGTTAACGGGACAAAATGTTCTTATTATGCGAGTTCCAACATCAGAATGCAGCTGCAATTAGAAAACAAAGCTGAGGAGTTTATAGGGAGTCTCCGACTCCCACTCTGCCACTCACTACACAGGATTGCATTAGCTGCTCCCGTTCGCACAAAGCTGTGGTATTATTTGTAGATTTGATTTGCTAATGTATACGCTTTTAAAGATATTTGGAATCATGATGTTGGAACCTTTGTATTGTTTTTGTGTAAAAATACATACATGTGTTTAATATAGGGTTTATTTTATCAGCCTTCTTTCAGTTTTCAAGTTCTGTAATTCACATGCTGCTTCTGCCTGCCAAAGCATATGGCAGGGGGCAATGGGTCCGCCCACTTCAGCCACTGGCACTCTTTTCAAAGCATGATAGCATTGTTCCTGTGCCCACGTGGTACCCACCAAAACAGTACTGCATTTCAGTTTCCGGGCTAGTGGGCCGATCTCTCTCTGAATTGATATATTTACTTATTTATTTTCAAACGTATACACCACCATGTAGAAATCAAATTTGTACTTTGTATTACTTTTACACTTTTAATGTCTAATGTCACAGGGTACCCAAAAAAAAAGACAAAAAAAAAAAAACTTGCCAAGGGCCAGACCTATGAGCTGCCAATGCTTGTTTAAAAAAATGCCATTTAATCAGTCTCCCTTAAAGATCTCGAAATACTTTCTTGGGCTCACGTAGAGTAAGATGTAGATAAGATAACATTCAAAGTCTATACATAAAGCGTCTAAATGGAACATGAAACAAAATTGCAATAGTTAGTTTTGAATAAATTCTGGGTAGCAGAATTGGGGGAGCAGGGGTGTGTTGGGGGGAGGGGTCGTGAGGAGAAATTCCGCGAAATAAGCCTCTGTAGAGTGTCAAACCTTTTTCACTTTAACTGGAGGTGGAAATGAACACTTCCTTTTTTTCTTACATGGATGCAAAAAACGCGTCTTGTAATAAGATAGATAGATAATACATAGGTGGATGCTCGAACACTCCTCTAAAGCAAGCCATGGAGGCTGGATAAAAGCTGGGTGCTGCGCAGAACAAGTTCTGTGCCTGTAAAAATCACAAGTCTTTTCAGAAGGAAGAGCAGCCCAAGGCAACATTCCGCCTCTAATTAGCCGTGGCATTTCCGTGGCTGTAAGAGACGGATACCCAAACACTGCAGGACTCTGCGGCGCGGCCTAACCTTCAGGTAACCTTCACAATCGCACCGTTCAGCTAAAGAAAGTTCCCCATTAGAATTTGTTTTGGAAATCACCAGCATGCCTGTGATGCAAGCCTCGGGGCATGCAGCTTTCCTGTTGCACATCGAGACATGACTTATTAATTAGAAGTGTTCTCGGTTTGTGAGAGTTCCTGTTGTGGTTTGTTAAAGCATGGCCGGCATATTGTTTTTGGATGGATCCACACGCTAGGAACAGAAGGTAAGATTGCTCATAAACTTTATTTATGAAACTGCTCTAATAACACTTGCCTAATAAATCACCGACGTATTTACTCATGTTATGCCTTTACTATGCATCAAGCTCCCTCTACATATGGAATAGGTACAGCAGCACACGGGAAGTCCTGTTCTATAGCGAATGAAAGCTATATGTACTGAGTTGCAAGATACTGGTCATCCCTGCATTCGGTTTTCAGGGGATTTTATTTCAAGGTTTTTAGAAGTGTGATGTTTGCCTTAAGGTGGTGCAGAGCACTGTGCAAGAGGGCTTCTGCAATGCCACGTCAGAGGCTTACAAAAGTTACGAAATAGCATGCCATTGTTTTAGAAATTGAAGTTAATTTGTTATCCAAGTATAGTGATTGTCTGCGGAAACACTGGATGCCCTGTTAAAATGCATGTGCAACGTCACCTTAAAGCCTCTGTCACAGCGGACAATGTGGGGTCAACATTAATGGGGAAAAACGATTCTCCCATTTCTGCAATCCTGTTTAGTGGGAAATACTTCTAACCAGTCACAAGGAAAGTACAGAATAGGATAGAAACGTAAGGAAAACATACAGAACTTGTACAAACCACCAACATTCCACCCGATTTCTTCATCAGATAATGGGCTCCTTGACAAAGAATTCTGAGGCTACCAGTTTTATAGCTGTTTGCAAGCACCTTGTAAGAAGGCTCAGAAGCAAGGTGTTGCTGCGGACATATTATACGACCCCAAAGGTCACAAAGCAAATCCAGCCTTATAGCATTTCAATGTTGATCTGTTGGCTCATAGTGGTTAGAAATGGCAAAACAGCTAGTAAGAAGCACTTTATAAAAAGTTATTAAATAAGACAAGCAACATACCACACATTACCTTCATTCTTGGAGAGGAGAGGCACTCCTAGAGAACAGCTCCATAAATGAATTCAAGTTCTGGGGGTAGAGCTGGCCTATAGGCTAGATTAACAATGTCAGGCACACATTTGTACATGAATATGGGAGGGACATCACCATTTTCTTTTTAATTTACCAATCAGAGAGTAAACTTAAAAATAGACAACAGAGCCCTTTGGCCTGAAGGAGGCTCAAACCCAAGTGGCTTCCCAGGACCACTTGCCCGATTGTCTCCTCGCAATAAAGTAATCCAGCAGAAAAAGAGGCACAATCCAATCCCAAACACATTACATCTTGCTGGTTCATCACCTATAAGCAATAAAACCTCCTTCATCCATAACACCACACAAATACATTCCCCTGAAATTCTGATTGCAGTGGTTATAGGGTCAAGTCTCCAAAGACTTCCATGTCTTTGAGGAAAATCTATCCCTAGAAATTAAATGGCACCATTAGTGTGGAGAGACAAAGAATTCGCTTTAAATCTAAGATTAATCGCATACATTTCTTACCACAGAAAAATCTACAGTACTAGAATGACAAGTCGAACCTTAATATGACGAGTCATGGGGAGAGAAAGTAATGAGAATAAGAAGCATCTGAGCTCCATTAGAAATATAAAGGCTGATAAAGAGGACAAGTCCTGAGAAGATGGCACTGGGTAACACTTTAAATGACTGAGAAGCAGCAACAAGTGAATAGTTCATTTTTCATAGCAGTGATAAGGAGGTGAGTGAGTTCTTCTCACAGGGCATTCTAACTTGACAGTTCAGGGAGGAGCGACGCTATTGGGAGAGCATAAAGGCATGATGCTTCTTCTGTACAGACAGACTGCAAACATTGATCTATACCCAGCCAGGACAGTGTGATGATTCACTAAATTGTGGCGGATGTGCTCCTACTATTAACAGAGCTTCCACAGCCCAGTCACATGTGGCTTATTCCACTGCCCTAGGCGTGGATAAGCCATAACACAGGCACTAGCCAGTCAACCACTTGTGCTCTCTGCTGATTCATTCAGAGAGAGATTTTATAAACCTAACATATGGGAGTTTGGAATATGTAGAGCAGAGGCTAAAAGGCCAAGGTGCCCACCCAAGGCTCAGACAGAAGACATTCCTTGCACTGTGCCCCAGTGTGGAATTACCAACCACTTCCATTTGTTTGGTGAATGGAATTATAGGCACACAATTTCACAGAAGCCAGGAAAGGTGGAGCCATAAAATAAAGTATTCGTTTTCAGTAACATTTACAAACTAGAAAATGTGCAGACCATTTACCCATCATTTACAGAAGAACAAAAATGCACTTTTGTAAGAGGACTTTTTCAATTTTCAGAACCATTCCACTTTTTGATGGTGTTCGCCGAGAGAATTGCCTCCATTCCCACCCTCCAGCACATGCCATTCACTGGCTGTTAGCCAACTGAAAAGTGTTGGGGTTAAGCATTTTAGAGTCCAGTGCTCCTCACAAAGCAGATTTCATAACCAATAAATTAACACCCTAAATTTATGCAAAAGCGCAGACAATTTTTATTGAAGGACAGAAGCTATAAAACCAGCATCCGGAGCAGCTACTCAGCAAATACATGGTTTATTTTCCTGGCCTTATCCAACAATAGGCTGAGAAGAGGAGTTAACTCAGTCCCACATACGCAGCCGGTGATCAAATTGACCAGGTGGTTGCTGGTGGCACCTTTGTTACTGATTTTTGGGAACCAGCACTTATTTTATCTCATTGGGGATTGACCATGAGAAAGAGCAGAGAAAAGCATACAAAATTAAAAGAGAGGAAGAGAAAAGCAACAAAAGAAGAGGAAGATTGAGAGATCAGCATAAAGAGAGAAAGCATGGCCCAGCATTAGTCAGTTAAAGGGCCAGCAGTGTCTGGTAGTGGATGAAGGCGGCCTGAGGTGAATTCAAGATTAAGCAGCCCAAGTCTTTAGTGAGCCGCTTTTGGACAACACCGCTGGAGCAGAACTTTGGGCACCAGCGTTCATTCTTAGAAATTAAGCACCGCACAGCGGTAGGAGTTTTGAAAACCTATGCACATCTCTTCAAGGATAAGATCTATGCTGTAAATCTCCGTTGCATGTACAATTTATGGTTTACTATACCTTGGACAACAGGAGTTTGACACCACTGGTCTCTTTGCATATGACATTTTAGAGAAAGGTCACCAACAGGACCGCTCAGCTCCTTCCCATTTCGAGTGTGAAAAGCCCAATCACACACCAATTCGAATTTTCATTTATCCATTGCTTCGCAAGCGCAGCGGCAGTGATGATAGATACAGGAGGGTGGAGAAGGTGGCAAATGTCAAATGGTCAATTTGGAAGCCTGCGTCAGACCGAACATAGAGGCGTAGAACATACAGGCTTTGTGTCCACTTCCAGCGATTTGAAATTCCAAAATTGTGCAGTTGTCCCTGGTTCAGCTGTCTGATTTTAATAGGATTCTACCATGCAGCATTTTATATGTATACAAAATATAATGAAAGTCGCAAGCCACCAATTGAAAAAACTGCAAGATATAATTTAGAGCAAATTACATGTTTTATAGATGTAATACATTCGAATTGGATGTGAAAATGTCACTGTTGTTTCAGCTTATACCTAATCAAACTGCAGTGGAATAAATCTTAACCCAGGGGAAGTGGTATACCACTGTCCTTTAGGTTATAATGCATTTTGCCTTATATAATTTGCGGCTGGAAAATGTAAGCACCCACAGGGATGCTGTGCATTTTTTAAAAATAATTATGGAAATTGCACTACTGAATGTTAGTTCATATTAGCTGCAGAACTTAATAAGCAATGGATTGATGTTATACACCCCCAGCCACTAAAGTCCAAAGATTCAACCCCCTTGATCTTCTTAATTTTTACGTAGAAAATCATTTTTAATATTTTCTCTATATTTTTTCATGACACGTTATTGAAGGAATGATCCCCAAAGCAGGGGATTTTAACGGTTGCGGTAATGGCTATGCACTCTTAAGATGGTCATTTTTTATTCGCTGTTGCATCTATACACCTCACTTTCCATTTTCTATCATACTGATCATTCCAGGTAGCACAGATGGATCCACTTTCAAAATAAACTGACAAGCACCTCTGGCACATTCACCCATTCATCAATACCTCCCCGGTCTTTGCATGACTGTTCCTCTAGATCAGTGTTTCCCAAATTGTGGGTCGAGAGATGATTTCTAGTGGGTTGAGAAAGTCCAAGCAATAATAAAGCTGCCTTTAATTTCTGTGTTTAAATTTTCTCATTAGCAGTTGCTTCCAAGACATAGGCCAAATGTCTCGGTCTTCTGATCATTTGCTGCTTTCTCTTAACATGGGACTGGCATTTAGTTTTCATTCTTGGGCTGCAAAGTGAAAGGAGTTTTTAAAGTGAATTATGTGACAATCTTGCTGGAGTACAGGGAACGTGATAGGAAGAGTAGTAGGATATATTTTTTTGCAATGTAAAATATGTGAATACCTGGAAATGAACTGTATGCATTCAGCAGTTAGGAAAGCAAAATTAAAGCAAATTTTGTAATGTTGAAGTGCGCTGGAATCAGATTGTAATGGGATTAAAACAAATCAAGACACTTTACTTGGCGATGTGCAAATGATAAATATACACAGAAACCAGATCTTCATACATCACCATTTGAGTGCTATATAGGTCTATAAGTAAAACTGTATCTATGTAAAAAGTTAGTGGCCATTTCAGTGGAAAATGTGCTGTAAATGACCACATCTTGCTTATTTAAAAAAAAAAATATATATATCCCACCTCCTCATTTCTCCTGTCCAATAAAGTTAGGTGGGTCATAATAGTTTGTCATTCTAAAAAGTAGGTTGTGGTTCTAAAAAGTTTGGGAACCTCTTCACTAGATATTCTAATTTGTGAATACAGTGTAGCCCTGCACACACCTACTATATAATGCAATTTAAGTGCTACGGTGCCTTTTTCCGAGCATACAGCCGTTCCATTGAGTGAAGATCTAGCAGTAAATTATCCTTTTACATGATTACGCAGATGTGTGATAATTAAGCTTTCCACGCATGTTGTGGCTTCTGATTGTAAATCATCCTTTACAAAGATTACCCTTTACATTTAAAATCCTCAAAGCCAGAAAGCTAAAAGCGACCTAAAATGCATGTGTGCGCACACAAATATCCTTCAAAGACCATGTCAAATGATCTCATACATAAACATGAAGGAACAGGGTATATAGTTCGTCCGACAACACAAGGAAGAATCCTCATATCCAAGTCACTGGAAACCAGGCCCTACATGCCAGCTCAGAAAACAATCTCCATTTACACACCACAGGATGTCTCTCCTTCCAGCCCTTTATGGACTACTCACTTCCCAATGATTATTGCTAATAAATGATTTCAGCACTTTTTCCCATCACTGTGCAGATGACATGCAGTGGGCTTGACACAAGTATGATCTGGTGCTATGAATGAACAAATGAATGAATGAATGAATGACCACAATAGGTGACCCTCTGGTAGCCTCATTCTGCACACTGCGTACAAGCTGTATCTTTGCAGACCTCATTCAGGATACTGAACATTCATGCAAGTCTTCACTTTAACGGATATGTAAAGCACTTAGTTGGAGCTAGTTTGTAGTTTAACATTTGTGTGGGTATTATGTGTATACATTACATTACCTATTCAAGCATGACCCAGAATCTCTAGGAAAGAAAGAAGTGCATTTATGTGTTTTCTACTCTGTAAAAAGTATAATTATATGACCTTGTAGCTTGGTTTGTGAATATATCCATCTTGCAAAGACCCTTCACGTTCAGTGCATGTAAGAAGTTAACAGGACAACGCATATGTAAACACAAATCATATCTTCCAGAATTAGCTACTTAAACAAATAGGTTTGTAGATTCAGGGTTAGTTGCACAGGACAGAGGAACTCCAGGAGAGTGACCTTGTTTTAGAGTAGGGTTGGAGAGGTGATAACAATTGGGGAGCATGTGGGATTGACATTTATGTAGAAGCCTAGGTACCAGGTGATACGAATGAGATGTCCTGGGAAAGATGAGAAGGGTATGTGAGAAATATGGAGGTCAGTTGATGGGGCATGCATAAGATACAGAGGGGGCTACAGGATAGGTCTGGTGAGGAGGCTGCAAAGAAGAACAGATCTATATTATTTATGTATTGGGGAGTTAGGCAGACACACAGAGATGGGTACCACTGAGGTGGGTAACAAACATCCGCTATTCAGTGCCATGATACCCTTCTGGGTGAACGTGCACTTTACAAATACATGTTGTGTTATAAGTTGTAAAAATGTTCTCTTGGGTTATCTATTCCTGTGTGGGTGCATGTGCATGGCTGTACAGTCACTTTCTTTTGCTTATAGAAAGTGGTTGAACATCGTGGGGATGTGAGAGGCTGCTGTCTGTGTCCATTTATACATTGTCTTTGTGCATTATGTGTGTTATGAATTCTCTTGATTAATAACTTGAAAGGACTCATATTTTGAGTTTCTACTATTTTGATATGAGCATCTCAAAGTTCTTTTAAAAGGTCCCTGAATATCTAATTGGTTCAGTTTAACATTCTGATGGTTAAAAGCCATTAACCGGACATGTGACAGCTTTTATAAGGCTAGTATGCCTATGTTGAGTGGATTTCTTAGAAATGTTTGGCACAGCTAGATTATCAGTCTTGTTGGGTTATCTGAATAAAAACGTAACTACCGATTTAAAAATCTTGATATTGAGGTTTTTTTATCCTGTAAGGGGTTTCCTTTTGAGTTTTAGTTCAATGTGGTAAAAATGTGTGAATATGCAGGCTGCAAGTTGGACCAAGTTAAATGCAATATATTAGTAAGTAAGTAATTCAGAGTCAGAAAGATTAAGAGTAAATGTTCTTGAATTTATCATAAATAGCCTCTGTTGGACCCAGTCATCCTTAGGGTTGTTTTGCCCCAACTTTTTGCCTTCTTCCCTCCATTTGTTTGCTGTATCTTTTTGTTTGCCATAGGACAGTAGTACTGGTCAGCAGTGGTAAAGGGCTCAAATTACATGTGCTTCTCCCCTAAATATGGTGACATTGGTGCATACACTATTGGCATATTTAGCTTTACCTGTACGTCCCTTGTAAAGTGGTTTACCATATACCCAGGGCCTGTATGTATGAATGCTACTATTGGGCCTGCAGCACTGGTTGTGCCACCCACATAAGTAGCCTTTCAAACCTACCTCAGTCCTGCCATTACAGGGCCTGTGTGTACAATTTACTGCCACTTCGACTTGGCATTCTGAGGAACTGCTTCTCTGAGCTGCCCTGCTGCATCTCTGTCCTGCTGAGAACAAGGACTGGACCCATCTCACTTGAATCCAGTGCGACTACAAGGGCTTGCATCCCGATTCCTGAAGTCTCAGGGACAGAAAAGATTTCTTGCAATCCTGCTGGACTCTGCCATCTGTGAGCCCTACCCTTGCCTGAGGTGCCCCCTCCAGTCTTGTGCTTCAGAAGTGGGTTCAGTAGCTGATTTCTGCAAAACCCCAACACATTACCTCAACTGCTTGAGAATTTCTGCCACATCGTCCTAGACGCCGACGCATATGCTACTCAATGACGAAGAATACACAGCCTGCACAGCACAATGACAAAGCAGAGGCTGCTCGACTAAGAAACCTTGCACTCACTTCAAGGGAGTTTGATCATGACGCAGGAATCTTTGCGTGACTCAACGACGACGCAGTAGATTCTTGACGTCGACCAAAGCTCCATCCAAGGTATTGTTTCAGCAGGACCAGTTCAGGTCCTGTACCAGCCTGCTGGTAATCGCGGCTGGCCCAAACTTTGACTCTGCATCGGTTCCTCGTGACCTCAAGTAACCGTTTGAGAGCTAGTGACTTCTAAGCACTGTTTTCTCATTGCATCTTTAAAAATTCATATCCTGACTTCTACTTATTGGATTTTTGTCATTTTGACTTTGTTCTAATCAGATACATATCCTGAATTTTTCTAAACCTGCGGAGTCTTTGTGGTGTTTTCATTGAGTTTCTGTAATTTAACTGGTACACAAATATTTTACACATTGCATCTTAAGTTAAGTCTGACTGCTCGGTGCCAAGCTAAAAGTGGGTGAGCACAGGTTAATTTAGGGCATTTGGCTTACCCTGACTAGACTGGTGGTCCCTACTTGGACAGGGTGCCAACTTCTGCCAACTAGAGACCCCATTTCTAACAGATTTAAAAAAAAAAAAAAATCAGGCCAGGGATTTCTCAACTTGATAACGGCATTCAGACAAACATGCCAGTTGGGTTATATTTCCAGGTAGAGGTCTCTGACAAGAAAAACACAAGTTTTCCATTTGACCATGTAGTCTTAAGTTTAACAGTAAGTGCAAGAGCACACAAAAAGGGACAGGAGCAGCTCGGAAGAAAATTGCCATACAAATGACAGGAAGGGGGTTAGAAAGAAACCGGATCAGGTGGGGGAGCAGGTCAGTATGCTCAAGCACCGATAGCAATGGTAGGGGAGCACTTTATATTCCTTCCAAAAGTATCCACTTCTCGAAATGCTACTAGCCTTGAATTTTTTTTGCCCATTTTTTTAAATCAATGTAAGGGAAAATAATATTGTACGATGAAGCGGTGAAAGATCGGAAGGGCATTGCAAGTTTAGTTCCTGTATGTCCAATAACAGTACTAAGGCCTGGAGCCTTACATATCTAGACAGAATTTAACAGAATACAAATTGCTCTTTTGTACACATTAGGTAAAGGTTGCATATAGACAGTTTTTAGTATCCATTCGCATTTAGTAATTTGACATTGCGTTAAAAGGTATGTTTTTTGTTTTAATTATTTAGACATCCATTTTTCAAGTATTTAAGCTATTTTCTTACCATACTTCCTTCTGCCGCTTAAATTTATTGGGTTACATCCCAAATGAAATACTGCTGGTTCTTTCCTTTTCAAGATGTGATCAAATTATTCTCAGATTTGGCAACTGTCTTTTTTTCGGTTTATTCACTTTGATTTGTGCTTTACATTATTTATTCTATTGGTAACTTTATATCTGCTTCTTATTTTGTTTCTCGTTCCTGGAACAGTTACCCATCCGATTAAAAAATTTCAGGAAGCTTCAAAAACCCAGGACCAAACGTGTTCTATATGAAAAACTACTCAGTTATTCATTTATTCTACACATTCTGCCCTCCATAGCTTTGAAGAGGGAAGCACTCCACATCAGATAACTGACCTTCTCGTCAAAGGGGTTGACCTTCTGAGCAGACCATTTTTTTAGGTCAATGAGCTTGCTGACATATTACGTTTAATCCCAGGGCACTTAATACCCGAAGCACACAGCTAACGATCAGAAACTTTACATCAAAGTTTCTAAAGCTCTTACATATCAGTTTATGAAACAAAAGTCAATATGATCAAGTCAAGAGCACGCCATGCCTCGTCTAATCAAGTCAGCTGGAACTTGACAGGAATATAAATGTTTAATTGAAAAACAGATATAAAATGCACATGGCTTTCAAAACCGTATTCTACTTTGAAAACATTTCAAAAGTTAGAATCACACATTTAAACTATTGGCTCCTTAAATATTTTATGCAGTGACAATCAGATACACATTGCATCATTTGAGGATACAGAATGGTTTTAAGTGATAGAACAGTTTCATAAACATGTGGCAACGTTCACTTAAAACAATGTAACATAAGCGAAAGAAAAGTTTAAATGTCACCCAACTGTATATGCTGGTTTGTGTTTATTTGAAGCATTATATGCCATTTATAATGCCCAAGGGCATTATAAATGGCATATTACTTCAAAGGTGCTGGAGAGCAGCATTCAAGGACTAAAGGTCCGAGGAGCAGTTCTCATTGGCAAAAAAGGGAGTTAGGTTTCTCAAAATTATTCTAGAATCCCTAGTCAAGGAAGATTTGCTATTTAATTATGAAATTCCTCTTCACTGAAGGTTAAGAATTGTATATCACAGGCGTAATAAACTGCCCATTTATAGTAATGTAGTGGGACAACATTGAGGTTGATGGATTAGCCCCATAATCAATGGTTATATTTGGTGAAGTTGCAGGTTTTTCTGTGTTAACCTCTGTATACTTAGCTGTTGCTCCAATATGAAAATTAAAAGAGGGCCAGATAAAAATATTTATGAAAAATCTTCACATACACTTTTTGATTTGAAAATTGATGTAATAACTAATTTTACACCGTTTTACCTTCTAGTGTCACCAATATATACAAATTAATTACTTCTGACATTTTATTCAATGAGGCGTGTGTGCATCCACGTTTGAAAGCTTACAGCCAAGAAACAGCCGCCGAACTTGGAATAGTATTTTTGGAGCAAAATCTAATTTGTGACAGTGTAAAGCCAATATGCTTGTTCAAATTATTGTTCATACAGTCATTCACACTAAGCAAATCCATTTGTATAACATACCATTTCATCAAAGTTGTTAAGAATATTTTTCCACTTGGACAAATGGTGAACAACATTGAAGTTAAAAAGGGAAGTTATTATATTTGAATTAGCTGCTGCCACCAGGTCTACCATTTTAGAAAAGTTAACATTTCTTTGCAGAGGAGCTTTGGAGCTCTGTAAACATGTGAGTCACTTCATCTCATATAGATTTATGCAAGTGTGCACCAGTTCCATGAGCAACATTCTTCCACTAACTACAACTTCAGTACATGCATTCCAAGAAGAAAAGAGTAACAGTGGCAGTCAATTACTAATCCATACCTTCAAAAGCCAAGCAAGATTTCCAACTGGAATCCTTGACAACAAAAAAAAAAAAAAGAAAACAACTGCCAAGAAATGCCTCTAGTGCTAGTCCTAAAATTGACAAATCAAGTGTTTTAATATCTACTATAACCTGAGGTCAGCACACAGATATCATTTTTTCTAAGCACAATACAGTGGATCAATATTCTATTCAGAAAACCTTACATTGGCCCTTCACTAAATGAAAGAAAAAGGGAGATACGGGAGGAAAAGCAAGAGCAAAGTTAATGTGTTCATACAGCAGTGTTCGCGATATCGAAAAAAAATTAAAGTGGGTTGAAATGTGGAAATAAGAAGCCTTTTATGTCCTCAGGCTTTGAAAACAAAGGCAACTGTTGAAAAACGTGTGCTGAAAAGGTGCTCCACAAACATCACATTTTAACTATTGTGGCAAAAGAAAACTGTTGATGTAGCCTAAAAAAACGTTTTAGCTAGTTCAGCTAGAAAGAACATGCTTTGATCAAGTTTTAAACTTCGTGTGTATTCTATGGTTTAAGTTCCTTTACAATTAGTTTGCAGAAAACCCCAAGTCTACTGCTGTTTGAGGGGTTATACTGGGTTGAAATATTTGGGATGCATCCATTACCTTACATGTTACAATGATCAGGATGCCCTCCATCCGCGCTTTCCTATCCCACAGGTACAGCAGATGATTGAGGGCTTCAAAGATTGTAAAACAACAAAACACAGTGGAACCTTTTGTGTCCACTCTATCAAGTTATAACCCACCCCATTTATTTGAAAAAAATGTAGGATAGAACATGGCCCTCCCTCCACTAGAATTTTCAGATTTGGGTGGCCTGATATTTAATACGATCTGCGTAAAAAAAAGCCACATTACCAATTAATGGATTTGAATGTAGTTCCAGTAGCTGAAGCAGCTAGGAAGCTGCACAGATAAAGCCAATGCAATGAGAATACAACATAGTTGAAAAAAAAATGTTCCTGTCATACCCAAAACTAAACACACTGCCAAAAGGGTTTGCTCAAATTTTACACGTTTCTGTGAGAGAAAAGTATCACTGATTCTCAAAGCAGTTGGCTTTAGTAGATATAAACTGGCCTACACAGGAATGTATAATCAACAACTTGAAGTCAGACTAACAATTTCTCATTATCCTAACACGGCCCTCAATTAACCCCAAATTTTGTTTTTGTGCTATAGAGACATGAAACACACTTATTGTTGCAATCCCCAAATGATTATTACGACATAACAAAAAATGTATGGAAGTCATTCTTGTGAATGGGCACAAGTTAAGAACTAACGAATATCAGAAACGTACTTGTGGTACAACTAATAACCACAATTTTCAGTAGAATGACAAAGGGATGTATTCTGAATAGGAGCATCACGCAATTTTAAAAAAGAATGCACAGGTAAAACATACACAAAAATGATGCAGAAAGTTTACTTGGGTATTACAGGATCTAATTAACAAACATCGTAAAATTCATAAAACTACGATTCATCTAAAAAACGAATTGTAAGGGATTCAGAGATATTTTCAATAACAGTCATACTAATGTATGAAACAGAATTTTAGGAGTACACTTCCATGCTAAGTTTAATGCAGCAGACAATCCTTAGGAGTACGTTTATAGTATAAATGTGGATTTAATACTTTCCCACAAAGGAACATATTTTGTTATAGATATCTTTCCTCTCTTGCCCCCATGAAATACTGGCTGTGTTCTACACCCTTGTCCACTCTGAAGAGATACATACTTCATACGTATTCTTTGAGTACATCTACATGCTCCAAGGATGTCCACAGGCAACCAAGAACGGTGTGAAAAGCCTGATCTTTCTCTAGAATGTCAAGGCTAAAATCTTGGCGAACCAATTGAACATAGATTGGTTCTCTGGTTCCCCGTCTATATCTACCTATGTAACCAACAGGTTTCTGGCTATCCTTAAAACAATGGTAGGCGTTTACATTACAATTCAGGAAGACTATTATTTCCAACCACACCCTCCGACTTAAACCCTATATTTGTGATGCCTGTGTCCTCATGTGTATACTCACTATCACTTAAAGGAGGATTACCTCTGAACTTCAGGAACAACACTAGGGGGGTCATGATCACTTAACTCTTATCTACAAGCAGATCACACAGAGAATGGCAATCATAGTTTCACGAAAATTTAATGAAGGTAATTCTACCCCTGTTTGAGTCAAACGAGGTCTTGGAGAAGAGTACTAAAGTGTCCTCCCAGTGGACTCTCTCAAAATAGGTCTCAAACTCTGCAGGGCTCACGGTTGTGAGACTGCAGAGGGATATATACAGGTGGTAGATGCGTTTGGGGTGGGAGTACTCTAAACCACAACATCCTATTCAATTCATAAAATCCCTCAAATAAGGGAGAGCAGGGATACATAGGTTTGTCAAACCTTGCAAAAGACATGTTGTCTTATGCAACATACTCAAATCATCCTGGATCAAGACTCCTGCATTCAAGTCCAGCAATGGTTCAGGAATGAAAATTTGATTTCCCCAGAAACCAGCCCTGTTTAGTTGACTTATCCATGATGTTATTCCACTGATTTTCCTTAGTACTCAACTTACAAATCCCTAGATTATTGCTACAGTCGGTTTCATTGGATCTATTTTCAGGCTCACCAACAAATCAGTCTAACTTATGAAACAGTGTTATTCCTGCCCAGAAATTACAGTACAAGAGATTTTTCCCAATTTAGAGGAACATTATTTTGCCTGAATCTCATAATGGGGTTTAATTTTGCACATGAGGGAACTGGAAGTTTTAGGTGACTGGTTATTTGCTACTTGTAGGAGGACAAGAGTCAAACCTCAAATTATATTGAATTGCTAAATTTTGGTCTTGAATGAGGGATTGAGTAGGTGAAAATGTCATTTGTATACAAGACCTTTTTTTTTGGGAAGGGGGCAACCGCCCTATAGGCAATACTAAGCAAACCATCAGCAAGCTCTCCATTAGACATCTGCAGTTGTCCTTGCTTTTCACATAACAAGGTCATACTTCCCATATCCAATACATTTCTTTGATAATCAGTGATAATAGGCTCACAGTATGAGGTAACTTAGCCAATTTTGGGATACTGCTCATATAAACAAATGTGGAATTTGTGTATAGAGATGTAACTACTACACAGGCTATGTTGTTCAGGTTTGGATGCTGGGCAACACCCATTTCCTGCATTGTCAGGTATTTCATGCAGTCTTTGGATGTCTTCTAATTTCAAATTCTGAGCTTGTTCCCCACAACTGTTGTGAACCAATGTTTTATAAGCGAATGCTTGTATTTCACCACAATTCATTTCTTCGGACAATCAATTACTTCAATTATCTTGGGACAAATGTCCTTGTCATGGTCAACAAGTTAGGATCAGTTATTGTTATCTGTTTTTTTTTGCAAAATAGATAAATTTTCTAATTAGCAAAATATGAAATTTCCCAAATAGGCCCTCCAGCAACAAGCCTATTTATTACCACAATAAAAAAAACTTGACACGGTCCATCTAAACACACCTGCAATCACAGTTATTTGCTGTAAACAGGGTAGGAGTGTTCTTACAACTATCATCATGAGTGATTAGGCTAATGGTACTTAAAGTATCTTTAGCATGTCTTATTGATAACTTTCATTTTAGGGTCAGTGTCCCTATCCCCGATGTTACTTCTCTCTGTATTTCCCCACTATCCTTCACTGTACTATCCTTCATCACACTTTCCTCTCTTAAATGAAAGAGTGAATTAGAATAATTTGAGCAGTGGGACAGAGAATTTTAAGATTATGCTGCAGGAGTGGTAGCTGGGGCGTCAACTGTAGTACCAGAGGAATTTTTTGTGCATTTGCTGTGGTTAAAAACAATTGTATTTTTTATTTTGTTTACATATAGCTTAGTTTCATTAATTCTACACTGCCCTATTTCTTCAAAGTGTCTAGTTTCAGAGGTGCACCATCTTCAATAATGCTATATATTGTGGTGACATTGCTGACAAGTGATGGATTCAACTCCATTCTCATTCAGAAATTAATGACCGAATTAATGAATGCATTTATGTTGTACTGGGAAAGGCAAATTTCCAACAAAATTCGTTTTCTTAATAGTATTATAAAACAGAATTCGGCCATTTATATTACATGTGGTCGCTTTAACTGCCTACACAAACTTGAATAGTCCTGTTTAAACTGAACTTTCATGGAATAGCAGTTTCCAGGTCTGCTATCTCCCTTAATGTTACTAGATGGTTGACAATCAATGGATTTACTTATCATATGAGCCACCCTGATGTAACTATATTCTGCTGTATAATCTATACATGTCAAGAGCTCTTCATTATTAGTTATTACAGTTAAAATTAACCTAGCTGGTTCTACCCCGGCCATTCCAGCCTAACAGCATTTGTTCCTACTACTACAATCTCAAGATTGTGGCAATCTATGATTTCCCTTAGTGGATTATGATCAGAAATGCACTTCGGAATGATTGTATATTTTTTTTAATATCTGAATGAAATTCATTGATCTAAAAATATATCACTTGAGCTCATTAGACCCCTTGCGATACATGTAGGTATAATGTGCGTATCTGGAGAGTGATACATTTCAAAGAGGTACAGATTATATTTATACAGTAATCCATTTAAAGTACTGCCATACTGGTTATGATAAAAATGTGCCTGTCCTTCTCTGTGCACAGCTGCAATAAAACACTTCACTAAGGGAGGTACTGCACATAAAGCCAATGGATAAGGAAGCACAACAATACCTTATAGTGAGTTATAAACAGACAATGAAAAAGAGGAAGAGAACTGCAAACTATAGCATGGAATAACCTCATGACTGTAGCGGATACTAATAACTGCTCCCTCTTTTGGAAGTCAATTAATATGCTATTCCTTAGGAATTCCGAAATTAGAATCATTAGTCTTGGTAAAAGATTGGGTTGGCCACTTTGACCTCCACTCCATCAAATAGTTGTGATGCTAAAGTTGAACTGGTTTCTTTACCTTCCCAGGTAAGCTATATCATAGTTACCCTGGAAGAAGTATCCAGGGCCATTAACAAAAGTTTAAAAAGGAAAGACGCATGACCAGATGGGGTGCCAGTGGATGTGAATAAAAGCACAATCAATTTGTGGGCCCCCTCATCTTGACTTTAGTATTAAATACGGCAGGGGCTGAGCATATCCTTTCCACACAACTAGAATCCATAATTGTACCAATATTTAACAACGGTAGTAGGAGTGACCTCCCCCTTTGGGACTCTTCGGCTACAATTATGAGAAGTCATCTTGGACAAATTGAATAATGGACCAAAGCAAATTTTGTACTTAGTTTATCACAATATGGGCTCAGTAAAGGCACTGGTACTATAGAACAATGTCCGAATCTAAATCTTATAATGAGCAAATAGACCACGGTGAAGGTGGGTGCCCAGGCTCGACCTAAAAAAAGACCTTCACTATGATTTGTTGTAAGGTAATACCAAAGACTCGATTGTACCATATTAATGGTGTACCGTTAAGGAGAGTTACATCTTTTTCTTATTTAGGATTAAAGTTTACTTTGTCGGATACCTGGAGTAAGCAGAAGGAATTATGCCATGCACATATGATTAGCTCTATTAGGGGGTATTCAGGTTTGCATCAAATCTAGCAAATAAACCAATAGCAGAAATGGTCATTATGGAACCAGATGTGTATTTGCAGCAGTACATGGGGGCAAGGCTTATGGGGTTTTGGTGACATAGCTATTTTACAAACACAAGAGAATAATTTTATACGGCATCTTCTCGCCGTCCCAAAATTTACACCAAATATATTATTCATAAGGAACCGGCAATGACCTTTATTGAGGATATTTTATATTGAAAGCCTATTCTGTTATGGCACGCTATGTGGAAAAAAGTGGAGAACTCATTTACTACAGCTATAATTATTGATTTAAAAAGCCAGAATCAATAATAGTTTTCTAAAACAAAATTACTAAGAATTATGTTTGCCAGTACCTTAGACAGTTCTAGGAATATGGAAGAATTAACTAAACACATTGTTTTGGAATATTCACTTAATTGCTAAGCCAGATGGTATTCAAACATATTTGTTAATGGTGCCAAATATACAATAACATTTTATTTTGACTTGTCTTCAGTTTGGTACAATACATATCATGGTGTCTTTCCCTAAAAGAAATCGGTAGCGCCCATGTGATGGGAAATCCAAGCAACCAACTTTGCACTTTACTCTTTTTTTTGTACATTTTATGTGAAGCGAAGGGAAAGTTTTCTAAGACCCCATTTATTAATAGGAATCTTGTGTATTTTAGAATAACTTTAGGTTTATGTAAATTTGAAAATATGCAACCTTGTTCATTTGCATTGCTCATACATTAGTGGCTTGACCGCGCAAGATTGCGGCCTACCTTTAGTGAAGCTCCGCTCCAGAGAGCCAGGGCATCCGAACAAATCCTGCAAGTTTGTCATGTCTCCTTAACAGTCATCCAGGGGAGGACAGGACACCAACTACCACCATCCATTCCAGCAGGGAAAGAAATCTACAGCCGGCAGCCTTGTGGCAGAGCTCGATCACTGCCGTGCCATGCCTGGGGGCATAAACACTGGGGTAGACTGAGTGGCAAGAGGCCCCAGACAGTGAGCATTGGGGCACTCTGGGACCGTGAGCCCAGCCGACACTGGAGACTGTGGGGGATACCCACACTGGGCCTGGGGAGAGGTATTGTTAAGTTCGGAGGAGCACCTCTACCCACTGAGGCCTGTATTGGCAGACATTTACTAGTGTTACTGGACAGGGGTCATTCCTCACCTTTGCGGACCCCCCCCCAATTGAGACTCGAGGCTCTCTCCTCCCCCACCTGCTGTTGCCTCTAACTCGCGAATTAGACTGGGCGATCGGCAGCTGTGCTGGGCAGCTGCATGTGGTGGTCCACTGTCGGCGCCTCGGCGCTCCTGAAATTCCACAACATCTGAGCAGACAGTGGCATGAGGCCCCTTCTGGCAGATGTGGACGCTCTCCTGAGGCTGCAAACCCTGCTTCAACTTGGGCATTGTGGGAGCTGTCTGCTCCAGACCCAAAAACAGGCACTGCAAAGACCGGATGAGGGCCTCCCCACCCCACTGAGGCTTTTTTACTGACTCAGGACGATTGGTGAGCTGGCATGAACAGAGACCGCGCAGTACTCCTTCCAACTGCAACACAAAGTGCTCCTGCCCTTGCCCATTGTTGCCACCTCTCGCCAAGCATTCTCCCGAGCGATAGCCGGCTTGGCCCAAGTTGGATGCCGGCCGTTGTTGGGCCTCTTGGGGGTCTGGCCTTGCTCTGCGTTGGGGAGTGGACCAGTGCCGCATGGCAAACAGATGCCCCGCAGCCATCGCAGTTGGGGGAGCCAGGCAGAACATTATTAGCAGGGGCCATGCTGCACTCCACCTTACAGCCCTCAACTGGGGCATTAGCCCTTCTTCCATCCTGCAGGGTCCTTTCATCCTCCCCTGCCAGTCATAAGGCACTGAGGGACACGAGGCAAAAGCACACGCTCGGCCGGTGAGTGTTTGAGTGGGGGTCCCATGCGCCCAGCAATCTGGTGAAGGCAGAGGGCCCTTGACAGACCTGGCGATTAACCAAGGGAGGCCATCTGTGTTCTAGCGGTGTGGGCAAGATCTTCATTAGATGGCACACCATCCTCTGACACAGTTCCTAACCCTGATCAGGGGCATGCACAAAGCATGCCGCTGTTACTCTATATATTCTTACCTAATGTGACAGCACACGCATGGGTGTTTCCTCCAGCATCTGCGGAACGATGGCAGGGAGCAATCTATCTGCATCATATTCTGCAAACACTCAAGGAGTCTTAGTAGAGGTTCGCCTTGGCACACCCTTTCAGCACCTCACCACTGTCAGACGGAGGGCAGATATGCCTTCGCAGAAGGACGCCTTGATGGTATCCATGTAATCCTGGAAAGCATATATACGCCCCAAATGCAGATCAGGCCGGCTTCTGGGCTTCTATGTCTGGGGTCCTGGCACAATAGCCAGACATTCCCAGAATACTGGGTGGGGACTAAGTAGCAATCATTGGCTGTCCACCGCGAAAGGTACCATTTGCCACTCCCACAAATGCCCACTCATCTCAATTCTATGCAATTTGCACATTGGTCTAGGCATTGGTCCCTGTTGGATGCCTGGAGGGCTTAGCCTTTCATCCTCAAGCTGTACTCACACTACCCAGCTCCCCTTGATTTATATGTCTGCATCAATCGCTTCCTCTGCTCCTCAACTATCCTCCCGCAGCTCAAACACTCAGACTACCTAGGTCGTATCACACATCATGGATATGTAATGGAGTGCACCACCCACCTTGGCTCCCATCTAGCAGCACCCCTGGGAAATACTTACCAAACCAGTTTCAGGGTTACCAAACTCAAATATATTGGCCACTATTTCACAGAAAACCACAGCAACCACACGTGCCACTGAATGGGATGACTTCAAGGTTGTCACACAGGGGTGAGCATCCAAAACATAGTAGGAGTGCATCGTGAACTTGAAGGGGACCTCACCCGGACAGAGTCTGCCCTGGCAGAGCTGGAGTGCCCGGCCCTACCCGACGCAGAATACCAAGCGGCACAGAACACAAGCTGTCCTCCTGGAGCACCCCTGCTGCTACAACTTTTCAGCATATACACCCGGGGTACACTCCACGGGGGATAAACCAGGCCACCTACTGGCATGGTTAAAGCACCAAGAGGTTACCACACCCTCAATCACAGAAATTGTCCCGGTACAGGCCCCCCACATACACAGCACAATATCCTACTCTGATTTATATTGGGTACGACCAGTGGTGCACCCAATGGCAGCAAGCTCATTTATAGCGAGTGCCCCATCCCTAGTATTTAGAATCTAGAGCATAAACAACTTGGCAGTCAAATTTCAGTGGCTGAGGTGAAGGCCATTCACTACCTGGCCTGTAATAAGTAACCGGGCATGGACGGTCTGTCCATTGAATACTGTGACTCTATTTCATCCCATATGGCCCAAACACTCAGATATGTACAAGTCACTTCAAGCAGGGACAATACCATACCTACAAAACCTAGAAGAGGCCCCACATATTCATTGCCCTATCGCCCCACAGCTATTTCGGGGCCCAATAATAAGATCTTGGGGAAAATACTAGGGGACCAATACATTCAAGTGCTACCAAACATTGTACACTCAGACTAGAACAGGTTTGTCCCCCAAAGTGATACCTCCAACAACCTTAAGTGCTTCTTCTATGTGATGGATCAGGCTTTGTTGTAGTTCCCACATGTTGCGGCCTTTATCCTTGACCCTGGATAAGGTGCTTAACACATTGTTCTGTAAATACCTCTTATGGAACCTTACTAAGTCAGGCATTGGCAAAAAGCTGCTTGCATACAAAAAGTTGCTCTACAGTAGTCCCATGTATGCATTGGGTGCTCAATCCCCACTCCCTTCCAGATTGGCCGGGAATAACTATACACCGACTTCTGCAGTGTCTGCGTTGGCACCGACCAAGCACATGCAACACTTCGAGATTGTCCAATTGACCTGTAGGCCAGTGGCTGCCTCAAAGTCAAAGGTTTTCCCCCCTTCACCGAGATAAGCCTCCTCAAGGACATACAGTTAAGTGGTGCTATACTCAACTGGGCCGGGGCGACAATACCTAGGGATCCAGCTCTACCATTCGCAGGCCGACCTTTGAGGGGAACCTGAACAGGTGCTCACCCTCCTTAAATCTCAGACCCAGTTCTAGAAGCACCTACAACTAGCTCTTACGGGGAGGGAAAGAAAATGATAGTTCCCCGCCCCCCAATTTATATTGCTTTGTGAACATCCCCGTCTACTCGCCCAGGGTATTCTTCTGTGAACTAGATGTCATGCTGGGGGAATTGCTATGGGATAAGCACCATCAAGTAGCCCTCAGCAAACTTCAACTGCTGGTAGGACAGGGCAGGACCCCTAGTTTGAATCCTATTTGGCGGCACTGATCCAGTGGGTTTCACACTGGCTGGCAGGAGGTAACCTGTATGAAGCCACTACAGATGAGGGTTCCCTGTCAATAGCTATTCTCCACCAGCTCTTACTTCCCTCCATCAAACTTCACCGTTCCTGGTCACTCCATACTTGGGTGGCCCACAAATTTCTAGCCCAGGTGTTCCAGCTGACATGTCTCATATGCTCCCGAGAAACCCCTCCAAAAGCTGCCTTGCTTTCTAAGCGCTTTCACGATGGAAGACCTGACCTAGTGACATGATAGATCGAAACACTGGGAGACCTGTTCTAAGACCAACACCTGGTGACATTTGATCAACTGCGTCAAGACGATGGAATCCCCCCAAGGGTAAATTTGTCTTATATGGCCAGCTGTTTGAGACGTGCCACAGGCTGGGGGACACAATGGACGAGGACCCCAATATATGCAGTCCTCTATACCCTGTACACTATGGGTGCCGTGCGTCACCTGATCACTTGGTTACATTAAGCAATTAGAGAAAATACCAGTGTCTTCGACGCCCCTGCTACAAAAATGGGAAGACGACATTGGGCAACTGTTACATGATTCAGAATGGGCACAGACACTTGTATCACCATGTGCTTTCTCGCAACACACTATTTCAGCGCATCCAGTACAGAGCCTTACTTACACCAGGCCTATCTGAAAAAAGTAAACCGCATATTCCCCACTGCCACCCGCACATGCCCTACTGCCACTCTACTACACATGCCGTGGGAGTGTCCCAGCTTACCTACATATTGGCAAGCAGTCCATGATGCCCTAGCATCCATTATGGAATTCACACACCCGAGTAGGTAGGGGTCTACGAGCGAGAGATAAAACCATAGTTGGTGCCCACTTTGCACGCCTGGCACAACTGCTTAACAAGCGAGTTATCACCTTACACTGGAAGGCTTCCCAGCCACCTCTCTTAATAAAATGATGAGGAGAAGGCGAAAGCACAAATCTAAACCATGAGGAGTCACACCGCATCCAAAAACTGCCCATTGCAGAAGCATGGGACACTATGATCTACACCCCTGGGACGTCTGCCCGCAACCCTCCCATCCTGACTAATACACTAAATTAACCCTCAGCTCCACTATCCTACTGAGTAGCCACCCTGGAATCACCCCTGTGCATTGCCATCGACGCCAATACTTATCCAGTTCTTCCATGGGCCACAACCCCTATTGCAGCACCAGCCTGATGACCTCCCGCCCGCTGGTGCTCCGACACCATGATCCCATAAAACTTGCACTGTTATGTAAGGTTACCGCTACCCCAGGTTTACTGTTCAAGAGGTACCCGTAGTTGAAGATGACACATTGGAACAGTTTCCCCTCGAAACACCTGCACAGAAAGTCAGTTGGCATATGCTTTTCTCCTCCTAGTGGTCCACTCGTGACTCTGCCCCTAATCAGACGCTACCCTGTAACCCACCCGACTGATGCATCCAAGATGCCAAATGATGATAGTGATGCATACGTTATGATGTCTTTGTCAGATCATGTAGTATTGGAACAGAAAAATACCTCAAACAAGAGTTTGAAAAAAAATGAGGGGCTCTGCAAAAATAGAAAGCAACTGACTCACCTTGATACTTTGAATTATTTAAATTAAGTGGATGGATTTTAAATGGTCATAAATTGATGCACTTCATGGTTTATGTTGACAAAAACGGATAAAGTATTTTGTTTATTACATGTAATTTTTCGTTTAAAAAAAATATTTACTATTATGTACATACATCATTAAATCCTCTCAATACTGTTGAGGAATTTTTAGACACGGCCATAATGAAAATAAGCAAATGTTTTATTTTATGTAGTCAATGGATTGGACTTTACACTATGTTTTCTGGATACAACTTCTTGTCACCAGTCAGCATGTTAAGCTGACAAATACACCAACAGCTGTGCAAAGGAGCAAGGACTAAAAGAGCAATTCTGGACCATAATCAAGCCAATGCACAAGCACGGATAGTTGGTTTGCTAGTGGCTGCTTATATATGCATAACAAGTCTGATGCACATGAGGCATTCCATAGTCAATTCCTGTATGAGAATGGCTGACACAGCAACATGGCTAGTTTCATATTGGACATAAGTCTGTCAGCAGTCTTCACTCTCCAGAAGATGGTAAGGGAATCCGTTTTATTAAAAGATATTGCTTTACAAAGTGGCAGTGTAAGGATGTCAAAAGAAAGCTAAGACGGCACGCCTCTCTCTTCAGGGCCCTTTCAGCTACAAAAATGAAGCCTGTTGCTGTAGCATAAGCGTATTTCTAATTTGTAATCTTATTTAGAATCCGACGATATCCAGGGCTGGCCTATCTGAAAAGTGTCTATTAAAAAAAAAAAAAAAAGCAAACACTGACTCCAAAATAAAAGTAAACAAAAAAAAAAAAAAGGGGCCTTACAATAACCTTTTACTTCAACCACGGGGAAGGTCAAGCAATACCCTACAAATAGTCGAGGAATGGAGTAATACGGATACATTTACAAATCCCTAATATGAGGCATGCGGGTTTGGATTGATCTAGAAATCAACACACTGAAAGACAACTATAAGGAAAAAATAGGTAAGGTTTATGTGACTGCAAAATAGGTTTTTCACTGTCCAGGTCTTCACACAAACTTCAGGATTACCTGAGCGCATCACTCCTGTGTCCTGAAGTTGCATTACACATTGTACAAGGCAGCACAAAAACGAAATCTGCCATATCCCAAGCACAAGGGCATTGTGGAAGGGGCTGTGTGAACCGTACAGTAACAAAATCCGAGGTTGAGATCACCTAGCTGTACATTCAAAAAGAAGCGTAGCAGAAATCCACTTCCGCCCCAAGTGCCCCATAATGCAACATGGCAGAGAAAGTGCACCTGAAGGCTCACTGATTGACTGCTAATCTTGCATGTGGTGTACACTCTCCATATAATATGCCAAACCTAATGCTGCGAAGGCTTTGAGCTTGGGAAGCAAGACTCATCTTGCATGCTCCAGAGTAGGTACCCCGGCTACTCTTGAATGCAGCAGGAGTTTCTCTATAGCATGACAATGGGACCAGAGTCTGCACAAACACTTAGACTGTGAAAAACAGTTTATCACCCCCTCAAGTGGTTAAAGTTCAGTTACAGAGAAAGAATGAAGGGATCCGACACACAGATTGTTCACTTAAGACTGAAGTTAAGATGAAGGATATCAGGCACAATTGTCTGCCCAGGCAAATTTTGCTCAAAAGAATATGTATGTGGTGTGTGCTACAGAGAGGGTCATAGCTTCAGGGAGGTGTTGGGGGTGTTATACCCCCCTCATACATGTGTTGTGAAAAGTTGGGAACAGGTGCTTACAGTCGGGTATGGTGAGTCGAAGAGCCAGGTCTTGAGATCCATCCTGAATTAGGTAAGCGACAGGGCTTGCCCGAGGTGGAGAGGTAGGGTGTTCGAGGTCTTGGCAGCAAGGTAGGAGAAGGATCTTCCACAGGTCCTGGTCTTGCGTATTCGTGGGATGGTGGACAGGGCCAGTTGGGCAGAGCGTAGGTGTCTGGTCGGTACGTAGAGTGCAAGGCAGTGGTTTGGATATGCTGGTCCTGTGTCATGAAGGGCTTTGTAGGTGTATGTGTGAGGAGCTTCAAAGTGACTTTTGTTGACTGGGGGCCAGTGGAGTTCTCGCAGATGTTCAGTTATGTGGCTGCTGTGGGGGATGTTGAATATCAGTCTGGCTGCAGGGCTTTGAACGTTCTGTAGTTTCCTGAAGATCCTCTGGATTCGGTGGAGATCATCTGAAGGGCTTTCAAAGCAGGCAAAGTGTGTGGAAGCATGATGAGGAGACAGCATTGACCTGGCAGTGGTCTCATCTAGGTAGCAACGGCCTTCAACCCATCTTAAGATGTCTCTGGTGGCTGTTGGTTCATTGGTGAGGCAGAGAATCAGCTGAGTGACATCGGCTTAGAATTTGATGTGGAGTCTCTTGTGCAAAAAGGGAGAAGTGCTAATGACAAACTGCGTGACTGAGACAAATGGCTTGTGACTCCACTTTTAAGCATATTTTGGACATTCTGTGAGTGGAAACTTATCCCACTTTGTGAATGTATTTCAATGTTAATAACTCATATTAAACCTCAAATAAAAATGCTTATCCATTGGTTGAAATAAATAACATAATAAGCTATATTTGATCAGTGAAATGTCAAACAAATACTAAAAATTGGAATGTTTTAGTCTTTCTGGCCACACTCGAATACGCCCACTTACCCAATCCTCGGGTTACTCCTGCCCTCTGAATCTCCGCCCACAGTTCCACTACTATTTTTTCCCCACTTACAACACTGGATGTGGTTTGGATTTCACCTGGGATTTGTTTTCATGCAAACACAACAAAAACACACGGACACTCTCACATCTCCAGTTTTGAATGTCGTTAAGGTTACATTTTACAAAATGTTGTGTTTCTCTCACTTAGTATCGTAGATCAAGGGGGAATGGATCACTTGTAACCAAAAATTAGCGGTTCGTGAATCTGAGTGTGAAAATATTAACACCTAGATAGGTGTTGATGAGAACCCTCAATAGCGTATTTTTGAGTGGTATGGGCGGTTCTGGGCGGTTTATCTTGATTCTCCGCCTTATCAATACGCATCAGCATTATCATTGCGTCTCTTTTGTCATGCTGCCTCCACCTGGAGGGAACCACTGTTTCTTGGTAGTGATCAGGAATAATTGTGAAAAAGTGATAATAGTGAGGTTAAAAATGTCGTCCCACACTACCTTGAAGAAATAACAATTTATTCTGGTGGGCGTGTGGGTAGACTATTAAAAAAGAAGAAGTGGTGCTACAGGTTAGATTATGTAACTTAAGCACTGTGGGTGTCCATATCAAAAGGTCGACATGTTTCTGCCCGTTCAGTGCCCCAGGAGGGGGTCGTGGGGCATTCTTCAGGACCTATTAGTGTGAGCTGTTGTTGTACAGTTCAAGTGTTAGTAAAGATGCTGTCTTCAGACAATATGATAGATAGCAACGTCTCAGAAATTACTGTTATCTGTGAAGAAATGAAATTGAAAACTAAGAGACAAACAATGAGGAGAAATCCCCAATTTTGGGGTGGTAGTAGGCTAAAAATAGATAACAGAGCTAAAATAATGGACAAGCAAAAAATGGCAATTCTTATTGATACTGTCAAGCAACTTATATAATGGCAAATCTCTGATATACTGTGGGATTATAGTAGCCAAGGAATGATATATCTATGTGGGCGGTACGATTGGCCGATCACATTTCTATGATATGTTTCCCTTGGTTAATCGAGTGATTGGAACGAATATGAAAAAAAAAAAAATAATAAAATAAAGGACAAACGTTACAGTCATTCCGATATTTGAACAATCGCAATACAAGCAGACCTCAACGTTAGATAGACAGAGGCAGATTACCTTGAGACGCATCCGATTGGCGGCTTTGCCGTGGCAGCGTCACTATCTTGCCTGTGTAAGTAAAAAACGGGGGAGACAGGGAGGGGAGGGAGGTGGGGGGATAGGGTATTACAGATACCGTTAGTTTGCGTCTCAAGGTAATCTGCCTCTGTCTATCTAACGTTGAGGTCTGCTTGTATTGCGATTGTTCAAATATCGGAATGACTAACGTTTGTCCTTTATTTATTTTTTTATTTTTTTTCATATTCGTTCCAATCACTCGATTAACCAAGGGAAACATATCATAGAAATGTGATCGGCCAATCGTACCGCCCACATAGATATATCATTCCTTGGCTACTATAATCCCACAGTATATCAGAGATTTGCCATTATATAAGTTGCTTGACAGTATCAATAAGAATTGCCATTTTTTGCTTGTCCATTATTTTAGCTCAGTTATCTATTTTTAGCCTACTACCACCCCAAAATTGGGGATTTCTCCTCATTGTTTGTCTCTTAGTTTTCAATTTCATTTCTTCACAGATAACAGTAATTTCTGAGACGTTGCTATCTATCATATTGTCTGAAGACAGCATCTTTACTAACACTTGAACTGTACAACAACAGCTCACACTAATAGGTCCTGAAGAATGCCCCACGACCCCCTCCTGGGGCACTGAACGGGCAGAAACATGTCGACCTTTTGATATGGACACCCACAGTGCTTAAGTTACATAATCTAACCTGTAGCACCACTTCTTCTTTTTTAATAGTCTACCCACACGCCCACCAGAATAAATTGTTATTTCTTCAAGGTAGTGTGGGACGACATTTTTAACCTCACTATTATCACTTTTTCACAATTATTCCTGATCACTACCAAGAAACAGTGGTTCCCTCCAGGTGGAGGCAGCATGACAAAAGAGACCCAATGATAATGCTGATGCGTATTGATAAGGCGGAGAATCAAGATAAACCGCCCAGAACCGCCCATACCACTCAAAAATACGCTATTGAGGGTTCTCATTAACACCTATCTAGGTGTTAATATTTTCACACTCCGATTCACGAACCGCTAATTTTTGGTTACAAGTGATCCATTCCCCCTTGATCTACGATATATACCCTGGAAGATGAATGGATGACTATCTCTTCTAACTCCCCCTCCCCTGATTGGATAATATTTCGCAGCGCACAGCTGTGGGAGACATCACTAACTACTTCCTCAAATTGAGAATACATAGTGATTTCTTTTTTGTACATAACAGGAACCAAGGTCCAAGACGACTTGGTTTTTAGACATCATTTAGTTTTCCAAAAATCATGGCTGAAAATTTAGGTTTGAGTTATTCAGTGGACGAAATCAACGCAATTCTTTCCTTACCCTCACTGCTACATAATAGTGATCTCACACAAACCCTAGAACAAAACTCAGACTGGGATGAATTATCTGAATTGAAGAAGGAGCAAGTCAGGACGGCCATCCACGGCGTTATTATGACGGAATATCTGCGAGCCAACGCAGCCCCAAGGGGACTTTGGGTACATAATGCACCACGCATTTTTCTAAAAGATCTGGCATTCCGAAAAGACTGGTCCGCAATATCGTGGAAGTGCACAAGAGACTATCTAGTCTTAATAATAAAAACAGCAACAAGATTGACAGAGACTCTCACTATCAAGATCCAACTGCTTGAAACTAAAATCAAGAACATGGTATAAATTTCAGTCTACAAAAAACGACTTGACGAAATCAATAAGGAAATGAACGAGACAAAAGATTACATTACTAACAATAAAATACAAAAATTAGGCAAAGACCTAAAACGCTTCTCCATGGAGAAGATGCATCCATATAGCAAGGACGATTATGAGATTCCGGACTATCAGTCCGACACTGACAACAGTGGAACTTCAAGTGACAACTCCGATTGGAATACCACTGACACAAGACAACCAAGAAGGAACCGTGGCCCTTACAGACGACAACAACAACGTAGACCCAACTTCTGGCGCACTCCCCAATTCGGGAATCAACATCCAATCCCATTTCAACCGTATACACCGAACTTTCAGGGTTGGATGGATCCCTATACTACAGGGCCCCCACCCATGGGACAATACATGGGACCCTATATGCAACAACAACCTTCTTTTTTAGGACGTGGCCAAACCAACCAGAGGGGACGACGAAAAGGAGTAACGTGGACAGACCCAGAGAGACAAGTCCAAACAAGGAGTATGTCCAACGTAACCAAGGAAAAACCGGGAACGAGCACGACTCGTTAATAATCAATCTGACAGAAACAACCCTCACACAGGCCCAAGAAAGAGTGTTGAATAAAGGATTAGGATATGTACCAACCCCCAATCTGGATATTTTTAAAACAAAATGCGAAGTCTCCGAATTCTGCAGGAAATTGAAATTGAAAGCCTTTTTTACTGGAAAAGAGACGGAAAACAAAGAAGGAGATACATCCCTACGCCTTAAGTCCACTTTTTGCCCACTAAATCATCAGGTTCCCATCGAACTTTTGGCTTTTGAACAAGCCATAATGAAAGAGATTGATGAATTAACAGTCAAAAAGCCATTCATGAATTTAACCAACACAGAAAAACAAGCTTTGGAGACACTGAAAAACAACAAGGAGATAATAATAAAACCGGCAGACAAGGGAGGAGGCATCGTTCTATTGAGCAAAGAAGGCTATAACCATCAATGTCTTGACTTACTGTCAGATGAGAAATTCTACAGTCCAATCACCACAGATCCAACCAAAAGATTACAACAGACGATTAAGATCATGGTGGAAGAGGCCGAAACCAATAGATGGATTTCACACAACGAAGCTGATTTTTTGAAAACTATCTCACCCAGAATACCTTATTTCTACTCCCTCCCCAAGATACACAAGGATAAGAGACCACCTCCAGGCCGCCCCATTGTGTCGGGCATAGGATCGGTCCTGGAGCCGCTGTCCCAATTTGCTGACCATTTCCTAAAACCGTTAGTCCAACGAACACCTACCTACTTGAAGGACACTCGCGACCTACTAAATCTTCTGCAAAATGTGAACTTCTCCTCTGAGACAATGCTTCTAGTAGGTTTCGATGTAGAGAGTTTATATACCAGCTTACCTCAACAAAAAACTCTCGAGACTTTAGAAACTATACTCTTTGGTCAAAACTGGACATACCAAACCCCCAGACATTTCATCCTACAATGCTGTACCTTGGCTCTCACAGAAAATTACTTCGAATATGAAGGAAAACTCTACCAACAGCGACACGGAACTTCGATGGGGAGTACCTTTGAGCCAAGCGTAGCGGGACTCTACGTGAGTGCGTTTGAACAAATGTTCATACAAAACCCCATAAACCCATACACTAACAACATCCTCTTCTGGAAACGATACATTGATGATATCATGGTAATATGGGAAGGCAATCATGAAAGCCTTAACCACTTCCATCAATGGATGAATGCCCAAGATGAGTGTCTCAAATTCACCTACACAGCCGACAATGTACGGCTCGACTTCCTAGATCTTCCTAGATCTAACCATCTATGTTGAGAATGATACCATCAAAACACGAACATTTTTCAAATCAACAGCTAAAAATAGTCTCCTCTCATTCAACAGCTTTCATCCACGCCCCCTGAAAGAAAATCTACCTTACAGCCAGTTCCTACGGCTCAAACGCAACTGCAGCGATCTAGCAGAATACAAAAAACAAGCTGACGACCTAAGCTCCAAGCTGCTCAGAAGGGATTATCCGACCAAGATCATCTCCAAATGCAAAAAAAGAGCGAGAAACCAACCTAGAGATTGTCTACTCCAAACTACAGCAAGGAACCCAACAGATGATACACCCACCTGTGTCACCACATACAGCACAGCAAGTATTGCCGTCAAGAAAGTAATTAACAAAAACTGGCGTATCTTGACTTCGGGGAACCTAAAATGGCAGAAACCCAGATTTGCAAATAAGAGGACTAGAAACCTAAAAGACATCCTGGTACACACAAGACCTGCGGCCCCCCTCAAATTGAAAAATACCCTTTGGGACCTCCAGCCAGTTACAGGTCACTTTCCATGTGGACAGTGTTCAGTATGCCATCTAACAACACCAACAAAAACTATTCAACTGCTACCCGATCTGAAGTGGACCATAAAACAACACACCAACTGCAACACAGCCTTTGTAGTCTACATGATTACCTGCCCTTGCAATCTCAGGTACATCGGAATGTCCTGCAGAAAAATAAAGGTGAGAATCTGTGAACACAGAAGCAATGTGAAGTGCAGACGTGAAACCACCAAAATGAGCCGTCACTACATTGAACAACAACACTCAGTGGACGATCTGAATTGGATCGTAATAGAAACACTAATAGGGTGCAAGAACAATGCCGAGAAAATTCTCTTCGAAAGAGAACAGAGGTGGGTCCACCGCCTCAGTACAGACACGAAAGGCCTGAACGATAATATACCTTGGCTCAACTTCAAATAAGACATGATGAATGTTACACGCTGAAAAATGCCATCCTGCTCTACCCAATCAGCTCCCAATTCTGAACTATATACAAGCAATGACCTCTTTGTATTTAAAATGTTCTTCAACCACTTTAAAAACACATTAGGAGAACATTATTATTATTATTATTTAGCATTTTTATTATTTTTTCAGAGTGGCCTATTTATAATTTTTAATAAAATCTACCCCACCTCCACTTTTTTTGAACAACACACAAGTCTTTTTTCAGTTTCTCTCCATACACGGAGCTTAAAACCGACAACGCACAGGATCTCGTTCTCCACGAGCCCTGCCTGCCAGCGTCAGCACAAGTCGTGCATTGCCCGAAACTGAGGTACGGAAGACACATCCCGTCGGTGGTCAACAAAACCGCTTTGAAGCTCTACAAACTAACGGTATCTGTAATACCCTATCCCCCCACCTCCCTCCCCTCCCTGTCTCCCCCGTTTTTTACTTACACAGGCAAGATAGTGACGCTGCCACGGCAAAGCCGCCAATCGGATGCGTCTCAAGGTAATCTGCCTCTGTCTATCTAACGTTGAGGTCTGCTTGTATTGCGATTGTTCAAATATCGGAATGACTGTAACGTTTGTCCTTTATTTTTTTTCATATTCGTTCCAATCACTCGATTAACCAAGGGAAACATATCATAGAAATGTGATCGGCCAATCGTACCGCCCACATAGATACATCATTCCTTGGCTACTATAATCCCACAGTATATCAGAGATTTGCCATTATATAAGTTGCTTGACAGTATCAATAAGAATTGCCATTTTTTGCTTGTCCATTATTTTAGCTCTGTTATCTATTTTTAGCCTACTACCACCCCAAAATTGGGGATTTCTCCTCATTGTTTGTCTCTTAGTTTTCAATTTCATTTCTTCACAGATAACAGTAATTTCTGAGACGTTGCTATCTATCATATTGTCTGAAGACAGCATCTTTACTAACACTTGAACTGTACAACAACAGCTCACACTAATAGGTCCTGAAGAATGCCCCACGACCCCCTCCTGGGGCACTGAACGGGCAGAAACATGTCGACCTTTTGATATGGACACCCACAGTGCTTAAGTTACATAATCTAACCTGTAGCACCACTTCTTCTTTTTTAATAGTCTACCCACACGCCCACCAGAATAAATTGTTATTTCTTCAAGGTAGTGTGGGACGACATTTTTAACCTCACTATTATCACTTTTTCACAATTATTCCTGATCACTACCAAGAAACAGTGGTTCCCTCCAGGTGGAGGCAGCATGACAAAAGAGACCCAATGATAATGCTGATGCGTATTGATAAGGCGGAGAATCAAGATAAACCGCCCAGAACCGCCCATACCACTCAAAAATACGCTATTGAGGGTTCTCATTAACACCTATCTAGGTGTTAATATTTTCACACTCCGATTCACGAACCGCTAATTTTTGGTTACAAGTGATCCATTCCCCCTTGATCTACGATATATACCCTGGAAGATGAATGGATGACTATCTCTTCTAACTCCCCCTCCCCTGATTGGATAATCTCTCACTTAGTACTCATACGAATCTGCATTCCTCTTCCTTTCCTCTGCCTTTTAAGCCCCTCTCATAAGCCCCGCTTGTCGTATCATGTATTTTAATATTATAAGCTAGTGTGATCGTCGGGAAAGCTTACACCCACCAGTCTAACTGACCAAGCTACACCCCTGGCTAGGGGCTCAGAGCCTTTCCCCTCCATCAGCCACACACTACAGTCAGCTGCAAATTTTGTTATGTGTCCCACATCTGTTCCAGCAGTGAACAGTAAAATATAATACGTAAAGTGGTGAGGCAGAGGTTTCATTTGGTGTCCGAGACTAGCCAAGGATCATACTTTCGGCACTGGTGAGCAGGAATCAAATGTAGCAAAATATAGCACTGTAGTAGCAACACTGATTTGTTTTATTAACAATTTGTAAGCAAAAGCAATTACAATTTTTTTTTTTTTTTTACTTTAGCATCATACAGCATACACAGTTGGTAAGATTCAGACATCAGATGGTACTCAGAACATATCGGAACATCTACTGCAACACAATATTAAATTCTCATTGTATAAGCACTTTACGGCCTATCATACATATTAATGCAAAATCCCCAGGAGAAGAAACCCTTGTGTAGTATATCTACACCCTGCTCCCCACTTCCCAGTCTGCTCTTTAGGACCCCCGGGAAGCCCGCAAAGGCCCCCAACACACCTCATTTTGGGGGTCATCCCCTTCCTTTATGCACCACCTGTTCTGCTCTGACACCAGTCCATATGTGACATCCACTCTTCTATGCTCGGGAGTTCTATCTTGCCCCAGGCTCGGGTTATAATTCCCTTGGCCACCAGTGTCATCCAAAAGCTCTGACATCTAGGCAATGGTTCATCCCAGATAGATTTAGTATAAACCATTTTCGACCAGAAGGACTGCACTTGCATCATCCGGGCCACTACTTCAGTTATCTGTTGATCTTTAGACAATCCCAAAGGATATGAAAAACACATGACTTCCTGGTCACACCCCCTTTGGTATAAAGGCATTGCTGCTCTCCCGATCCTACACAAAACTGTCCTGGAGTAATAAGATCTGTACAAAAATCCACAATTGGACCAGACAGAATCTGGTCCTCACAGCAATTTATCTGGGGCTTTGTATTGCTTCTGCACAATCATCATCTATCTCGACCAGGTTACCTGACCACTCCTTCCTTAACTTCAAGAACAGATCTGGGGATTTATTAAGTAACTTCCTATATACCTGAGAAATACCTTTGTTAGGCATAGGGTCTGCCAAAAGTAGGTATTCCTGGGGAGTAGGTGTTCTCCTTCCATTATGTGGCTCCTCATTGCATGGCCCAATTGTGTATATTTACAGCACTCCATTTTAGCCATGTTCTATTCCTGACAGAGATCAGTAAAGGGTATCAAGGCCTGCCCCCTCCAGACGCCCCTCAAATGCTCTCATTCAATCAATTCCCAATTTGAGAAACCCGCTAAGCACCCCCACCAGGTTACTGTGCCACAATGGGGTCCAGACAGTCAATTTACCGCGCCACCCTAAGTCAATTTACCGCGCCATCCTAAATAGTGTGCGTCCTCCCTCCAATCCCCAACAACCGCTTGTGTGTTTGATGGCAGACTTCCTTCTCTCTGTCACAGATCAAGGAAAGCTTCATATCATTCCTGGCTTATAGCTTACCTATTTGATTGGTAAGCTGGTTCTTGTTGGTCTGAATACAGTTGGATGACCGGGATCCCCAGACCTCTTTCATATACTCCTCTGCAGTTTGGGTAGCCAATTCTGGGGGTAGAGCCATTCCAGAGGAGTGCATGGACTGTTCTATTATTTTATTTTTTTTTTAAACGAGTGTTGCCAATACATATAATAAACACGGGAGTATCATAGTTTTATAGAGACATTCCCTCCTTATCAACAAAAGGGGCAAACTCTACCAATGGGCCACATCTCCCCATAGTCAATCTGGGGAAGCACATTCTTAAGGAGAAATTCCAGCAAGTCCTGGGTGATGTGTATACCCAAATACTTAAAGCCATCCAGTACCACTGGCACTGCACATTCGGAGGGGAGCAGAGGCGCCACTACAGCTAGAGGGAAAACCACTGATTTGGACCAATTTAATCATTAACCAGAATAGCCACACAACTCCAATACCTGCAAAATTCTACTTAGACTGATATGGTGGAGTGACGTACAAGAAAAAGTAGTCTGCATGGAGAGATATGCATTCCTCCCATCGTCCAGCAGCCCTCCACCCCTTTATCAGTGGGTCTTGGCATACCCATGCGGTCAGTGGCTCTAGGACCGGTGCAAAAATCATTTTCAAAATTGGACAATCTTGTCACGTCACTTTATGTAGGGAAAACAGCCGGGCACTACTCCATTAACTGACTCTTGCCAGAGGAACTTGATCTAGGAGCCTGACCCACCCACAATAGTTTGGACCAAAACCCATGCTAGCCAGTACAGCAAATATTAAAGGTCATTCCATACTATCAAAAGACATGCTAGCATCCAGCGCCAAAAAGGGCTCTGTGCTCAGAGGTGGGTTGTTCCGTCATATGTAGCTCCCCATAAAGGCACCTGTGGTTCAGACGAGTGCTCCTACATGGCATGAAGCCGGACTGATCCTGGTATATCATAAGGTGATCACCCCTCGTAACCCAGTTACCAGGGCCTTAGCAAGCACCTTCCCCTCAACATTAAGAAGGGATATCAGTTTATAGGATCTGCATTCTGTTGGCTTGCCTGTCTTGTGGAGAACCACAACAGGTACAATTTGCTGGTCTTTTGGCAGGCAGCCCTCCACGCATGCCACCTGAAACCGGTCTAACATGGGCTTAGCTACCACACAGATCTTCTAAAACTCGACAGGCAAACACTTAGGGCCCACTGCCTTCCTGGACTGCAGGTCCCGAATGGCAACTGCAAAAACAACATTTGATGGACAGAATGCAGAACAATGTCATACATGCACCCCAGTACAGAGATCTGGGCCTAAATCCATCTTTGTTTTGCTCACCATGCCATTCCAGTTTGAACCCCGCCATATGCAAATCCGTCTTGACCCTGTGCCTCATGGGAACAGTCCAGCCCGAACTGCCAATCCAGGTCCTCCCTGGACTGGAAACAAGCATCCTAGGACGGGTTTCGGGGTTTCACCCCTCTTCGGCCAGGATAGCTTGATTCCAGTGGCATGGAGAGCACGGGACTCACGTCTGAGCATACCCGTCCCACTCGGGGTGACAAATGCAAAAACAACAGTTGATGGACAGAATGCAGAACAATCTCATACATTCACCCCAGTACAGAGATCTGGGCCTAAATCCATCGCTTTTTGCTCACTATGCCATTCCAGTTTGAACCCAGCCATATGCAAATCAGTCTTGACCCTGTGCCTCATGGGAACAGTCCAGCAAAACCCCGAAAACGGTCCTAGGATGCTTGATTTCGGTCCAGGGAAGACCTGGCTTGGCAGTTCGGGCTGGACTGCTCCCATGAGGCACAGGGTCAAGACTGATTTGCATATGGCCATGTCCGAACTCTGGTGGCGTGGTGAGCAAAATAACCATGGATTAAACCCAGATCTGTGACTTGGGGTGAATGTTTTGCCATTGTGCAACACTCCGTCCATCTTGTGTGTTTTCCCGAATGGCAACTGCCACTTCCTCCTCAGTCACATCAGAGCCTAAAGTCTCCCTTTTGTCATGCGCGAGTGCCCGTAGGTCAATATTATGTAGAAAATCGGTACAGTCAGCATCAGCCCCAGGGGTTTCAGAGGTGTATATGTCTTCGTAATAGGCACAAATGGCCCGGCTATAGCTGCGTTGGCCCTGTGTGTGTGCTGGCAATCATTTCTCCATTGGCGTCTTGTGAGCAGCTCATACGAAACTGAATGGTGGCTTCCGAATTTGCACCTAGCACGAGTAGTATCAGCAAAGCATCTATACATGAACGTTACATATTATCCTCATCAAGGACTTGGGAGCAAGGTCCTTATCAGATATGTGGCATTTAAATGCTATTTGATTTACATTAGTGGATTAGAAAGAAGAACCGTTATAAATTACTGTGCAATAAGTATGGGTGTGTGATGCACAGTGAATGTTCAGACTTGTGCAATGTTCCCAAGTCTATGTTGTGACATCCTATTCACTGGAGTTCACTTTGATGCTATTGCTACAGACTTGCCTACAAGACCTCATAGTTAAGTTTTAGTCTACTTGAAAATCAGTTTTCTTCCTGCTGCGCCCAAATCCGCATAAGTAGTTTTTGTTCAGAACAAGATTAGGCGGGATATTGGAAAGGTGCAAGCTGCCCTTTGCACAAGGGCCTGCCCCGGTGGATTATTATTTGGACTTGGTTTTGTTTAATTGCACATGTGAACTGTCACTACCTTTCAAAAACAGTGATATACATTATACGTTTCGGTAAACAAAATTACTAGAGTGCTCTTTATTAAAACGTCTGGACGATGGGTCTGTAGGTAACTAAGTGTTTGCTAAAATAAGTGTTTGCCATAGTCACCTGTGGTTTTCTCCTTCCAAGGTCAGTAAACGGACAACCATTAAATTACTTAAAAGGTGTGGTCCTGGCTGGAGTGCTGACACATAAAGCAGAGATACTGTACCTGACAATGATTGTAATGCTGTTTTTGATGTGGAATGATACTACGTATACTGATGTAATGACTCTCAAGGTATGCAATGTCACAGATTGTTCTTTATGCTATAAGAAAACCAAAAAAAAGTAAAAAAAAAAAAAAAAAAAATGACTTAAAAGGGAGCCTGCCATGTACATCACATCGAAGCTGCTGTAACAAATTGCTGTGAACAGCAGTGTATTAAATTCTATAGTATCGAGGAAAGGAAATTTAGATCGGCCCCCCAATACTCCATAATATTTCCTCCATAAGATCTGGTTAGTGGTTATTGGATAAATTGCTCTATTTAATTTTTTTAAATAATGTAGACTACAAGAACAATTATAAAAAGCTGGCTGATCGGATCGACAAAGAAGTGTACAGCTTCTGCAAGTTATGAAACTAATAAAAAAGGCAATGAAAAGTACATCCAAGCGGACAGTTTAAGTATTGGTTTAGATAGAGAATAGAAGTGCAAGATGAAGAGAAGACTAGCATTTGACCAGGCTATCCTAGTTGGTGTTTTTTCTTTTTATTTCAGTGGAGTTTCCTCCCTTAGTACGAATTCAGTGGCATAGCCTCCAAAATAGATAAAAACTATTTTTCAAGTGTTCTATTCCAAAACATTTTTTTGCAGGGATTGTTATAAAGTACATGTTTTATTTAAAGGAGACAATGCAGATTAGTTTGCGTCTTCCTTTTGGCAGGGTCTCTAGTGGACTTATGTTAGATGGTTTTAAGCACAGAAAGACAGTATTACAGTCTCACATAGCGCATCACCCTCTTTCACATCCCATTACCTCTCACACTATCAGGAGGACTCTTTTTGGTTTAAAGGAAAGTTGTTTGTTTAAAACATTTGAATATAGTACTTTAAGCCAAGTCCCGACCACAAGTGGTGGTCACTCACTTACTCCTTGCTAAATATTATGGCATTGTAGGAACACTACTAATTGTAAAGGCTTCACAAGCTACTATGCTATTAGAAATATACCCAATTAATGTGTAGCCCTGTTTTCTAACACACCTGAAGCCTGACCCTTTAAGCATTCTTGCGACAGCATTTCTGGACTTTTGGCCTGATAACATTAACATGGCACTGCTGTTGTGTGGCCTTTCATAGCTGCCAGGAGTTCCCCTGACAAATGTCTCATTTTATGTCAGCCCTGACCTTTTAACTCACATACATTTAGCAAAATGTCAAGTCTCAGAACACAATGTATTTTGTTAACACTATTGGCAAAAACACTAACAGTAAAGTGCAGGTGGGTAAAAAGCCAAGATGATTACCCACAACAATGGGACACTTTACAGTTATGAATTTTGTTGCTAGTTGGCCTGGGGTATTTGGCCGTTGACCGGTTAACAATACCGACTTGTTAGAAAGGGGGGCTGATGTGTTAAAGGGTTTTTACCCATTCTCTGTAAACATACTATCCAAGTTTCACATGAGCCTGCCAATTCACCCATCAGTGAAAGAACTAAATACTGCCAAAAGATTAGATACATTTTTAATAATCCAAGAACTTCTACAGTGTACAAAATAATTAGATCATACCTAAAGCATGCATCTAAACTCTGCACCTTTAATTAAAGTACACAAAACTGGAGGATGCAAAAAGGAAACAACAATATTTTTATGATATCTGTAAATAAACCTCGAGCGGAATAGACTTAGAGCAGTCTTTCTTGGTGCTACCTTGTATAAATAACAAAGTTACACTGTTAGACCACTACAGGAAGAAATCAAACTTACTTATTTTCCCTCACTTTCCTTTATTTTAACGGCACTTTAGTTTGTGATTGTGCAGGTGTTTATCAGTGTTTATATGTGTTCACTGATGAGTGCGGTTTTCCTTTCAGTGGGGATTTATCAATTATTACAAGTTTAAGTCTAAAACACGATAGTCCTCATTTGAGCAGAGAAAACAAGCAGCAATGGAGCGAGAGTGCTGTTGAAGTGAAAGATGGCAATAGTGTAATCACATTTATGTGTTCGTTTTTTATTTATGCTGCACCTACACATAGTTTTATTCATGTGGAATTAATCAGTGTTAAATAAAAAAAACATATTAGACATTTAGAGGAAAAGGACGATATATGCAAACATTGTCCCTTTTTACTCATCACTCGAAGCAAGGATTGAGGGCTGAAGGAGGGTCAAGAAATCAAGAGAGGGGTGAGGGACAAAGGTTGAGGGAGAATAAATGAGCCACAAGGGATGAATGATAGGCGAGGAGTGAGGGATGACTAATGAGGAGATAGAGGAGATAAGAATGAAGGAATGAGCAATCAAGTCAGGGAGGAGTAGTCAGGGAGGAGAGAAGGTCAAGAAATAAGGGGAGAGGGCATTCTAAAATAGACTATGTACTCATGTGAGGCAAACATAATTATTGCCACCATTGTAGCTTTGTTTTAAGATAACAATAATGACGTTCCATTCTTTCAAAATCTTTGACAAAACTCATTAAGTTCCGCTGCATGGTTGTCAGTAGGACAAACATAGTTATCGTTCTACTAATAATTCACATTTTTACCACAGAGTTGTTTTTCTCATTTTTGCACCATCCACTCTGGGATCCTTCATTCGGTCACAGCCATGCCACATGGGCAGAAAAAACTAAATCCTACATGGGAGGAGGTTAAAAAAGGATATCCAACCTCGTGGAACTCTTGGCAGCTACAGCCTCCAGCTTTGTCCCAGTGAAGATTTCAAACTTCCAAAAAGAGAATTTGTCTGAATGTAGTAATCTTCACTGCAACTTTGTTAATCTGATATCCGACGAGGAGGTCTGCTCATCAGATACCACCTGCAGCCTTACCTACTAAACTTCTACACCTTCTCAGACTTTTTCTACAAATGTGTTTTATGTCCGACTGTAAGCACCATCTGGGCCCAATCCACTTTGTTGTGCCAGACTCACACTCATCACAGTGGACCTTAACTTTCAACCTTGCCCCAGCCTTGCATGACTAGATGCCTGCGGTTGGAGCTTTGATCTTTCAGGCGCCAGTTCTTAATGTAAATTTTAAAAATCCCTAACTCCAATTCTACAAATTAGGTTTTTGTCATTTTGGAGTCAATACATCTGTTATAACGTACTTGTTTTTTTTTTTTTAACTGATGTGGGATTACGTGTGTTGTGTTTTCACTCCATTATTGTTGTTATGCTGTATACATACTTTACACATTGCCTCCAAGTTAAGCTGGACTGATTTTATGCCAAGCTACCAAAGGGTTAAGCACAGGAAAATTTAGTGACTTTTGTCGTTAACCCTGACAGGGATTATAGCTGTTGCTTGAGCAGGGTTAACACCCCACTCAACCAACAACCTAATTTCTCACAAACTAGATCACAAATATTGGTGATTTTTGGAGAAAGATAATTGGGTCATTTTTTATAGGTTGGTGTTGTGGTTCTTTGGAAAAGTCAATAAGTCTACCCGAGTACATCCAGGACCTACAAGATCAACCACACCGTGGTCATGCCAGAATGCTGTGCATGTCAGAAGGTTGGCTGCTCACAAGGGATTGGAAGGAGGGCCTCGCCACTCGCTCCCTCTACTAACTATAACTTGCACCCTCACCATGCACAGCTAATTACCTCACCAATTACGTCGCTCATGACATGTTCGATAACATCACTGGTAACATCAATGCACCATTTGAAAGGACATTATTGATGACAAAACTGTGCATGGCGGTTAATTATTTTAGGGCATGGGTTATAGTGGCTTTAGACTTCAATAACTAGAGAATTTCAGTGGGTTTTTAAGTAGAAAACATTACAGGTCACTGAAATTTTCCCCTAACCATAACGTCACTTGAACCTTTCTTTTTTTTTTTTACCAGTGAATATATTTCTGTTGCAATCCTGCCCCTCTCCTTTCCGATTCTGAAAGCAGGCACTGGCACCATGAGATTTTAAGTCCATTCCTTTTCGCCGAAACGAAAAAAGATGGCGCGTTTCGGTGGTAACTCCCACCTTGTTCACAACACACATATATGCAACATAGAGGACATGGATGTGAAAAGGAAAAATTTAAATTAAGTTTTAAAATAGAAAATTACAGAATAGTGGCAGATTGTACAACAGGGTCAAGAATAGCAGGGGAATGAATTTAAAATTTGCTAAGTCATAAGCAACGCATGTTCGTATTGGCAATACTGTAGGTAAATAGATCAATTTGCTGGCAATGACAGTCAACTTCTTCAGAAAACATGAAATCCCATGGATCGAGAAGAGGAAATCAAATTAATATAGAAGAAACATTTGCATGTGGACACAAACAAGAATCCTTTGTGGGAAACATTTTCAACTGGGTGTCGTTTGGTATCCAGTACTGGTAGATTCTAGTTTTATATTCGAGACTGGTTAACTATGAGAATATTTACGTCTAATATTTTTCAGTATGCATATCTGTGCAACACTTTTTTTCAGCCTTGAAAAGTTATATTTTGAAAATACACTCTAAAACTGTTATAGGTTTTATTTAGATATGGGGCCATATGTATCAAAGGGTTCTACACATTTCGAGTCTATAGGAAAAGGAGTTAGTACATATGGGCTATAGAATCAAGATGCATCATGAATTAAAAAAAATCTGGGTAAGTATAAGCTACATCGAAGAATCAAAACTGTTTGTGACCACTTTGCTTTTTAGTATGCGGTTATAGAACCAGATGGGTCAATGAAACTTCCTCTGTGTGGAGCCCTCTTGGTTGTCACCATCTGTGTGGTGAGATGCCAAATAGCTGAGATAACTTCTGTAGCAGAAAGGCATATTAGATGTAGCAGCAAATATGCTTAACATGTAATGTACTTAAACTGTGATTAAACCCGTGGATGGAAGTCATGGGTTTCACAGCGCCTGTTAAGATTTGTAATAGTCAATACAAAACAGATACCCAGCTTTTTTCACTTAGCAGCCGAGGAGGCACTATCATTTTGTGTTGGAAGCATCCAGATTAAACAAAAAGCGTAATGAATTGAAACTTAAAAACACAGGGATAAAAAAACCCAATTGTGGCAGAAACCAGTCTCCCTGCCATTTAAGGAAGGATATCGGAGTTTTAAAATTATATAGAACAAAGGCATACTACACAGCATGCTTCAAAGATATGGGACAGGGTTTTAACGTGAATGATGCACTGAACATTGTACCATCATCATAGAACAACATCTGTAAACAGATATATGTGCATTTAATATCCATTCCTAAATTGACCTGGGTGGACACGAATACAAGTTTATTTAAATGTAAGCATTTGACTCATCAGATTGGAGCAAAAAATACATCAACTGGACACAGCTAACAGACATCAGAAATGTTCTTCTTCATTGTAAGCAGAAAGAGCAAATTATCGGTTCAATATAACGTGCAAAAAAAAATATCCTACAAATTAGTGGACAGCCAAAATGGCTATAAATGAGAAAAATCATTATGGTAGCCTACATCAAGGTAAGCTTCATAGAAAGGCTAGAGATTTGGGTCAAAACATCTCAACTATTAAGGTTTTCACCTACACTTAATAGATTGGAGTTTTAAAATAATTTCTGTTAACTGGTTGAGAAGATATCAATAATGATTATTTATGTGAAAATATATGCAGCTTTATTAAGTTGTTGCAAGGTGGAATATTCTGTGTTATGGGAGGGAGGGCTTACCACACAAAATTCTCACAATACACAGATATGATCCTTGGATTCAACAACCATAATCCTTAGCTCAGTCCTGGTAATGTGGCAAAGAGCAGTCAGGCATTACTGGAGGAACATGTGTAAAGCATTTTACAGTAGCATTATGGTGCATAAGTAATTGACTCGAAAGAAATCCAACACCAATGTATGAAAATAGAGCTTAAAACTAACTTTATCATACGTATAACCAGAGTTACGGATTTCCAAAGCATTAGAAAATAAATGCATTAACTACAACAGACATTTAAGATTGCGATCAATGGGAAATGCTGCTAGTTACAAACTGTCACTTAGGGGTCGATTTACTTTTTACCGAGGTAGAGGTCTTTGGAGGGGCGCCCGGGACGAGGTGTTCACAGTCCGATTACGTGCACTCTTTTCGGGGACCACGAGTGCAGAGGTAACTTCTGAACTGTCAGTGAGCTTTAAAATCAGGGCTTTTAACATTGTGGACAATGAGAAAAAACACTTGTGACAAACAGTCACTTCTCTGTTGAATTACTTTCAACCCTTGCAGCGTAGAGGTCTTTGGGGTCTCAGGAACAAGGTTTAAACAGCCAGTTCACTTTTACCTTCCTCAGTGCGTCAGGGTGCAGAGTTAGTGTTGGGATGTTAATCATTTTGAATGGGAGATGCCAAAAATGCAGCACTTGTCAATCGGTCACTTGGGGGTTGAATTACGGTGTACCCTTGCAGCGTATAGATCTTTGGGGTCCCAAGACCCAAGCTCAACAGCTGGATTTCTTCTACCTTGTCGGTGACTCCAGGTGCAGAGGGAGCTTCAACTGGCAATCACTGGGGACAGTCACACCAAAGATGCTTTTACCACAATGTCGACCTCAAGTTTGAGGTTGCATAAACACAGGAGCGGGGTCGTTACAGAAGTCAGTCGCAGGTACCGTGAAGTGCCCGCTTGCTTTAGAGGTCACCTAAGGGGTCGTATACCGGAAGCCTTGGTTGCGGCAAAAGTAATCTAAAGTCAATTTGGTGGATGGAAGTCCAAGGGAGTGCACTACTGGCTCAAAACTTGTTGTGAGCCCAACTAAAACTCGCAGCATGTGCTTCACCACTTGTCTTCGGGCTCCGTCTCAGTGGGCCCAGTGGTGTCAATTCTTCTAGATCAGCATGTCTATTTGCCTGCAGTTCGCAGGGGACTGGTGATATCAGTCCAGGTGAGTACGACTAGATTTCTAGTGTCCACAGGAGTCCCTCTTGCAGGGAAAGTTGAGTTTCAGCCGCTGATCAAAGTCGTTCATGCAGTTCCAGTATATTCTGCCACCAAGACCTAAATATCCCTTCAAGCCTTGCGGCAGAGTCCAAATCCTGTTGTCGGTGATCACTTGCTTTTTGGCATCCTTCTTTGTAATCTTGTGCAGAACTTAGGTTCTGGTGCCAGGAGAGCCCCTCAAATCCTAATTTGGGGGGTGTTAAGGGTGTGAGGGACAGTGGCTAATCCACCCCATAGGTGGCAATATCCTGTGGTTGTACGTTATCTTTCTACCCAGAACTCTCTCCTTTCAGGGTATATCAAAATGGCAGAACCCTGCCTTGGCTGTACAGACCTCGTAGCCCACCACTAAATGTGATGCTAGCCTTCTGGGGGTGTACGCCTCCTGACTGGCTACTTTTTCCGCCTGCCTGCATGCTTATCTGCCTGAGGCATGTGAAGGGCTTGGTCCTCCACAGGGGAACATTTTAATTATCAAGCGTGGTGAAGCCTTTGAGGCTCACCACTTTGATTACTCTTTCACTAACCATCCTGGGAGGGTAGAAGTGTGACCTTCGTCCTGCCCAGACTGAGGAGCAGGAGGGCAGAGTCTTGTCTAGGCAGCAAACAGCTCAGCAAAGCCCAACACACTGGGTCTATGTATCTAAAGGAGGCACCCACTCCGGATGAAACCCCTGTGCGTGCCAGCTCACCCTTGACACGAGAATCAGGTCGGTGGTGAAAAAGCACAGCGTTTGAGGCTAAACATGACAATTCAGTGGTGCCATAATGGAGCTGTCCGAACACATATCCACACCTTTAATATGATGCACCCTGCCTCCTGAGCTATAGGAGGCCTAAGACGTGACTAACTTACATTAAGGCATTGACCGTGCAGCAAGTGGTGTGTGCAGGATCTCTCTCATGCAGACGGGCTGCTTGTGCAGACTGCCAAGGCAGACCTGCAGACACTTACTTGGGTCACACAGGGTGGCACAGTACAGTGCTGCAGCCCTGATGACACCTCTTATCACCTTGCCCTGGGTACCATATACTAGGGACTTACAAGGAGTAATAAGTGCCTTGCCAATTGTGTGTTCAAATTCTCGGTTACCTTTTGGCGAAAGAGCACAAGTACTGGGACCTAGTTAGCAGGTCCCAGTGCATCATCCGAGTCAAAAACCAGCATCTAACACTTCTAATTAGGGCAAAAGGTGTGGGGGCATCTGTAAAGGAGCCCAGTTTCCAACTTAAGTGTTGAGTTGTTTCCAATTATTCACCAAATTAGTACAAGTAACTCACATCTCTCATATGTAACAGTGCCTTGTTCATGTAGCCATTTTTTAACACTGGGGAACGGGTCTAAATGTTTTCCTTCAATTTTGTGTTGGAGATATATTTTTTCATAGATCATTTTAAATATTTAAATTACAAATATGTTGGTTTGCTTTTGAAAATAGTACCACAAATGGGAGCATCCACATATTTATTTTGATGGTATAGTGTTTTCAAAACACTAAAATTGAGCCTTTTAATTCTGTGTTATATGGACCAGGCATGTGAAGCAACTATGTTGATGCCAGTGTCTGTTTGCAGCCTGAAAAAACATAACAGGACTCATTTTGTGATCCAAGAGGAAAAAAATCTCTTTACGATAACTAGTATTTTCTCACACCTACACTGCACAGTTTATTTTGTGCCGCTAGTGTTTAGTAGATGGTAGGTTTACCTTCAGTTCATGACTGTTCTATTTTATCCACAACTATTCAATTAATTAACCAAATGTATTATATTACTCAAGTGGAATCATGGTCTACACTTGGCAGTAAAACCCGCTCCTACAAAAAAAAAAAAAAAGATTCAAATTAAGACCATATTATACATACACTGACTGCGTTTCTTGATTTTGACATCTTACACCCACAGGTGATGACCTCACTGTACAAGGTAGAACACCAGCTGTGTGTTCTGGCAGGGTGCAGGGAAACCTCCAAGGCCCAAAAAAAGTATTATTATTTTTTTTTTTTTTTTTTAAACTTAAGCCAGGAGTCGCTTCAGCTACGAACCTCGCAAAAAAAACAACAAGCATTGGCATAGTCAATATGTCTCGCCTTTGGGACCTTATAAGTGTTTAGCCATGCAACACTTGATGTTGTTGCACCAAGGATATTGTACTGGATAACTAAACACTTATAAGGTCCCAAAGGGGAGACCTATTGGCTATGCCAATGCTTGTTTAAAGAATGATTGGGGTTCTCATTGGTTGGGTATTTGTGTCGCTTTCTGTTATGAACTGAAACTCCGACATACCTAGACAGGTTTCTAGGATCACAGCACACAGGTAGCCATAACAATACTTCAATGTGTAACTGCGCAGAAAAATGTGGGTGGGGATCAATCTTTATGTTCAGTAAATGAAAGAGAAAACCATAATTCAATCTCGGCAACCAACGCTTAGAAAAGGTAAAACAGATTTAAGTTCCAACTGAATGGTTTCATTTCTGTTTAAATAAAAAAAGTCAATACTGATTGGACTTGTCAGGGGTTTTGCTTGATCTCCTTTTACATCAAATATCAGTTAGCTTGTAGTGCAAGGAGAAAGCACTCAAAACGGTGAACTATGACATGTGAATCTATATGAGCTTCCAGAATAAAGACACGTCGAGAAAACCTACCTGTGTGTGGCTGGTCCAACGAGGGTAACTCTTTGTATGGATTTAAGTACGGCTGACCCAGCCGTGGATCAAGCCCCGCCGCATATTGCAAGCGGCCCGCTGATGACGCCAATTGGGGTTCTTCAGGACAGGAGGTTCGTGCTGGAGGTTCAGATTGTACAGCCAGGAACAGCGAGACTTCTTACAGACCCACTGGGGATTTATTTTGGAGTGTGGCAGCGGAATACACCTCACTGAAGGAATACTGGGGCACTACAGGTACCAGCAAGCTCTGCAAATTGCCACTGGGCGTGTGCTACAAATGGTACCAGAAAGTGTTGCAAACCGCCATTGGGCGTGATAAGAACAGCATAAATAGTGCCCATCATGCTCTGCGTGTGCCATTATCCTGCCTTTTAGAAAGTGAACGATTTCACGAAACGCGTCAGGCAAATCATTTTCCTGGGAAGTGCCAGTTTTTCCTTGTTGTAGCTTCCAGAATAAAGACACGTCGAGAACCTACCTGTGTGTGGCTGGTCCAACGAGGGTAACTCTCTCTTTGTATGGATTTAAGTACGGCTGACCCAGCCGTGGATCAAGCCCCGCCGCATATTGCAAGCGGCCCGCTGTTGACGCCAATTGGGGTTCTTCAGGACAGGAGGTTCGTGCTGGAGGTTCCGATTGTACAGCCAGGAACAGCGAGACTTCTTACAGACCCACTGGGGATTTATTTTGGAGTGTGGCAGCTGAGTGCACCTCACTGAAGGAATACTGGGGCACTACAGGTACTATAACTTGTGTGAAACCTATGTTTTTTTTAAGTGAATTTGCAAGGTTTTTTAAATGCTAATTCCTAACTATAACGTGTGTGAAACCTATGTTTTTTTCAGTGAATTTGTAAGGTTTTTTAAATGCTAAGTTATGTATGTATTATTATATTTTTTATATATTTTACAATAAACTACCTATGTATATAGTTATAGATGGACTTTATCCTGTAATATGGAATGGCCCGTTTATAATGTTTTTTTGTTTTTTTTTTAAGGTTTTTCACCGTGCGCGCCGGTGCGCGCACCATGCGCGCACCCCACGCAATTTAAAAAAAAATTAAAAAAAATTTCACCCTTTGGGGTCCTTTAGGGACCCCCTGACAAAGGCTAGGGTGTCAGGAACTCTCTACCCTGCCCCCTTTTCACATTCTCCACCTTTCTTGTTCACTGTCACACACCAAACACACAAAATGGCGGCCGACACTTCCTGATTTCGACCGATTCGAATGTTGACTGACATGTAACCACCAATCAGAATTGCGCTTATAGTTATTTATGTACTTTTAAATGCAATTTTCTCAAGAACTACTGAACAGATTGACACCATATATGCAAAAGGCACATGCCTGACCTGAGGACTACCTCTTTGCCAAATTTCAAGTAATTCTGTTCAGCCGTTCTGGCTGTACCTTCGACTAAAGGTCCTACGGGAAAATGCATGGGGAAAACGCGTTTTGGGACCCCCCTTTTTTCTCAGCCCCCGCTTGACTTATCACCCCGAGACTTTCAGGGTAGGAGCTGAGTTGAGCACCCCATTAGTTTTGAAAATTTTGCGAGGATTTGTCAACCGGCGCCAAAGTTATTCAAAATAGAATTTTCAGATTTCCTATGGAAACACGGTCCTAACTATAACTATCTAGTGGCGACCGCCAGTAGATAATATATATATACACATATATATATCCAAGCTCCAACGTACCCAGTGGGGACACTTCGAATCGCGTCAGGCATCCATGGTAGATTGAACTGCTTAAAGTTATCGTTCTGCTGGCGGATTGTATACCATAAAGGCTCTTCATGAGCATGTTGCCGTTCGAGTGCTCCTTGTATATATGTATATGTATATATATATATATATATATATATATATATATATATATATTCCTTTCAAAATGTGTTTTTCACAGACTAATACAAATTGCTAAGTCATGGTTTTGGTGGACGCCTACTAATATGACAAAACCCCAGACATTCTTGGATAAAGGAAGAAGTTAATTAACTGCAAATGAAAGTTAAACAGGCAACATATTGCCTTCACACAAATGTAGAGCGTTTCATCTTTATCTACACAAAGCATTCTCTTCTGCATTCCCATGTACACAAACAGAATGTTCTTTCTAGAATTATGTCAGTTCTAATCACTCTGAGATAATTATTTTTTAAACACATAGATGTAAGAGAATTCCAATTACGGACTTGTCACCTCTGCAGCATCATGTACCAAGGGCATTTTACTCTGCACTTCATCAACAGTTGCGGATAATGATGTGTCACCTATCAAGCTATCGCTCTGGATGTCATAACATCTGTTACATCCCTGTGTTAAGGAACTGGAAACATAGCCTTTGAACAAATAAAATCTGACTTTTAATTAGCCTACTACACCGTCTGCTAGATTTCTAAACAACCTTAACCCTTTTGCACCCACTGTCTAAGAGAGATGAACAAATTGCTAAATTATGCAGTAGAATTTAATTCATATTGGAGGGCAAATTACTTTAAGATAGTATATTAGACTATTTTCATCGTTATTGGAACCTTACCCTATTGCGGAGGAGCGTTGCCTCACTTCTGCTGCGGTCTAGCAGAAGCATTAATGAAAAGTAAACAGAAAAGAAAATAATTTTTCTCTTTCACTGTTGCCTTTGCTGGGCAGCCGAGTCAAACAGCGTGGCCGGGCCATCCTGAGAATCAGGAGGAGGAGTTGTGGCAACTACTAAGTGCGCATGATGGTTTGGCTGGCCGCCTTAGGCAGGCCACACAGTCATGCGCACTTACTATTTCTCCACACAGCTGTGTTGTACAGCCCGGTGTAGAAAAGCCACAGGCTCCTAGGCATTGTCTGAGTGGCAAACAAGGCCGCTCAGGACAATCCCAGCACTTCTCTCGTACTGGGAATAGTATTTCCAGGACGAGAGAAGCACTGGGATTAGCATATAGGAGCCTGTGCAGTGTGCATCAGTCAAGGATCAGAGGGCCGAGCAAAACGGATTGGACGCAGCATCAGGTAAGTCCCAATTTATTTATTTGTAAATGTTTTCTCCTTTGTTCTTGTATTTATATAGCAACCCCCCCCCGCTACCACCCTATCACATCGCATCAGGAGCAGCCGCCATTGCCATCGTGTTCAATCTGTGTTTCATTCACGATGGACCAAGGAATGTTATTTACAATAGCTGTGCCCAAACTTTTGATTCACAGTGATGACACAAAATGGGAATTTCTTTTTCCAACAAAATCAAAACGAGTACCTTAGTTGCAGATTGGACACCAGCATCACATACTACACTGTTGCATCTTTTAGGAAATGGGTTGGTCTGATCACCATTTTGCTCTCAGCAGTTATAGGATAAGGAGTTGGATGCTCTGATGAGGCATAGTTCTACCAATAAAATTGCATTGTGTAATTTGTTTAATGGTTAGGGTGGGCTGCCAAATTTAGTTTAATACGTATAACTGTTTATTCATACAGCACTTTAAATCAAGTTTTCTTTTTAGAAAAGGGTTCAGAAAATAATGGATTTCTCTAAATGACACGTAGAAGAAAACTATTAAAAAACGATTGTTCAAAAAATCGAGTTAAGCATGGTTTTAAATATTTTTTCTCTGCCTAAAAATAGTCTTACTCACTCAATACTCTGAAGCATTAGAAAGTTAATAGATGTGTCTACATTTTATATGACTTTCTGGCAGGTTGTTCTGATTTTCCAATGGAAACATTTTTTTTTCGTCATCTTAACATCCCCTACTAGATTGAGAAATTGAGTGTAATCCACAGACTCAATGTTACTCGGTGTGGATCATTTGTTATTCCAGAGTCAATGTAGCCAATTCATGTGGAGGTACGGCTCCACATAATGGCGAGTTTGGGGAAGGGCCATGTCTAAATAATGGCAGTCCCTGTAATGGTTGGGTTACTAATAGAGCATTGAAACCTTAATTCTTAAACCTATCTCCTTTCTACTAAAAATATAATTCATCCAGAGGCAGTCTGGATCTGGTTTCTAGTAGATTAAGGCTATTTCTCACAAAAACTATTCATTATATTACTATTGTGGGTTTTGAAAAATGCTTAGCACCGTTTGGTTTGCTTTGCCAAACATATGGTTTTGCGTGATGCCTTATGAGGTATGGTCTATTAGGTGATGCTGGGGTTGTAAATTATAAATGAGCAACCGGATTGCAAGAGCATGCTGCTCAACAGATTTACACAATAAGTGTATTAATTTAGTTATGCTTTAGAATGGAAAACTCTACTGCAATATGCAACCCGCTTACATTTATCACATCACAAAATCTTAAAGAATGCTATTGTTCAATGTATTATATCTACATCATATGTACCTTTTAGAGTGTTGCCTTCCAGACTTTTGCTGTCTGTTTTCAATCTTTTTGGTACTGGTACTTTTCTGTTTTTACAACCTATACCTTTCATATGTATTCTTTAAACATATCATTCTTGGATTCTCTCGTAAAGTGTATATATATATATATATATATATATATACACACACACACACATATACATATATACACTACACACACATCTTTTGTGTTCTTCTGGTGGTCGCTAGTAGGTAGTTATAGTTGGGACCAAAGTTTCCTCAGTAGAATCGTTTTTTGTTTCAGGGTGATCCGTCAAGTGGTTGCCAAGTAAAAACGGGGGTCCTAAAATACGTTTTACCCATGTTAAGTCTATGGGTATTTTTCATTTTTTGAACATGACTACAGCCCAAACTTGCATGTGAGCATTTCCTGGTGTGTAAAAGCAATGCCGGCTCCTGCAAGAGGCGGGGAGTTGGCAGGGACCACTGGGGCCTTCAAGTTCCCCTTGGCCCCAAAGGAGGTGGCCATGCCCGTGAGATGGGTCCCCGAGGCCGAAGTTGGCACAGGGAGGGGGCTGCACAGCTCCCCTCCCATTTTCTTTTTTTTTTTTTAAAAGACAAAAGCAATGGGTATGGCCCCAAGGAATGGGGTCTGCGGGGCCCAGAATAGTGCAGGGAAGGGGGGCCACGTGCCCCCCTCCTAAGAAATAAATTTAAAAAATATTATGTAGATATCTCTCCTGACGCGTTTCGGCTGATCCCAGCCTTTGTCAAAGTCATGTTACCATTTCATATTTTCACATTTAAAGGTACAGTGCATATAGACATATAAAAAACAACATCTGTTGTACAAATGTCCACATCATTATGCATGCTGTATATTGAACTGGCAGGCTGATTAACATATTTTTTTATAATTTTCTGAATTTTTTTTACTGATTTTGATACTTTTTTTAAATAATATTTTTAGAAAAACAAACCAACTCAACATTGTATTATCCCATAATTCGTGATATGGTCCCGAAAACAGTTCTGGAGATAGACTCCTGGAATGCCCCAATCTAACTGGACTCCTTAGAATGCCCCAATCTAACTGGACTCCTTAGAATGCCCCAATCTAACTGGAAGCTGCATGTATCATTATTTGGAAATATATACATGTAACTTTAGTGAATGTTGTAAACTGTAGTTTATGAATTTTCACTGTTGGATTGTTTCAGATTGAAGAAAACTGAAAGGCAGAAGAGCTGTTATATCTTTAAACACATCAGCGTATGTTGGTTAATACATAGTAGATCCATGTTGCAATCGTGGACTGGATCCACCCACTGGGGCAGAATTGGTCATGAGCTATGTTATAGTCCGATTATGAATGTTCCCGTTTTCATCATTTTGAATTAATTGAAGTGGTGTAGCATGTTGAAAGGACATAACATGTGCATGTATAAACCCACTGGGGCGTTATTTTGTACCTTTACTTTAATCTTTGCGCTTTCCAAGTTTAAAACTTTGACAACAGGTTAATCCGGTAAGATGGATTCAGCGCTTTGGTTTATAAAATGGTTCTTATTATTGAATCCTCTTTATTGTGTGAGGTCTTCATGAGGTCATCTTGATATAAATGATTTATAGTACACAGGTAACCAAGTGAAGTTGTTGAGTAATCACGCGAGAATGTCCGATCGTGCTATTCAAAAACCAATTGACAAATAAAATGTACTTATATTTTTCAACGGAACGCTGATGATGATTACAATGTTGATATTTACTGCCATTTCGTTTTACTTTGTTTATACAAATGCATCAACAATAGTAAGTATTTTGTTTATTTTTATCATGATGAAACGCATGAACTCTTTAAGTAGAACAGAAGTCATGCATATACCTAACCCATGAACAAGGAGTGAGGAAACTCCTAAACGTGTTGGGTTGTTATTTTGTTGCAGAGTGTGATTAAAAATACGCTGAACAATGATTTTGAGTGGCGGCTCTGTGATTTACTGCGCTAGGAGACGAATACTGGCGGTCATCATAGTTTGGGTCTGATGCTGGAGGTTCGCTACCTCGCTGCACACATCTCATTTAAAGTTGGTGGGAACATAAACAACGCTTTATATCTATACATACACACACACATACATACACACACACTGAAAGAAACAAAGATTGAAGGGAGGTTATAGTTCGGAAATTTAATTTAAAAAAAAACCAGACCATGTTATGAGTGATGTAATATGGGAGGTCAAAGCAGTGCACTGTGGCGGTGTAAGTTCGTGTTAGCTCAGGTAAATATAACTGCTGAATTTCACTGGTTTTGTACAAGTGAAATCTGAGCCTTCCCTGTAACCTTTGTTTTTTTTCAGCAAATTTCTACAGTTTTTTACATTTCATTTCCACCACCTCCCATCGCTGCTTCAGTATTCCTCATTTTTTTCCCGTAACAATTGTCATTTATTAGCATTCTATTCACTATATACAACGTAACACTTTAATTTAATAGTTAACTATTTGTTTTTAAAAGACACTTTCAGAGTATTTATTTTTGCTAAAAGGTCCTAAATAAAATGAAGCAGAGCCATGTCTGGGCTCTCTCGGTTCCTTATAAACTATTTTCTCTTCATTATGTCACACAATCATCTCAATAGCATTTTTGGGCCATGGCAAACAGCTACCCGCTATTTATCTTCATATGTAACAGAGTATAAAAGGTGGGCAGTAATGTTTGCTTTGAGGTAATAAACACTGTTATTAACATTCTGTGTGCCTTAATGCGAGTTGAGTTTTCTATGCACCTCATGACCTATTACCAGATTGCTCTTTATGAAGTTCCAATGTATTGTTAATATCCCTCTCAATTTCTGGTGGTAGGCATGAAATCCTGTAAACATTCTAAGTTTTTATTGATCACCTACCTTGTTGCTCTTTCCTTTTGTGAAAACAACTAAGTATCCCTGGAGATCCCCTCAGCTTTAGGTTTTGCTTGATTTAATACTTGAGAGCTATTTCCTCTCAACAAATCTGTCTTTTGAGTTCCATCTGTGCTTCCCTCAAAGTAGTTACCAAACTGCAGTTTCACTTCAGCTGAGGATGTTCTGCATAGAGGATGCTTTGCTTTAGTTTGCTCGGGTGGAAACTACTTGAAGGCAGACTGGAATTTCCTGCTGTGGGTTTTCTATGTGTTTTTGCATGTAGTCGGTTCTTCGCAAAGGCAACCGAATCTAAAAAGCAGACCTCTGAGGTACTTATGTTGGAGGTGAAATTTAAAATAGTTATTACTCAATTAAAGTGCAAAAAGGTGTGTGTGGACTCAGGGGTACCTTTCCAGAGGATAAACAGATAGTCAATAAACCTAGTCCAAAGGACAATATTCTTTGACCATTCCCTTGCATGCTTCATCATGAGCACCTGCTCCTCCCACCAACCCACGTGGAGACTGGCATAACTTGGGGTGAAGCAGGTGCCCATGGCGGTATGCTGATGGAGATGTATTGACGTAGAGCCTAAAAAGTGTGACACTGCCCTCAGCCCATCTTTGTGGGAGATGCTAGTGTAAAGGGAAGTGACAGCTAAAGTCATAAGGACATAAGAGTCTTCCCACGTGAGGTCATAAATCCTTTTCAGCAAATCTCCTGTGTCTTGAATATTAAAAGGTCGATTACAGACAGACATATTCTTGCAAAAATAAATCAATGAAGCCAGAAGTGGTCTCAAGTAAGCTCCCTATGGCAGAAATTAGTGGTCTGCCTGGAGGATTCTGATAGTTCTGGTGAATCTTTGGTATCAAATATAAAATGGGAGTTATCGGAGCACCTATTTTCAAATAAAGATACTCCTTCCTAGGTAATTAAACCTGTCCCCCTACACTTCAACAAAATCAACAAAATACTTTAATTTCAGCCAAATTTGATTGTGATACTTTACGATAACATGTAGCATCTCTCAATTGATACTTTGTCTCCAACATTCATCTGGTGCCACAGCACAATATTGCCCCCTTTATCTGATTATCAGACTACTATATCCTTTCCGCTTTTGATTTTATCAACTAGATGGTATCTGGCCCCCTGTGCCCCATTCCAAACAAAATGTCCTCACTTGATGTCACTGATAAAGATTTCAGATCATTAATTACCAATTCCTAAAACATCTCGAAAGAGTCCCTGGGTAGAACTGGAAGAAAAAATATTTAGGTTTAAATGGAGTCTCTACACTCCCATAAATGCCAATTCCAAGGGCGTCTACCGTTTCCTTGGAAGAAGACAAGAGGTCTCTTTCTTCATTGTCCCTTTCAAGCTGCTCTAAATCATATAGGAGATACAGGTCTGTGACTGCCAGGTTGGTTTCAAGCATGTTCCCACTACTACTTGCTCCGACACTTATTTTACCCTTGTTGCCGAAAATGTTCTTGAGTTCTAATATTATACACACATACACACGCACACCCACACCCACACCCACTTCATTAACTAAATCAAAGGATACAGGTACTTTATAGTTAAATTTCACTTCTACAAAACCATTGTAATTCAGCAGTTATAGTTACTTAAGCCAACTATAACTCACACCCCCTTAATCCACTGCTTATGACCTCACATATTACATCACTCATGACATGGTCAGTGACATCACATATGACATCTCAAATGACCTCATCCACAGCAAGCAGCTATGTCCTGGGAGTGGGCACCTCGATACACAGCAGGTGGTGGCCCTCTGGCCCTTAAACCCCGGGGAGGTGGTGGTCTGCGCCCCCACTACATATCTAAGTTAGACCCGGGGAGGTGGTGTTCCCAGGGGTGCAGGGTTCCCCCCCGCCCAAGCATTTAAATTTGTAGCCCCAGGGATGTGATTGTCCCAAGGCCCTGCCTGGGGGGTCCGTCCAGCCCCCCCCCCCCCACTTATTACAATTAGACCCAGAGACAGGCATTTTAAGCCCTTGGAGAGGGTCTCCCATGCACCCCCCTAATTTTAATATTCCCCAAATGCCTCCGGGAACTGGCGGCTACAATTAAAACAAGCGCAGGAGTCCACACTTTTTTTAAAGTTTAAGGCGATATTTGAAAATATTTCACCAAAATCACCCTGAATTAAAAATAAAAATAAAGTTATTATGCCATGGCAGGATTCTAGGGAAACCGCAAAGGACAAGGCTTGGGGGTCAGGGTATTCCTACCCTGCCCCCTTTTCTTTTTTGCCCCATTTTTATTTTCTGGGACTTGGCTGAAGCAGAATCCGAAGTTGCCTGGCAACACTTCCTGGTTGAAGTGTTGGCAGTCAATCAGAGCTGTGCATTTCCCTGTGTTAGCACATTATTGTTTGCGAATTAGCCGGGATCACAGATATTCGTATTTCGTTTTCCTTAAAAATCTCAACTAATGAACGGATTTACACCAAAGCACAGTCTTTAGACCAAAAGTTAGCTTTCTGCCAAATTTGGTGCAATTTCGTCCAGCAGTTTGGGCTATAGTTGTTTTCAAAGCTTTTGAGGGAATTAACATGGGAAATGCACTTTTTGACCCCCCCCCACCTTTTTTCTCAGCCCCCACTTGACAGATCGCCCTGAAACTTTCCATGTGCAACAGGAATCACAGGCACACTTTTTTGGAAAGTTTAGTTTAGATTTGTCAAACGGCACCAACAATATAGGCAAGTAAAAAAAAAAAAAAGTTTTCTATGGAAACCTGGCCCCCAATTATAACTAACTAATGGCAACCGCCAGTATGATATATATACACACACACACACGTAAATAATATATATGCACTCGCATTTATAAAACAATGTTTGTATTCTGTTTTAATCAGGCAACAATTTAAAAACTACTCGCCAAATACTCCTAAGAAACTATAAGCCTTTAAGAAAACTTAATCAATTTTGATGACAAGATTCTAAAACATTTAATCTTTTTAAAACTCCATTTTCTTCATGTACTAAGTACTGAGCTAATTGAAAAATTGACAACAGCCGAACTTGGTGCTATCTTGCCATAATCTAATATTAAAATCACAAAGTAAGTAGACGTCCAATGCCTTTAATAGAAATATTTCTATTGTACTTAAATATACTCAGAGTTCTGAATACTCCTTGCTATGGACAAATATTTTTTTCAGGAACCCGATTTAGAGGAAACTCAAAATAAGAGACAAAGACGCTTAAATAGATTTCAATATTTTGTTTTTCAGATGTGCCAAATTTCCTATAAATTGCCAACATATTGCTGGCACGCCTCTTTCGGGCATTAGGGACAAAGTTTGTACCCAGAGTTGATTTTATGAATGCTGGCTCCGAACCAGTCTCCGTATGCCTTGGAACTCTCCCACAAAAAAAGATTACAGTAGTCACTGTCCTTGATCCAAAAGCCACAGATTAATTAAAAGGCACTCATTGTTACAGTCCACACAGTTTCTACATTTCAGTACTGCACAGAAACAAACGTTTTCTAGCAAACTCAAAATCACCTTCAAGTTTTGTTTGGAATGGACTGAATCTGGAAGCTATGAACCGGCCATTTTTTTTTAAAAATATATTCACATTTCTCTATATCCAATAGATGTTCATACTAGAAAAACCAAGACGTTTTTAAAACCAGCAAAATGAAATGATGAGTGGGCCAAACACACTAGAAGAGCTTAGTAAGTATAATTAAAACACATTTTGAATAGGTAACCACAAATCTTATCATAATACAAGACAAATCAATGGTCAATATACTAAAGTGATAAAATATCTGGTTATTTATTAATGACCGGAGTGTAGGAGCTTAATCTATTTAAGCACATCACTACTGTTTGTCAAGTAATCCGCATATTCCATTTCAGCAACCCACAGATGTGCCATTTAAAGACATGCACTTAACATTATTTATATCCACGTTTTCAGCCATCTTTCAAGTTGCCGATTCAAATTCCATTACCACCTGAATTGTAAGCAGGCTACCCTACTTTAATGCCAATGTCAATGTAGTGGTAAATACAGCAGTGCACGTCTTAACTTTACAAAATCAGTGAAAATGCCACGTCCTAAACCTTCAATGAGCATTTCTGGTGATCTACAAGAATTAGACAAGTTGCACCAGTATCATCAAATCAGTTACAATTTAATGGCAAGCATACCAATAAGAACAGGCTTTGCTGTTTGAATATAAGGTCAGACTTAGCAATGATGTAATTTGTTAAGCCTGCAAGAACTAAACACAAAGTATGCTACATGGATCCCCTAATTTAGACAATGCACCTCTTAGCCAGTCCTTTTGTTTTAAGCTGGCAGCACATATATACATTTATACTGAGACAATTCTTAACTATAAGTATTTAAGATTCAAAATGCAAAATGGTATTAGGTAAAAAGCCATGAGTGTACAAATGGGACACTCAAAATATGGGGCCAGCAGCAGCCCTATTGGCTGCGGCGGTCCCCTTCATAATCCTTTTCAAGTGTCCATCAAATCGACAATCTTCAACTAGGTATCTGAGAAAGACAATTGAAAACATGGTTTTCTCTGAAGGAAAAAACACAAGGATGGCTGTAATGGGGGATGTTAGAAAACGCATGATGGTGTACAACACAACTGGCCATGGATTGTAACAGAAGTTAGGAAAATCTGTTGCAGGCATTACCTAAAGGGTAAAATTGTCCCACAATGAAGGTACTTTGTGTTGCATAATAAAGTCTTAGGGCTGGTAGTCAACACAATTAGATATTTTACTTTTGGGCTGTTATTGCATTCTTAGATATTGGTTGCTTTCAGTCTGATTTTAAATGTTCAAAACTTCAGTTCACTCTTATTGTATAGGTAGCACAACTAGCACCGTTGAAAACACAGTGGAATTTTCAAGTATATTCTTATGCTGATAATACCCATTAAACTGTGTTTGGTAGATCAAACTACACCGATTGTCACTGTTTCAATTTTGTTTTTCTGCTGGGCTTTCAATATGCCCAACAAAACATTGTAATTTAATTCAGATAAAACTGACGTTTCAGGCATGGGTGGCCCACCATCAGCAGGGACATGTGCCAACTCCAAGTTTATCTGCTCTCTTCAGAAAATGCTCTTTTTTAAATTACTAAAATTAAAGACTGAGTAGGGCCAACATTTCATTAATATTGAACAAAGGGAATGCTTGGAGCCTTCCTGACTATTTCAACTTCAGACTTCATCCAATTCAAAATAGGACTGTTCATCTCTTGATAGCTGTAAGCAAGTTTTATTCTGTTAAATATGATGAAACTTTGGAGCCTCACAATAGAGAAAGTAATTTCTTTTGAGACTCTGCCATGTATGGCTAAGTCATAAATCGTAAATATATCCGGCATAAATTACCGACATTCACCATAGATTCCCGGCATACAGGCAAAAAAGGTGCCTGAGGGCATTTAAGGCTTCTATTCTAACTATGCAAGTGATGTGCTGAAAGGGTACAATGATCTGATCATGCCAATAAGGGGCTTGGTGAAATGACCAAACCACAATGGCAAAGTTCTTTGCAATTGGTCAACAAAGTCAGATTTGGATTACATGAATAGTCTTGAAGGGTGCAAAGTTGTTGCTAAATAGCATGGGGTTTCTTCTGATTTTGCACTGTGGTACAAGTGGAGGAAAAATAGCAGTGGCACAGTTTACAGAGATTTTCAGAACTACTGTAAAGTGTCCATCACTGTTGGAAAATATCCTCCAATAATTGTGTTCTAAGTTTACATTCATGGCTATCCAAATTAATCCTATTTTAAAGAAAATGAAAATGTATGCAAATGAAATCTGGGCTCTCTAATTCCATTGAGAACATGTATGACTGCAATTCATAAAACTATGCGACTGTTCTAAAGCCATCAAAAATTGAAATGCTTTACAAACATCAGCAATCATTTCCCAATTTAATGCGGAGCACCAGCATTTGGGTAAGGAATAAAACAAAAATTCACGCTGCCAAATAATGGGTAACTTCCTTAAATTGGCAATTATTCATGTGGTTCAGAGATGGCATGTCACAACCTAGTTCTATTTATCTAATAGGACCAGGTTTGGTACAAGATAGAATTAGTAAATGGTAAAGGTTGAATCAGACATTTTAAAATTACTTGTACTTGCGAAACCAGCAAGATCAGTGTTCTCTTGCGGACATAAAATTATGCATCCTTCATCTTCGGATATACCCTCAAGTCCAATCCTTAAACAATGGATGGTGAAAATAGTGAGAGGACTTTAGATGTATAAGCTAAGCTTGGTATGACCTCAAAAGAGTTGTAAGTCCTCAAGCCAGCTAACCAAGATTTAACACCACTTCTACGGATGACCAGGAAAAATTGGATCGGCGGATTTCATTTGAAATTGACCACTTGGTAATAGCAGATTATATGTACCTCTGAGGGTGTGCACTAATTTTAACACAACTCTTTAGACATTTTAAACAATGTTCTCTAGTGTGTCACATACAGGTTCATTTCAAACACTTTCGTCAAGAGCATCTTGCTTTATAGGGCAAAGTACCAAAGATAAGTCAAATTTATTTAATCCGTTTGTATGGTCCTGGACAAACAGGCTTGCGGCGTACATTAAAACAGACCTCTCCATCTCTCCCATCCAGACAATTTGGGCTCGGACAATTATGTACTTTTCCAATATTCTACAGCCTAGTAGAAGATACAGTAGTATTTCCACAAATGCTAAAGTTAAAATGATGCCATATTCATTGTAGGCAATATTCTAACGTGTATATTAAAGTATGGCATTGTGTTTTTTTATCTCTCAATAAAAACCTATCTTGTAAAGGGAAAGCTCTGTATGGTAGCAAGGAATTGATGAAAACGTGGAAAGGTCTGAAAGAGTTGGCAATGGCATTTTAAGATGGGTTATTTATACCAATACATCTTTTCCATAAGATAAACAGGTATCGCTACATAGGTATTTTAAATTTAAAAAAAATGTGTGCAATTGTGAGCTCAATTCTTAATTGTGTTACTCAAACAGAATCTGCTTTTATTCTAAGGCAACCTTGAAATCACACCTGTAACCTTAGAGCTCCAACATTGGTCGTTTTATTAGAAGGCAAACTGGGCTGACAATGGTATCACCGATACTCAAACATAAGCTAAATGTACGTTAAGGCACATTTCAACAAACCTTTACCACTGATATTCCAATATGAGCCAGTTTATGTTTTCTTATGTAACACTGTAAACATGAAAAGCCAAAATGTGAATATTGCAGCACAAAGGAGGAGTTGCAAAACAGATTCAAGAAACTCATTAACATTGAGTGCACGTATTTAAAATGGATTCTAAAAATGTAACTAATTTTTTATAACAAAAAAAAGCAGAAAACCTATTTTAGGAAACAAGACAAAATCAATCCCACGAAGGAAATGATAATCACAATTGATTATTTATTCATAATAGTACCCAGTGGAGTGGCACGCAGGTAAACATCTAGTTAAGCACTGAAGAAGAAAGACCATATATCAGCAATTGTGTTTTACCTATAATTGTACTATTTACTATGCCTATGCATGCGTTTAGTGCTCAAATAATTCACTGTTCATTTTAAAAGCTAGATAGTCATAAGAGTTCAAATCGTATATAGTAAAAATTCTCTTCAGAGTGTCAAACAGTCTGAAATTAGAATGTAGATATTCCCTACAGCTCAAAAAACATTAAAATTGAAAGAAATCGGTGGGCAGTAATGCACAAGTTCAATAAGAACAAGAAAGGCATAGTTTCTCTGTATAGCTGCTTGACCCAGGAAATTCAATGAGATTAGATTACATGACTATTCGAGTAGCACTAGTTCATGATGTCCAGATTCATCAGGTTTTTATAGAATATATTCCCATCTGCCTTTAAGTGGAATGAAAGAATTGGTGTATACCTTCAATATACATAATTTTATTTGAGTTTGTTTATTGACACAATTAGAAATGCATACTAAAATAATATTGCATTCATCTCCTGGGGTAGCAGATCCGTAGGTGTAATAGAGTGCTACATGCTCCATTTCACATTCTGTCTCCATGGGGACTGATCTTTTAAATTCTCATAAACCCTCAGAGATTATCTTGATGTTCCTGGGCTTGTGCTCCTTCTTGTGGCCAACCCTAGCCCCCAGGAGCGTTTTCTTCAGTCCTCCTGACCTCTAAAAGGGTGGATTTGTGTATGGAGATTGATTTAAGTGCTCTCTGCACCAGACGAGTCCATGCCAGCACTCCAGAGGCTCTCACCTGCTTGTGGCATCTTCTGCAGCCAACATGTGCAACACCCTCCTTGCGACACACCTCAGGGCACCCGTGTGCCCGCAATGGTGTCAGGCCAGTTCACAGAAGCCCCAGGGGAATCCATCAGGGAATCCCATAAGGTCAGTTTCAAAAAGACTGATCCTCACGGGGCTTAAGTGAGCCAGTACCATGGCCCCTGGATACTCATTTTAGTCCTGAGGGTCAACAGGCGTTAGAATCCTTCAGGTCCATCCTTGCAGTGGCATCTGGTGGCTTCCCCTTCCAGCTGGGCATTCTTTCTCGGTCGTGATTCCCAGGTTTAATGTCCACTGAATCTTTCCTTAAATAAAACCGGTGAGCTATTTCATTCCGTCATCTCTAGTTTGTTACTCACTTCGTCATGGGTAAATGCCCGTTTGCATACCTATGCACACCACTCCTGTGTTGTGTCTTATTTAAGAAGGAATTGAGTGTATAATTGTGAATAATAAGGAATGGTGGTTTTGGTGTACCCAGAAGTACCAATACATCAATTATGGATCAGAAATGCAACAAGTAAATAGTGTATAAGGATGTTTGAGTGACTCGTAGATACCACGGTACCCTAAATAATCATGGAGCCTTGAGATGGGATGCAGGAACAAACCAAACAGAATTAATTTGAACACACTGTGTGAATGCAATCTTGTGAGACTAATAATTCTCCTAAGGGTCAATCAGATGCTGTCTGTTGCATGAATGATTATCTAGAACATAGACAATATGTATACAAATCTTAATTTTAACCCCACCCCCTCTGTGCGTATGTCAATGGAACTGCTAACCTTTGACCAAGCAGTGACAAGAGATATAGACAAAATAAATACGTACGCAACTACCGTAATCTGTGTAAGAACGAAAAAGAAGCCCAGAAGAAACTCCCAACTGTGATTAAGTGATAATTAAACCCGCTGATGAAGGCAAAGTGACTGCAGTAACACCAACTGAAACATGTAGGATGGAATATCAATCTACTGAATAATAAAAGGAACTACAAAAGATTGCCAATGGATCCAACGGACACAATTGTGGAAAAGATTACTTACATGATTGAAATAGCAAAAGAAAATGGATGGATTTTGGAACATGAAGCAGACTCTCAGAAAGCCATGGATCCCCTATTATTATATACTACCCAGAGGGAAATGTCTACCTGCCTACCCCCTCCACTCCAATGGATGACTTATGACCAGCATCAGATCCACTCTTAAGCCTCGCACAAAGATCACCAACCTTTTTTTGAGACATCAGTTAAAGCAAATGACATCCTGATGGTTAGAAAGGACTTACTAAATATTCTTGAATTAATAACTTTTGTACCTTCACCACGAATATTAATAACAATGGTTATGGAGGCGCTGTACACCAGTAGTTCTTAAGAGGAATCACAGAGTGTAAGAGGCATTACTTGCCAACCTGGAGTGACACTCAATCACCCTGAAACATTCTGTGCTAGACTGAATGCACATGGCTCTTACAAGCAACTATTTTCGAATTTGAATTTTTTTCTGAGGCCCATGAGAAATCTATACGTGTGCACCACATATTGTGTGTTTACATATCCACAATGGGAAAATAAATGCATGCTCAACAAAACATTTCCTAAGAGCTAAAATACATTGAGACGTAATTCTATTTCAGGAATTTTAGCAATCAGTAAAGCAAAATCAAATCAAAATAACTTTATTCGGACAAAGTTTCACCCATAGATATAATATAAATACATCTGTTAAAAACATTTCCTAAGAGCAGTTAAAAAGTACACACAAGGCTGGCATCATGGGTTAAAACATTGTGCCTCGTGCCCTTACGGCATGTCTCAAACAAGCATTGGCATAGCCAATAGGTCTCGTCTTTGGGACCTTATAAGTGTTTAGCCATGCACCAGTTGCATAAGTAAATACTTATAAGGTCCCAAAAGTGAGACCTATTGGCTATACCAAGCGGCCGTGCGGCCGCGAAAGTGAAAGTGATCGCGATCAAACATCAAAGCGAAAGTGAAGGTAATCGCGGTAAAGCGCGGTGCGCGCGCCCACGCACGCCCACGCACATGCACTGTAGCTCTAGGCTGGCCTGGTAGCACTTTTTGGAGCCCTCTCAAAAAGTCTTGTCAGACCAGAGCATGCGCTGGGTCAGGCGAGACCTAAAAAGAGCCTAGATGTAAACTAACTTCATCAGATAAATGCAGGGCAAATGTAACTGTAATTCTAGACTGCCTGATCTAATAGCACTTCTTTATGAATAATTGAATTTTAATCAACCTAGTATACATTTCATAAAATTTACACACAAAAAACAAAAATGCATCATAATTTGGCCTGTTTTACTATCACATGGACATGGAATAGCAGCAGAGTTTGACTGATAGCCAAGAGAAAAGCACACCAAATATTCAACAGTGTGAGCTCTAAGAAAGAATAATAAAGAGCATTCCCAATGCCCCCATGGCTTCCAAAGATAGATCATGTCTTATCTATGAGAGCTCACAATTGCCCACTTACCTAAGTTTTCCCTTCCATTCTATATAAGCGACGTTGCTTTTCAGAATCATAAAAAACAAATTCTAAGTCTTTCTTATTAAGACTAGGACATATATCTGGCTCAGCAAAAACCTTCTGCGTACCAATTTTACCCAATTCAATTTTAACATATGCCAGCCACGGAATTTGGAGGCCAGTATCGCAAGAGAGGCAGTGGAGTCTGATGTCACTAGTTAGGGCCACCTTCTAATTCTTCCAAATAGACAACCAAAATATCAGCAGTCTAGCTCTAATATAATCAGTTATATAGTGCAAATTAATATTTTTGAGGCACATACAATGAGTAGTAGAAACGAACTGCAAGGAGTCGTCTGCAAAACCTATTTTCTTCATATTGTAGGACCTTGCAGTTAGTGATCTCCCATAGTTCGGCTCCGTAGGTTGCAATGGGAACACATTGGGATGTATAAATCTGTAGCAGAGATGGCAATTGTCCCCCTCCCGGAGGTTGAGGAAAACTAAAAAGGGAACCAATTGCCTTGGACAATTGCATTCGACGATGACCAATTCCAAGGGACCATGCACTGGAAGCAGCAAAAGTTACACCCAAATATGGGAGGCTATTACTCTAGTCAGCTGGTTGACTCCAATTGAAATGGCAGAGAGCTGAGTGAATCGTGGCTCGCATGCCATAATTTTTTCTTTAGAAAAGTTAGTGTGCAGGTCAAGAGGGGCCATAAACTCCATGAAAGCGAGTACTAACAGCATCGTCCGCATATAAAAGTGTTGGTAAACGGCCACCCTTCATTTTCAGAACATCATGAATGTAAATCAATATATAATGAATAAAAGAGGGGCCAACACACTCCCTTGTCTGACACCCCTATAAATCTCTATATCCTTCTTTGTCAACAATTCTAACCCTGGCCCGCATGTTTATGTGCAAATATGCAAGAAAGTGCACAAGAGCTGCATCCAATCCTCATTATAACATCTGCCATAATTTTGGGCGACTAACACAGTTGAAGACAGCAGATAAGTCCATGAAGTCCATGTACAGGAGTTTGCTTTGCAACTGTATATTTGCCTAGCGCCAGATTTAAATTCACACATTGCTCAATTGTTCTAATCTGATTTTGAAATCCATACAGTGATGGATGCAAAATGGACTCCACTTGGACCCACTCCAGAATTCTATTATAAATAACCCACCCTAGGATTTTGACAGTGGTGTCAATCAGCGAGATAGGCCTATAGCAACTATGGTCAACTGTATTGCCCTTCCTATATATGGGGACGATAATTGATCTACGCCAGGAGGTAGGCAAATCAATGTGCAAGGTTACTGAACACATTGGTAAGGCTGGAGGCAATCAGTAAAACATTAGGCAGCGCATTTAGTACACAGGTACATGCAATATCATATTGACTATAATTAAATACATTATACTTTCTTTGGATATCTGTAAAAGTCTAAAAGCAATTTTGTTTAATAATATAAGATATATAACCAATTCCAGCATCTATCCAGGATTTCCAATATGTGGCATTACGAGTCAATTTTACAGAAGAATTCGAGAACAAGGAAGCTTTCTTAGAATATTTGATACCTCTGTGATAGGATTCATCACAATTCAAAACAGCTCTTTTTCTATCTTTACTAACTGATTATTTATTTACTATATTTGTTAGTAGCAATAGCCAGAAGGGCAAGTAGTGGACATTGGAATGCAATATTTTCAATTCTGAGCCATGTAGGGTAACTATTTGTGCTCGTATTAAACCGTAGGGATCCTTGCCATACAATGAAAGCGGTATGATAATCAAAAAACCAGAAGAGTTCATCCACATTAACTTTAGAGCATTTAAGTTTCAAGTACTGTCATTCTTGCTATAAACCACGCACTTGCATCTGTATGCACCCCATAAGCTGTAATTCCTGTTCCCATGACAGTCATACTTCTTACACTATTTATTCTTGTTTCAGGGGTCATGTGTGTCTAGCACATGGAACCATCCTGTAGTCACACACTTGTAAACAAAACGTATACATGTTCATAAGGTTAATTTAAAACTGCTGTTTTCAGAACACTTGATAATATAGGACAATATTTAATATTGGTCCTGAATATTGGTCAGCTGCACAGTCTCAATTAGTTTGCAGTTTGTATCAATTTTCAAGTGAGTTGCCAGCACCGAAGGCAGGACCCTCATCTGTGCTGGTGTGTCTGGGTGTAGGAGCTTGTCTGGTTTCAGTTCCCTCTAGAGATCCGATTGACCGAAGGAGCGCGAATATATGTTCCATCTTTAATACACCTAAAAGATGCCAGGTGTTCTTGGCCATGACCCAGAAAAGTCATGAAGATATTTACCAATCTTTTCTATACACTGGGTGCTTGCGATCTCTCTGGTATCTGAATATTGGAATGCAATATGTTTTTAAAGCTCCCGCCAGCGATGCGGTTATATGATCAAATATAGTGGAACAATCTCATTCGTAAACAGAACACACTGGAAGCTCCTTGAAGTGATCAAGAGGAGCCTTAAAATTATTTCCATGTGACTTCAAGATGCACCGCAGGCCATTTCAAAATATTCATATATGCATAACACATTTTTCTAAGCAGATGTCTAATTGACGAGATCAAGCGCATTTCAAAGCTCGCACCAAGGGGACTCCTAGCAGCTGAACAAATACAAACCTATTGCCAAAAGCTCTGTACCATCATGCCTAAAAGGACAGAGGAGATGACATCTTTATCAAAGGCTAGACTCTCTACCCTTAATTGGTATGTTCATGTTGAATCGCAATTGAGGGTATGGTGAGCGCTTTACTGTAATCAAAAAGGCTCTCTGGGCTCTAGAAGCCCCACAGTATTTTCTACACAAAGGGAGAGTGAGAGAGGACCAACCTAGTTGCATTCTCCCAAATCACTAACCATACACAAAAGGGCAACCAGGCGAAAAAGAAGAAAAGGGAACAGCTTGGGCGGCCTAATTGGAAAGCCAAAGGTTTTGGAATAGACGCCTCCTCTGTTATATTGAGGCATGCTTCATCATTGGTGTCTCTCCACACCCTGTTATGACAGTACCACCAGGGCGGACTCACACACGAGTTGGAGTTCTTATATAAGGGACCTTTCTGGATAAAGCAGGGGATCCAGTTAAAAAAAAAGACTTTAAAATACTGCAAAGGTATACCCAGCCAGAATTACTATTAGTAGGGTACCATGGGCATGTTTAAGCAACTGCTCAGATTTGAGCAGCGATGGAACTATAGACTTTCAAGTACCAACATGAGGCTTAATGACGACATTCCATTGACACACTTGACTACTGACTTGAATACCTCGCCTTGACAACCCCCAATAGACAATTGATCTGAATGCAGTATAGGACCTTAACATAACACAAACGTATGCCTAAACCATTTATGGGTCTTTTAACATTTCGCTGGTTAGAAGGTATCTTGGGTATATCTATACCCTCTGTATCTGCCTCCAAGAGGCAACCGATCAGAATGCAGTTGTGACATTTAGAAAATCACATATTTAGGTTTAACACTTGTATGAATCTGTTAACATCCCATTGGTTACTAGGCACACCAATGATGCAGTTGTAAAGAAATGCAGAGTAGATCCATATCCTGCCCGTTTTTAATGAGAAGGTTTTCAAACTCCTACACTTTCATCCAGTCCGGTTTCTAAATCAACTGAGCAATTTTAAGATGGGAATAACACTCCTTGTATTTTTCACCTTTGTTTTCCAGGCTAAAAGCTTCCCACATCGGTCACCATACTCCTATTTGAATCGGTTTATTAGTTCTTCAGTGCTCTTCAATTTACAATACAAGTATGGTGCAGTAGATAAGGAACCATCTAATAGAGCACGTCAGCACGGCAATAGCAACAAATTCAAACTAAAGACATAAGGACTAGGTTACAATATAGGCCAAGCATATCCAAAGATCAGTCCCCAATAGCTACCAGACATTCAATACTATAGCGCTACAGAATAGAAAAGGTCTGAATGCTCACCAACATCATAGGGTAACATGACCGTCAGTGGAAAAAACAGTACAAGTTAATTTCTAGAAAACAATGCATAACAAAAGAAAAAACAATAACTAACTACTTGTATGAAGACCAAACGTGTTCGCAGATTGAGTTAGTCAGTGTCACACTATACAGGATTCCAGCTCTGATTGTGCAAACAAGGAACCTCTCATAGCATATCTACAAGGTGAATCTGTCAGGCAGTGGCAGCCAACAAAGTACATCAGTGACAGCTTTATTGGTAGATACCATTGCATTTGTACACACCTACTGGGTATCACAGAGATGTGCTTGTGACCCTCTGTGTGGCTGGTGCGGGTCTCCGGGAGGCCACACTTCCACAGGTGGACGGACACTCATTCTAGCTATTGCGGGATGCCTTCCCATCGGCTATTGTGACAGACTACCCCTGCCCCAGGCCCCTTTGCCTGTTTAGACGCAGCTGACCTAGTTGTTCGGTAGTTTGGGTGGTGACCTGTTAATCCACTCTTATGGTATTTGGAGTTTTTTTCCTCTGGATAGTTTTGTTCATATTGGTTGTCTCTATGAACGTCCCAGCCCGCCATCTCATAGCTATAGCCCCCCCGACATTTAACTTCCCCATCCACATAATGCAAATAGAGGTTTTACGATACGCCCTCCCTCACAGTTCTCATGACACACTCTTGGAATGTTTGGGAAATGCACACCCCTGCACGCAGCTACTCCATGTATCTTTATTTGAAGCGTCGCTCTGCACACATTGAACCATTGCAGGAAATGCATTTAACTAACATAGAAGCGATTTGATTGGAAAGACGCTAGTGGGGACAGGTATACGCTATATTGTGGGTTGTAGGTGTTTATGTATGCAATGGTACCTACCAATAGAATTATGAAGAAAAAAGCGATTAAAGACAAAAAGTCAAGTGAAAATACTGCAATAAACAATTAGATCTCACTGTATCAAGCATATCCAGAAGCACAGTGCAGGAATCGGATAATGTCTTATGCGGTTTGTGGAGTCAAATTTGGTGGGGGGTTGGAGAGAAAAATCGATCCAAACAGGGTGGCCAGGAAGTTTAGGAGTAATAGATTTGACAGAGTCATCGTCCAACTCAGAGCCCTGCATAGCCTCTAAAATCATGGCTACAATCTATAAAGCCTGATGCCGCTCCCCAATGACCTGCTTCAGATCCAGAAAGTTTTCACAGCGAGACAGGTGGTGCAAGGCAAACCCACGGCATCGAGAGAGAGAGCAGGCAACTTATTGTCTGTCGTACCACGCCAGGGGGTCTGACTAGCATTACGTTGTCCCAAGGAGTCGAGCTGAACAGTCTATTTCGCAATCAGGGCCCGCTTACCAGTACCTCAGTGATCCCTCCAGCGCGGCAGCACGAGAAGCCCCATTTAAATAGTGGAATCCTATCCAGGCAATAAACTCATGATGTGAAAGTAGCAGGGTGGCAGCTCTAATGCCAGGTCGACCCGCAGGTACAGCAGCCAGGCCGCCGTGTCGCAAGGTAATGATGCTAGGTCTGAGCAGGTGTCTGCCAACAGAGGCTCAAACAAAAACTTGTAGGACCCGCTTGGCAGCGCTCTATAGCTGGCCGAAGCACAGCAGTATGAGCAGCCCTGTATCCAGAAGCGAGAAACGTCCAGATCAGGAGGCAGACTCACGACCATCCTGCAACCACAGTTAAAATGCATTCAATCGTTCCCTACCCTGAGCGAGACAGTGTCCTGAATAAGAGGGTGTATGTCACTGAAGGGTCCAATTCAGGTAGAGCTCTGCATGAAGAAGCAGGAAGCTAGACGCTCAGGCTAGTCGAGGGTGGGAGGGAGGGTGTAGGGGTATTTGGCTACCGTTGCTCCAACTGGATCAGGGATGCACAAGGCAGCGGTATCCACATGAGGGCACAGGTCACGGCCACAGGTTACAGCCACCCGCAAGCAACAGAGCAGGCAAAAGGAGACCTGCAGCACAGCCAGACTACCATTACCTTCCTATCCCATCAATCACGTACACCGGCCACCATACTCCTAATGGGCTAACCTACTGGCCTCCCACTTTCTATGTACAAAGCCTTACAAGTACTCAGCAAGTTCGTCCTTTAACTCTCATCTTATTATGAAGAGTTTTAAAATCCTGCCACCCCGATACTGATCCCGATTTCTGTGCCTTTTCGATTTTCTCCACCAACTCAGTGAGTTTGCGCCTGGACTCCTTATGCTTAACCACTGCTATACTGATGAGCCTCCCTCTAATAAAGGCTTTAAAGGTGTAACAATCTATGTGCAGGGGAGCCGAGCCAACATTCACTTTGAAGAAACCAAATGTGTCTTGCTTTTGCTGAGTGATCACCATATGACCAAGCAATAGTGTTGTATCTAGAGTCCATCTAGGAGGAACAAATCCCTTCATCAATCCCGACTGCAGAGTGGTCAATCAAATGTTCAGAGAAATGCCGCACCTCTTTCACTCTACTAATCATTCTAATATCTACAAGGAAAAAGTCAATTCTGGAGAAGTGACCATATTTCTTATTGTGAAAGGTGAAGATTTATCACCGCCAGTCCTCTGTCTCCACATATCACATAAACCCTGATCCTTCATTATCTGCCTCACTAACGCAGACATCTTTGGAGAATTAGCCATTTTCCTTATGGTAGATTTATCGAGTAGAGGATCCAATATCACATTAAAGTCTCCCACTAGAAGTGCAGGTTCTACTACCGGTGTCAATTGGCAATACATGTCCTGGACCATCAATGTTAGGGCCACAAAAGCCTGCAATTGCATATCATTAGCTGTATACCTGAATTTTGGCTATCAACCATCTCCCGCTATGGTCCACCTTTTAAATTTCTCACGGTAGCACATGCAGAGATCTTTATCAAAATAGCCACCCCCTTTGTGCAACATGACTGGTCGGTACATGCTAAATCCTTGATCCATTTCTACCCCCTACTTCCTCAAACTCCTTCAGTAAATGAGTCTCCTGAAGTATCACTACCCCCAGAGTCCGATTGTTTCAAGTATTCAAAGTTCTTCCTTCTTTTATGCTTTACCCCAAGACTTCACGTTCCATGACAAAATTCTCAGAGGTCTCTATTAGTGCCTATCATTTATTTTTTCTGGGTTTTCTTAGGTCTCCAAAATCCAAGGGAGGTTCCCAGTTGGAACAATCTCCACCCTACCTACCTTTGTCTTGTTTCAAAACTTGCTGCAAACAAGGACTCCACACCCCCCCGACCCCCCCTAATGCTTCTTACCCAGTGCCTCCAACATCGAACACTATTCACCTGTGACAATCTCCTACCCAAACTACCCCCCCCCCCCTGCACCCCGCCGGGAACCCTTCCTGTCATTTGGGGTAGTTTGCTTTACCCATTTGGGCCCATCCTTAGGTGCCAGCATCACTTCTTTTGTGCCTCGATCCGTTTACTTAGGTTCTCCACCTCCCCTGAATCTCTCAAGTTGTGCATGCATAACTTTAAGGGTTATGTTATTTAGAGTGTGTATGGTGGGGGGGTCATGTGGTACTTTGTGTGTGTGCGCTATGTGATGCTTGGTGTGCGTCATGTCGTATTTGGTATATGCTATTTGGCGATTGGTGTGTGGCTCTTCAGTGGTGTTTGGTGTGCGTGCGTTATGTGGTGCGTGTGCGTATCTATGTTCTAGGCATCCCTATAGAGCACAATGTACCCTCTTCCCAGTCTTATCTTGAGCAGCCAGCAAGATACACTGCAGTACAAAGTGCAACTACAAATCTAGGACTGCCATTCATACAGCAATCTGCTCAGTCCCCAATGGACGTAATTGGGTATGCAGATAAGCGTCCTTCCCATCTCTGATTAATTAGCGCGGCTCTCGGTCCTCGCATCAATCCTGTGAAAACCACTGTGACTGATCCGCGCGCGCTTGGAGCTGAAAATCACTTTGCCAGCAACATACCTATAATGCTTGGTGGTTCAAACAACCACCAGGCCAGCCCTCTCCGGTGACCACCGCCTCTGCGCTTTTCTGATGTTGCACATTTTCCGAACGCGGTTGAACACAAAAGAACGGGGCTCCACTAACAGCAGCCACCACACCGAGGCGAAATGAAGAGCCGCGTCGATGCCCTGAAGGGCATTTCCACACGGATATCTTTGATCAAAGTCAGCGAGGTACTTTCGAAGGTCTCGTCTTTGACAAAAGCTAGTGCTTCAAGGATCACTCGTGTCAAATTAATATTTTGCTGTGACTAAAAAACAGCTACTCCAGTAAATCACTTGAGAACGCGAATCACAAGAGCTGTCGGTGTTCACATCCAGCGCTGACAGGCTGCAACAGCACCTTCCCCAGCGCCGTACAAGCTAAACAAAAAAAAACAAAAAAAAAACAGGATGCTGCTGCCTTTGTTTGTCATTGTGTACCGAATAGTCAAACAATGACTTTCGCTGCCCATTAAATGGTTTATGTTTCTGTGGCATTTGATTTGTCAGTCCTGAAGGACAAAGTCCAAAACGTCAGCAAAATAATAGAAAAATAAAAAAAGATTGCACAACGTATTTAATGATGCGAAACAGGATTTGTCTTACTGCGCCTTCTCCCTGATCATGTATAAACTTGCAGGGTACCCCGAGGCGCCCCTTTATATAGAGAATGTGGTTACATTTCCATTACTGTGAACGTTTCACTTCTTGACAGAGCAATCACCACAGATGTCAAAGGCAACGTGGATTGCATGTCCCTCGTCTGTCAGTTTTATATAAAAGCACTGTGCACTTTAAACGGGTATGCCCTGGAGGCATGGTTTGGCTCACACACGTAGTAGACTCCAGAATGTCTAGATTGCCTGTAAATAGCGGAATGACTGCTTTCCACTAATTTAACCTAGCAGTGTAATGTGGAAGGAGACCAGGGAGCTAAGAAGTGTTTGTGGTAACAATATTTTAGTTATGTTTGCTAACCTGATTTGCAGACCATAAATCACTAAAACGTAATAAAAATATTTAAACACCTACAATAATGCGTATATCAAACTAGCACCTTGCAGGTGATGTAGCAAAGTAACACATTCAGCTGTTTATCGGAAAATACAGCAACAAATAAACTGGAAACAAACATTTGAATATGTAAAGTTATTTAGATCCAGTCACTTTCAAAATGTAGTTCAAGTCTTAGACATTTTTATATATAGATTTAACTACAATCAAGCTAGTAAATAGCCAAGGAATCTGGACTCTCCAGCAGACGCAAGATTACATTGATGAGGAGGAGGTATGCTTACTATGCGTGCTGGCAACCTAGCACAGCCTTTTTATTGGCACATTTCTTGTTGGTAGCAGAGCAAGGAACGGGAACATATTTTGATCCTTGTCTCAGTCTTGCCCACTTAAGCATTGCTGATATGTTGAGTGACATGCACTTGTCTCATTTATCATGTAACAGCAAGGGAAAACATGTTGGCTAGACATACTCCCGTTTGCTAAATGCAACTCAATTAGACCGGTCTCCCCCCCCTCCCCCCTGTTGATTATTACCACACATTCAGAAGTAAATTACAACAGTGACCACATCACTGTCTTGCAGCATCCTATACGAGGTATACCGTATGAAGGGACAGGGAGGTTCTTGATCTTAAAGAAAAGTACTTTTCAACATGCACCTTAAGTGGCAATGCAGTCCTGTTACCATAAACCTTCATGTAGCACTACTGTATTGGCACAATCAATGAACGACAATCCAAATAATATTGGTTTTGGATGTCTGAACCCAGTATGTAATTTGTGCCTCTGAATACCGCTAGACATTCTGACAATGTACAGGTTGTACATGGTTAATCACGCACAAGCTCAGGTATCCGCACTAAAGTCAGTTACATTTCCTGTGTTAGCACAACTTTCATCACTGCTCGTGAACCTGCAGGGAACTGTAGTGGATGAGAACATCTACATTAGTAATTAAAGTGGACACTTGTTATCCTTAAATCAGATTATTTTTCGGACATACATTGACAATTGGTGCTTACTGACCACTCATACATAGTAATATCTTGACTCTTTCTTTGATAAGTTTGGTTCAAAGTCAACTATGGTGTTTTGTTTAGATCTACAATGGTCCAGTCAGATAGAATGAAATCAAGGTCGAGTCAATGTCTCTTCCTAGGAAGTACTTGGATTAAGTGAAATAGTCCAATTTAAACAGCTGCAGATGAATAAATGTCGCTTTTTTACACATTCAGGGATAACAGGTGTATAAAACATGCAAAAAGGTGATGCATAGTTTATCAATGGGGTCAGAAAATATACTCACACATTACTGCAAACATAAGGCTGGGAAAAGGAACGATCACTAAAAAAAAAAAGTTCAACACGAATTCCCAACAAGAAATGGCCCAAAGCAAGGCTGTGTACTGGATCCGCTTTTATTTAACTTGTATGAAGATGTCACCTACTTTAAATAGGGTGGACTACCACTCGCCCACAGTGGCTGGCCTTAATTCTACACATATGTTGTACGCCGACGATATTGTCTTGATAAGTTACACAAAGGTCAGTCTTCTGTCCTTAATCAATATGAAGGGGAACATGGGTTAAGAGTTAATCTTTATAAAACAAAAACAATGTTAGTAACAAGGTGAAGCGCCTCACCTCCCCATTCTACATAAATGGATCAGCTTTGGAAACGGTGTCCGAGTACAAGTATTTGGGGGTGATTTTTGACTCAAGAGGGGCATCTAAGAATTGTTGTTGTGCAATACAAAGAAGAAATAATACACCATCTTCTGCATTCTGTTCACTACGGAACTCTTTAAAAGGCCTGTCCCTCCAGCCACTCTTGCAAGTAATAGCTGCTAAACATGCTCCCTCTCTCACATACGGAGTTGAGGCTTTGAGAGGAAGAGCGGAAAAAATAATTAACAATGCCATTGAAGGGACAAATGGACTCCTGTTTAGTCTTCCTTGATAGTCCTTTCCTGCCCAAATTTGTTTAAAGTTCGGCCTTAGGAGGCAGACTAGAAGTAATTTGGGTGCTTACTTTAATTTCTAATACAAGCCAAGAAATGACTCAAGATCTACTTTAAGGTCTACTGTGAAGGAAGCCATAAGTGACCCAAGAAACATCATGGCACATGATTACTTAAACCTGACCTTAACCACCCTCAAAGTCTGAGGAGCTCTGGGCCTTAACCCTTTCCCAATCTGTGAACAAGATCTCACCCCTAATGGATAAAGCTGTGCTGTCTAAAAGATCACATGCATGACATTAATAGAATCATATGACCTCCCGAATTTCAATCATACTTAGGGAGTATGTATGGCCTAATGTCAAATCTTAAGCTGTGGCATCTCAGACTTGGTGATTTGCAAACACATTTTAACTTCCCCCATCTGGAGGAGAGAGACTGTAGAGTCTTCATGTCAGCTTTGCAACTATCCGAAGGAAGACAATTGTCACCTTGTCTGTACTTGCTCAGAACTAGTGGCAGAACAGAAAGGGCTGTTGAAATAGTTCTTTACTAACATCTTTACACGAACATGTTGGCAAGCAGTTAAGATATGTCTGCAAGAGGTTGATGTGATGTTCTGTGGGAAAATCCTGAGGTTTGTTATCGCAGAGTCAAACCTAGCAGTTATAATGGAAAGTTTTCTGTGGTACTTGCTTTGTGCTGGAGATGCCTAATGACCTTCGACATGGTTTTGCTCTTTTTAAAAATGGAAATGTACCGGTGACCAAACTAAGCATGAATTTTATCGTTCTTACTTTAACTTGGAACACTCAAAGCAAAGTATGATTGTTAATGCGGAGCTAGAATGTTAAAACTATATCGTTTGGCAATCAGAAGAATAGATTTATTACTAAGTATGAAATTTAGTATATGCACCTAGCACTTTTCTCTGACTACTTTGTACTAATTAAATATTTATGGTAATACCCTTTTTTGTTGTGATATTCTTTGGCAAATTTGCATCTGCAGCTATATTATATATGAATAACAAGGCCCACAGCTTGTAAAAATCTTGAAAGCCTAAAGTACTTTCATTTTAAATACTCTTGATCGGATAAACGTAGCCTGATTAAGTTTCCTAGTTGGTGGTTTTAGGAATTGTTATGTTATCACGGGATCATGACTTATGTTACTGTCTTTCCTTGCTCATATCTTGTGTCCTTAAGGGAGGAAAAAAACAGGTATTCAATTGAATGACGACAGTATTTAATAATGATATTTACAGGACAATGTTTTAACTGGTGATCTTAAGGCCTTAATAAAAAAACATTTAAAAAAAATTAGATTGGGAATAAAGCCAACTAAGGAGGGTACGCCGACCTGAATTCAGCAGTGCCAAGTACCAACTGTAGACCCTGTGGGTTGCCATGTGAATCTCTATTGCATATAGTATATGGGTGTCCCAAATTGCTTAAGATACGTTGTATATTTTTAAACCCCTCATTTCTGAAGATTGGGGTAAGATCGGCTCGTCCGGCTCTTATTTTAGGTCTATCAGGCGAGCCGATTCCACTGCTATGTCAATTAAAATAGTTTTTAGACGCTGCCGAAAAGGTTTTGTATTGACTATCCAAGGTATACTATCATCAAATCAAAATGGTTCTAAGATGAATTTTGAAAACATGGCTGCATTTTAAGTGCTTAGTTGCACAGTACCGCCTGCCTGTAAGATTTAGTGTCTATGCTAATATGGTAATTTATTAGAAATTGAAATAACGGATATACTGACGCACCTTCTTAGCTTGTTTGCACAATGGAACTATTGTTTAAGGCATGTTTGCACTTTAAAAATAATGATCCAGTCGGTCTTGATGGATTTTACAGTTGTTTTGCACAAGGATATACAAGGTTAACTGGATTTTAATGTACATCTGAATGCAACTATAAATGGTTAACGATATTAGTGTGGCTAATTTAAACAGAAGTTCACAAATGGTTTTAAAGTTCTGGTATGGCTTGTAACTACGGATTTATTCTTGTATACAGGTGCCTATTAGATACAGAAATGGGATGTTTTTATATACTGCCTTGCTTCTAAGATATTTCAATTGCACTGATTTTTGTTAATCAAGCATGAAAGAATGTATTCATTCACAACTGGTGATCTTACTGTGATAATATTGTAAGTTTAAATTAACTGAACAATAAAGTATTACTTATTTACTGCAAACATAATAGCTGAAACAGGAAGTTGTCACTTTAGGGATGTCAATTAACCAGAAGAGTCCTCATGGGCAATCCATGTAATTTGTGCTGATGGCCATACATGGCAAAAAGTGTCTATTTTTCTTTAAAACAATTTGAAAAAATGTGGATAACTACTAGTGACAGAGAAGTAAAGGAAATACCACATTGATTTCTTTGGAATGTGTTAATAAAGTAACTTAAGTTAACCAGCAGAAATATAATGTAGCAGTCCAGATATATTTTTTCTTCAACTAATTTCTTGGTGAAGGTTTACGTACTTGGCACAAACAATCAACAAAAACTGATGCATTCTGATGAATATTGAAATAAGTATATAAAATAAAAAGCTTTGCTTTCGGGTAAAAATGTTACCATTTAAGAACAGTAGTACCCAACAAAGTAGGAGACTGTCATTCAGAGAAACCAGTTGGGAGCACAAACTAAACAAAGTAAGTACCTTCTTATAATAGTGCATAGCTGAAAGCCTCAATGCTTTGCCATAATGTTTGGTCTGGTTCATTTCTTTAATAAAGGTAGCTAGTTTGGGACATGTAAGCCGTGTAACTATTTCATGGAAAGTGATTGAGAACTGGACAGGATTTATACTGACCTAGTACAGGTCACTTGGAACCAGAATAGCGTTACTAAGTCAGATGCTGCATATTTCATTTTTTTCATACACATCTCAACCCCTTTCTTTGCCGATCAAGGTTCAATTTAACTTACAAACTTTGAAATCCTTTATGACAAATGCTAGTTTCTGTGAATTTATGGGCCCCTTGAAACAGTATGAAATTCCTATAATAAAGAAACTAATGAAGCCTGAAATTCATCTCCTCATCTAACCTTCTAAAAACACAGGTGGTCTGTTAACGCGGACAAGTTCTTCAGTTGCTAAGGACTTCTGGAATTTGGACTTTTCAAATTCGAAAGTATACATAAACAACATTGTCTGATTTTAATTGATTTCAAACAGAAATCTCTATTCGATCTAGTGTTGATCCATGTCATTTGTATATACGTAGGTCTTCAGCTGATAAAAACAAGTTTTTCTTCTGTAGTTTTCTTTCAAGTTTCAGAGGTTTTCAGCTGTTTGTTGCAGATGATTCTGCCATTAATCTTGGAAGAGTTAGAATCAGCATGATTTGCTTGGTAATAGGGCCATTAAATTGTTCCAAATTGCTTGGGATATGAACTATGAATCAGAAAGGGGTGGCATTACATGTGCAGCTAGAGAAGCGAAAACAATCAATGTCCACCTACTAAATGATATGGTTTCAAGCTATTACTAATCAATGACATAACTCCCTTACACACATTTCATTCTGCAGTGTTTTAAGATGTATATGCTTGAGCAATACATTCTTTGTTATACACTACTTTTAAGTCTTATATACAACGTGAAAGCTTTAATAAGTGTATTAGTTTGGTTTACAGTTGTTCGGTTATCTTAGTATGAACTTGGAATCATTACTGAATTGGACAACAATTTACTTGAAAGAAAACTATTCCAGCAACCTATTCCAGGTCACATCAGATTATCAAGTAAAGTAAGAACTGGCTAGGAATGTATCGAAAAAGGAAGAGTTTCTGACAAGTAAAACCTTTGCATATGTGGAGATGTTCTCAGAACATGGGTCCAGTCAAATATGTTTATGGTTTCTTTTAAGTGGCATGTGCGAAGATCTTAAATGTTATCCAGGGATGGAATAACCCGATAAAGCACTGTGCTTCTACTCACAAACCTTACACCATTTAGTTACAACTCTTCCTCCACCTGAAAACATACTTTTTTTTATGCATTAAACAAGTGTTAGCAGCCCACTGAATTGGGTCAGAAATAAGTAGTTTATTTCAAAGAACCTATGCAAGAATTTATTTGGCATGGGGAGAATAGGATCCTGACGGCAGTCTGCACGTTATTCTTTTGATCATAAATTAATATTTTTTGTAAGGCCTGGGAGTCAAAAGAAAACCTTTCATCTTCAAGGAAAATACACGTCAAATGTACAACTTTAAGCTAATTATAAAACGGGAAACACTCCATGGTTTATAAAATGATGCCTTTTACTCGGATTACACAAAGTGCTAATTACTTAAAATCAGTTCTAAATACAAAGAAATGCGAATATAATAGTAGCATCAATTAGCATGGAGAGATAATTGAGTTGGAACTACTATATTTCATTAAAAACATGTTACTAAGGAAAGGATTCAAGAATGGCTTAACATTGTGTGTTATGGGGGTGAGGAGTAAACAATCAGATCACCAAAATCAATGGGCAACTGACTGCAGGTTTTAAAAATAAAAAAGGTGTTTACGACAAGAAAAAGCAACAATAAGAACATATGAATGAACATCATTGAAGGACCCTTCTCACAATAAACAAGTCCACTGTGATGGATGTCTACAATTCCACTGCCTGGTTATCTTTCTTTAAAACTCATTACACCATAAAATATCAAGGAAAGAGTGAAGTAGTAGATACAGTTTCATGAGAAGCCTCCTCATCATAAAATAAAAGCCATGAGAAAATTGAGTAGTTCCATTTTAGATGGCATCCTCACTATTTTATGAGACAAAAATGTTTGCACTCAAAATAATCCATCAAAACAGTGCAAAAATGAGAAGTCCATCAGGACTCTTCACTCATCCTCCCACTTTGCCTCAAGTGTTGGAGTAATCCTATAACCAATAACATGCACAAATTGATGAGGAATGAGATATACAGCAATCAAGCCTGCTGATGAACACTTACTGCTATAAGGCTGATTATTTTTATGGACTCCTTGAAAATGGATTCAATCAAATAGATATTGACGAAACCCTACATTTAAAGAAACAACTTCAGGCAAGTACCACCCAGTGGATGCACTCACATTTATGGATAAGATCATCAAGGTCAGTGTTCTCCTCCCTACTGGAAAGAACTTTAGACATCAACTGAGTTATTTTCCCTTTTAGGAAAGGGTTTTGTCTCACTCATGAAACAAAGATATAGTAACCGTCTTAAGATGATATCTAATCAACTCAGACAGATGTTTCAACTTAATTCTACTGCACCCATCTAGAGTCTTCAACTCATACTTTAGCAAGCTAATTGCCAGCACCCTTTAATGCCCAAAATTGGTTTAAATAAGTTCTCCAAAAGAAAGCAAGCCCAATGTTTTCTGGCTCTTCTTTTCCTCTGACATCTTTAGCCGCTTTACTCATAAATGCTGCTCAAGGTATACCGATCACCACTAGAAAGTGTTCAACTCTGAAAATCGATTCCATATCAATGTTAAGGACAAAGGGCTCTAAAGCAGCCTTCCAGAGCATCGACTCCAATTACCTCGGTCAAACATTTGCCACTCTAACCTGTATTCAAACATGAAAAATAAAAAGCTTTTATAAGCATCACCACACAGAATGTCTGGCCCTGGAGTCTCCAAGGGCTCAGTCATACGACTGAGTAGATTACTCAACTAAAATATTGTAAAGGTAACTTAAGGTAATGTATTCATTTAGACAAATCCAATTATTGGATAGGAGCAGGGGTATTCACTGAGGTACTGCTGGCAAAATATGCTCATTAAAAATTAGCTAGGTACAAATGGAAGGAAGAATTGTTCGCTTAATTTTAGTGTCATAGTACCATTCAATGAATATGTATGAAACTTACCAAAAAAGTTCAACCGATTTGGGTTTAGAAGGGCAGTTTTGTGCATATCTGTCATGCGGGGTCCAAAGGGAGGTTCCCAGAAAGTGACATTTCCCGATTTTATCTCATAAGAGATTTCTCTGATACAGAACAAAATATACCTCCCTGACGTCGAAGTAGGTGAAAAATGAGTGTGAGATCTTTTGTGTTTACAGCTGGATGGGACAAGGCCTAGCATAGGGGATGAGCGGTTCCTATTGGAGTACGGCCAAGACTGATTTGCCTATATATGGTTTTGGTCTTGAGACATAGTGAGCGAAAAACAATGGATTGTGATGCAAGCCCGAGTAAATTGCGGAGGCAGACTATGATTCAAATCTTCCTTCTATCAACTTTGTTTGTTGCAGGAATTAATTTAATAAGACGACACTAACAGGTGCATCACCATTAAAGGGCAAGCACAACATAAATCTCCAGTACGGATATACTCCAAAGATTCACTTACTAATTACCGTCCTGTTTGACCTGTTCCCCGGATACCTTGGCTCATCTATACAAGTTTCTTAGAGGTCAAAATTTGTTTATTAAAAATAAATATAAGACTTTATTTTTGAAATGCTAAAGGTGGTCATTAAAGTAAATACAGTAGTACTTTGTGACAAACCATTGACAAAGACTGCAGCTGGCCCAATGTGAGTTCCAAGCAATGAACAGAAAACATATCAAGTGCAATTAGAAGGCATTCATGCTTTGGTAGTAGACTACTCACATTACTAGGACAGAAACGAGAAAGACGATTGGATTAAGTCACAAGTGAGGATAAGCAAATTCTTTTGCAGAATGAAATTGTTAATCAGTTTCAAAACTGGTCATCACTAATGAGACATCCCGTGCAATCAGAGTAGGAGTTTACCTTGGAGTCTTAATTTGTGATTCATGAACCAAATAACCTTTTGCCATGTGTTCCATTCATTTAAGCCAATAGATAATTTCGTTTGGTTCTCAATTGCAAGAATAGGTATAATGTCAAAGCATTTAGGAAATGGTGGATAAGGTTTCATGATTTAAACAAGTCTGTAGAAAGTGGAGGATTTTGGGTGAATTCATTAAGTGAAGAGGCTATTGTGAGTACCTAGGGGGACAGGTGTTCCATGTTAGCGGTGTATAATCATGAGAAGGGTGGGAAAGGTCTGCATACAGTACTGGAATACAAGGATGATGCAAGAGTCTCTTGGTATAAGAAAAATATAATTGAACCTTCCTTCTCAGCTTTTGTCCATATCAAAAGCATAAAGTGATAGTACAGATTTTTTGCTACTACCCCTCAAGATCTACTCTTATGATCTTGTATATTCTTCCTAATAAAAAGTCTTGGATGTGATCACAGGACCTTTGCATGATTAGGTCTCTTGTCCCCAGTAAGTCTTCAAAGAGATTTCAAGAAGACATAACAAATAAAAGTAATCCTCAGAACCCTTTTCGAATGGTCATGCTCCCAATCAGTGCAGCATTACATTTTGTGCAAATGTAATGTTTGTTCTGAATGGAAGAGTCACCCTTAGGCGCTGAAGTAGTGGAGTGGGGGCGATTTAGCACCCCCAATATAATTTCTGCTGCAGTTACTAAGGCAAAAAAAGATGCCTTCAAATCTCACTTTAATCTGGTTATATTTTAGCACATTGAGGGACAAAGGTCAAATGTCAGGCTACGCCTGATGACAAATCGCTGCTTATTCTTTTAATGGGGAGAGAGGTGTTTACTTTTCTCTCTCGGAATGTAAAGTGAGAAAAATTTGTAAATACAACTGTGTGACAATTTTACTGGTGTCAAAGGAAAGGATGAAGGATCCTTTTTACAAGTGCAACAAAATTCAAATTCTTATATATGAATTGTACAAATATTTTAAAGTCTACCAGCAGTTAAAGCAAAAAAAAAAAAAAATCAGCTTGTTTTTGTAATTCTGAAGTGTAATGGAAAGAAATATAACTAGGATCAAAATAAACCATCACACTTCAATTGGTAATGTGCAAATGACACAGGTACTCCGAATCTAGATTTCCACACATTATCGTTTCTAGGTTTATCAGTAAAATATATCTGTACTAATCAAGTGACCATTTCAGTGGAGAGAACGCGGTCTGTAAATGGCAGGGCGCTACTACACGATGCTTTATGAATATACTTGAGATAGTAGGTTCCAAAATGCACAACCAGCTACATACTACACCCGTACCACTCTTGCTGAACACGCCAGGCTCATATTCTACAATTGTGCGACACAAAGATTCTTCATAACCTGTATGACTTCTGTGATAAAACACTGATGGCTGCACCCCGACTGCTATTCCAGCACGACTGCGTCACTTGTCTATTGCATCTGCAGTGAAAGATTAAGTTAAAGTCGATGAACTGGAGGGGAAGAGTGAAGACAAGTGGAAGGGTTTCGTATGACTAATCTTTTTAACTACAGACGATTTGTGCCTGCTCATTTACCTCGTCTGGCTCATTGCACTACTGCTCAAAAATGCAGGAGACGTTCAACCACTTTATATCAAAGGATATACGGCGCACATAATGCATGAAAGGCACTATTTATGCCTGTGACCGGCTGAAAATATTCATAAATCATTTGCAGACTCCGTGTGAAAGGAATAAATATTTGTCCCACTTCGTGTCGAAAGCACATCAAAAAATGTCATGGAAAACCGCTTTACAAAACTATAACCTCGCTATACATCAAGTGAATCAACAAATGTCCCCACCCCCATAGTTCCTCCCCCCCCCCCCCCCCACATACCCACCCCACAGCTAACTCCTTTAATTGTGGTGCATTTCAACATTACCAACTTTCTATTACCCCTACATCCCAAGACTGCATGTATGAACCCAATAAATAACAAAATAACCTAAACTGAACCTTGAACTGCCTACCTACCTCCCTGCGCACATGGGTCACCACTGGCAATGCCAACCAAAAGTCTGCCAACTCCTGGCAAAACTTTCCATACCACCACAAAGCACCTGTTCCAAGCAACATTGCACGCAATCAAACCCTGCACACCGGTCTCAACAACGGAGCCCTAAAGAAAAGAAAAACCTCTTAATGACATCCCAGCAAGCTAATTAAGAAGGGGAGGGCGGGTGGGAAAAAAATGACACCAAGCTCTCCCTGCCATCAGGTCACCTGAACCTAAAATAGCGGCAAGGAGCCCAAAATCACCCCTTAAATAGTGGTTGGGCTATATTGGGCTACATATATAGCCCAAACAAAATGGCAGTCGATGGACTGCACCACCCTCCCAATTACCCAGGGTGCAGACCTACCAGTAGTTGGCTGCCCCCAAACCCCACTTGTGGCACAATAAGGAACCCAGAGTTTTGTTGAAAAGGAGAGTTTATGGAAAACTTTGTACCAACCAAATGCTTCTTTTGAAATCCTAAGACTTTTAAACTATGTGTTGGGCTTTATTGTCCAAAATGTCCAGTCCTCGCAGAACCACCAACACCACTGACCACCAACACCACTGAGATGCTCCCTAGCTACTTGTGCTCTGTAAACACAAATGCCTACATACAGCCTTATTGTTATTAAAAGAATAAATATGGTCCATTAACAAATATTGTAGCTACCAATCCAATGAGTAAATCAAACCGTCCTATTAAAACAATCTGCTATCCCTCATTGCTGCGAGGGATTTTTAAAAGAATGTTATCAGTTTCCATCTTGTTCAAATTTAGTAGAAATCGTGGTTTCCTGTCCCAGGGTGTTTTCCAAAAACTACTCGACACAAGACTGCAAAAAAAAAAAAATCTCTTAAATTGGGTTTGAAGGAAAAGACTTGGACGCTTTCCAAGCCTCAAAGGAAGTCATCCCGCGCCATCATTCCTTTCCTGCTGCAAACATTAGCAAAGAAAAAAAAAGCTATTTGAAGTTAAACAGTTTTTCACGAAAAGTATGAAAGTGGTAAAACAAACAGGTACATTTATTTCCTGGTGCACATGACAAAACAGCAGGCGAGTCTAGCTATACCCCTAATCTACATTAAAGAAATGTTTTAAAGATGTATTTTGTACACTGCGTTCTTTGGAAAATACTAGAAAACCTTTCCCGAAAAAGTACTTCCAGTTTTCTATTAGTTTGGCTGAAGGAAATTTAAATGAGTGTCCAGCTAAAATTCGAGGTGGTTTAGTCCAGTAATTTAGCAATTTTCTGTTGTAACAACTATTTTCTTTTTACAGCTTTTTCTGGTGTTCAACAGCAGTGTTCTACAATGCTTCCATCTAGAGGACAAAAAAAAGTTTTGTTTGACAAAAGATTGCTAAATGGAGACCATTTCTTTTTAAAGAGCAAAGGGAACCGTGCATTGCAGTTGCAATATTATTCTGTAATCTCTTTCCCTTCCCAATAGAGAGATTAAGAATAGCAATTTAGATACTAAATTCTCAATAATAACAAGCATTAGCAAATACACTAGGTCTACCTTTGGCTGCCATTTCTTCCCTCTGTAAATGCTTATTTTCTTACTGCTGTTGACAAAATTGTTGGGTAACTGCCAGGCCTCAATTAATATTTTTAAATGGCTAAAACATACACATTGCCATTGTAATCCCGACACTGAAGCCAACTACTTTGTGTGCGAGTGTGCTCATTGTGAAAAGGCAGGCTGCCATCACTAAAATTGAAGCTAGCAAATGGCTAAAATGGACAGACCCATAACCACATGCTGCAGTGAGCAGAAGAAAATGAAACTAATAGCAGCAAACCAATTAACAAATCGGGCTGGCTTAAAAGCATATAGGGATACAATAAGGTGGTCTTGGTTGACACCATAGTTTTTTTTTTTTTAGAGTCACACCACACTTACAATTTTCAAAGTATTGTAAACAAGTGTTGCCATTAAGAGATTCATTGGCACACAATTTACTGACTAAACAAACACAGAAGTAGGAGTGAGAAAATAGTTTTTTTTTTTTTTTTTTAGAGGTTTAGTTAAGGTGTTTGAAAAACCAGGTGGGTTTATGCGTGGGGAGGAACGAGCACAAATTTGGACTGCTGAGGTATTTTTTCTAGTTTTTTGGCCGCATCAACTCCAAGAGGGAAGCGAAAGTGATCTATCCTTGTTAAGTGCCGGCGTTCTAGTTTCAAAACTAGATAGCACAGGTGACATGATACACTTCTGGGACCACGTGACAGGAAACGCAGGCACTATGTATAGGGATACCGTTTAATTGCTCGGAACTTTCACGGTGTTGTGATAGACATTGTTGCTGAGGCGGACTCACCTTGATGTAGTAAAGGGGGGGGGGAATCAGATGGGGGCAGAGAGAACAAATGAGAAGGGATGAGAAGGGATGGCTCTCATTTTTGAATCGACGTTGTCTAGATAGCCACTAGGCACAAGATCATGCATGGAATAATTGGGTACAAACACAGCCTGGGGGTCGGTATTGTGATGACAAATAATGCATGCATAGTGCACAGGCACCAACCTAAAAAGTGTTTTTTGCACTTTTCTCCAACTATTGATGCATTATCCCCTTGTCTACAGCTAGTGTGTGACTACAGGGAGCCGCTCTAGCTCCTACACCATTTCAAGCACAAACTACAGTAAAACTTGGCAAGATGAACCAACTTAATTTCCCTGTGATACACGAGACTCCATGAAGGGGAAAAGATGGACAGTGGTGTCCTCGAAACGATGATTTTTTAAAATCATTTCCTAAGCTTGTATCGTGAACTGCACGTTTAACAGGGACATTGTCCTGACATACGACGATTAAAAAAAAGAATGTAGGATCAGCCGTTTCGCGCTAAATTAGTTTAAGAGGGGCAAAGTAATATTTTTTTTTAAATATAACTGTGCACATATGTATATGTGTGTCTTTTCATTTGTATATATTCTCTTACAGGTTTTATTCAAAGTGTGATTACATGACCTATGTACAAATTACAGGTTCAGTCCTAAATCTACATGTTAAGGTAAGAAAGGAGGTTATAACTATGGGGATCGAGAAGTCCTGATGAAAGCCGGGGACGACGAAAAACCTAGCTGAAACATCGCCAAATTTGCAGAGTGGAGGCGTGAACAGTTCATAATTTAACATATTCACCACCTCCCCTGGTCTGAGATACCATTTGAACCCTGACATGGGAATGCGTGAATAAAATAGGCATTAGGATATACCCAAGTTTGTTTTACATTAGATTTGTTCGTCTGCACTTATTTTTTGCTTGATCCCTACTCTGTGTTTCTATTGTTTTCCCAACCCTATTGCTCCACCCCGTGCGTTGGTCTGCGAAGGGGTGTGTTTGGCAGCCCTATGATGAAGCATGCCACAATTTATTGTGGGTGAATGCAGTTTTTCAAACACCAACTTTTCCACTAAATCTCTAAAAAAGCAATTCTCACTGCTACTTCTCGGTGTGTGATAAGTCAATTACAGAGGAGGTTTAAGTAGGAGTTGCCCCTACTCCCCCTCTTATTATGCGGAACACACAATTTACTGACCCTGAAAGGATTGAAAACGGCACTGACGTTCCAAGAATTGCAGATCTCTGAATTTCACAAAAGCGACCACTTTTAACTCACCAAGTCATCTGGTCACCTTGTGCAGATTATGTAAAGGAAAGTAAAATTACCCAAACAATGTTTAACAATCTATGAACTTTAACCAACTAATGTGCTACTGCAACATTGTATTGGTTGTTAGCTGCAATTGTAGGCTACCTGCATTAAACTGTATATCTAAATTTACTGATCGCATTCTTCATTTTTAATAGCCAAAATGGTATGTCTCACCACACGGTTTGAACTTGCTCTTTGTGTGTTTATTGTGCATATTTCATCTGTACTGCCTGAAGCACACAGACGTCTCTCTGTAATGTGTTACTGCAAGCATTAAAATTGGCTCCATTTGTGGACATTTATCATGATAAAGTGAAGACCAGTTCTTAAATTATTGTAATTCTGACTACTGCTCGATGTCTCGCCATTTTACAAATGACTGGATTTGTGCTTCCAGTATTAATGTGCAGTTTGAACTACTGAAAGTTAGTTTGAACCTATTTTGGCTTGTTGCAATATTATTTTGATATGTTGGCTGCATTGATTACTACTATATTGATTACCTACCTTTAATTCATCTTGGGAGTTTATAAAATGTGTGCATTTTTCATAGCTTTGTTAATTTGTATTGCTTTTGTGTATTTTTTTAAGCAGTCATTTATAATCTCTCTCTCTCCAAATTCGCTTCCAAACATGTCCGATCAGGGTCTTGAACTAACGAAGGTACTATACTACACTGTTTATAGCCTAATATACTCAAGGCAAATGGATCCACAAGTGTGAACTGGTATGTGCACCAACAAATACATTTTCCCACTACTCTCCCAGTTCCCTTCCCTAAATATAAAGAAAACCTCAGTAAGAGTAGCAAAAAAATTAAGTCAGTCTGAATACCATGATTATATGATCAAGGACTCACTCTTACCCTAGGTTATTTTTCTAAGCTTGAGCACTGCCTTTAATGACTCATTAGCTCACACTATAAATTAACTTGATCCTTTCAAACAGAAAATAAAATCCAACGGCAGTACTTTTGAATTAAACTTTATAAGAAGATCCCAAAGGGCACAGAACACAAAAAAACTGGGCAGCAATCCTCCAAGACGTAAAGGCAAAGAGAAAACTATATTAACATTGATTATGCAAAGCAATAATTCTAAAGGCAATGATTAGAACTGTGAGAAATTAACTTAATTACCAGTTTAAAGTTATTAAGAATTAATCCAAACCAAGTACAAATCATGACCTATCCAGTATACAATAAGCTTGTAAATTCCCAGCATAACGGAGATTATCCCTACCACTTTCAATAAACCTCGTCTAATCAAGACCTGCAAAAAGTAAATGAACTGCAATTAAAGTTACCCCATCAGTAGCCCAAAAACACCAGAAATAATGTTAGCCACTTAAATCTGCTAAACAGCTGACATGCCCACCCCACCACTAACTTGCCAGGAGATTGAACAAATCCCTTGTACCACACAGGTTATTGTTGTAATCCACTTGGTTCACCCCTGCCTGTGTCCCCCCCCCCTCCCTCACCTCTTGGAATGTTCTTATTGTTGGAGAACGAAGAATCAACAGCTGACTGGAATCTGCTGGTGGTGAAGGACCTAATACACTATGCCTTTTTTTACTCAGTGTTGGGTCTTTTAAACAGCTACACTCACATACTGTGTTATATCAGAGCACATAAACTGCTTACCGAAAAAGTTCCATGCTTTTCCCACTGTTTGAATGGAAAGGTTGTACAGAACAGAGATGATATCAAACAGTTGGAAATACACAGCCACTCCGTGGAATGACATACGTTAAATCATTTACTGGCCAAACAACAAACTTCTTTATACTTGCATAGCACTGAAAAGTTCTCAAAATCGTGGATGCACTCTAGACATTTTTCTTTCAGGTAAATCAGCCTTCCTAAATTTGCTAGAGCGCTCCATGGAATTTGATATAGTGTACCTAGACATCTTCCTTGAAACACTCCATACTTGAGTGTGAGTGGTGGCGGTGCCCCCAATGTATCAATCCCCACCCCTGATAAAGTATGCAACAGGTCAAAATCAGCAATATTTTTTTCAACTCCCTATGCTACTTCATATGGTGCTCCACATAGCTCTATTCCAATTATTTCAATAGGCAATCAACCCTTATAGGGGAACTTAGGGAAAGCTTCCATGAGTTTCCTTCCATCAATACCTTAATATGGACTCTCTGCCTAGCTACAATACATTCATGACTATTTATGAAAAGCTGAAAACTCAAGTACAATAAACATAATTGCTCCGCTGTCTTAAAGCCATCTCACACTTAGATCTCTGCCTTCAAATTCGTGGTCCTCTTTCTAGGAAATAATTAAATTCACTTGCATTCTTGATTGTTCTGGAATTATAACTGGATACACACCTAGAAACCCATGTTAAGGGACAAAACAAGTATTATAACCACTTGGCTCTAACTCCCATCATTTACCTTCGAAAGTTATTTCAATGTATGTAAAGGTCGAGTTTACGTTTTGAATTATCTATCAAAACACTTTGAAAGTAGGCGCCCACAATCTGAGCTGGGCCCTCTCCAGCAGTCCCACATGCACAGCTTGCTTAGTTTTTAACACAAGAAAAGTCATTCCTGCTACCTGAAATACCTGCCCAGAAAGCTCGAAAATGATCCACCTTGACTTGCTCTTTTACTGGGAATGTGCCTGGAATACAATACTCACACATATGAAACTGAACTTCTCTACTTATCTTCTCGAAACTGCTTGGAGTTCATGTCAAAGTTTTCACCAATGTGAATCAAATATTGCTGCGGTTTTATCTCTAAATTGAGTTGGAGCAAAGAAAACAAACATGGTTAGTTTTGATTGCCATCTTCCTTTCCACGTTGGGTTTCCGAGGCCCACCATTTTACTCTTACTTTTTTCCATCCCACAAATCTTTTTATAAGTATAACGTTGTTTTTTGGACGGTCTTATTTTTAACCCAGGTCCACTGACATTTGTGACCTAGTTTGTGCTGAACAAAACTGTAATACATACATAAATGAATCAAACGTTTCAGCCTTTAGAAACAAGAAAAAAAAGGTTATGAATTAGCATGTCCAATATGAGGGGTGAGAGAGTTTGAGCTATTGGAGTGAGCTGGCACATGGAGCATAACTTTAAACTATAGCTGTGGAATAGATTATAGAAAAAGGATAAACATATTTGTACAATCTATGGGTTCTTGCATAGAGCTCACAAATAAATACATTTTGTGTATTATATTATTTGTTATGGCTAAGGTTTCATAACTAAAGTCTGAATGTCGTCAAACAGACCTAGAACTCAGCGTGGCTTGGTTTTTAATACTTTAAATGTTAATTCAGAACTAGTCAGAGTGTACTATGATCAAGAGAAAAGAAAAAGAAAATTTGGACGAAAGTAAAAATCCACATAGGGGAAGTGGACAGAATGCCATTTCAAAATGTAGCTCATAAGATCAAACTTAAATTGAAATACAGGTAAACGCTTGTGGATGCTCCCAAAATACTTCCAGCTTGATCATTCAATAAAAAGAAATAACCTTTACTTTGATTGTTGGGAAGCTAATCAAAATCTTTAAGGGGTAGAAACGAGTTGACCATACGTGGAGTGTCATTAAAAAGGGTCAGGGTTTCCAAGTAAGGGACTCAGTATTAAGAGTTTTGTGGAAAAATATTCCCATCTTGGAACTGACAAAAAGAATGCATTTTCACAAATGAATTTATTAACTATATGAATTTTAAATCTGATCTTGCATACTGGCTTACAGAAAGAGGACAGAGAACTACAATAATAGAGAATGGAGTGGAACTGAAAAGTTTAATACTGAACCCATGACGGTTTACACCTCTTATTAGTGTCACGCTTTTTGTTAAGAGATTGTTGTGAGAAGTTAAATGTATGATAACTTAAATATTTTACATAAACCAACTGTTCTGTGCACTTCATAACATTACCAGCTTATTTATTCGACAATTGCGGCTTTAATTACATAAGTCTTTATAAATAAATGCTACTAATAAACAAGCTTTGGCTCAGTAGGGCAAATGGAGTAATGATCTAGCTGGAAATGATCGACATGTTGTTTTATTCAGTTCTTCCTTCTAGAAGGATTTGCCTAATTTGCCAAATATATTCCATTGTTATTATTTGTGCTACTTTTCATTTTATTACAATCTGGTTTTCCTGGAGCCAACTGATATATTGCAATAACAATGAAACAAATAAAATGCTGTGCACCTAGGAGTACCGTTCTTGTGTACATGCATGCAGCCAAGCTGTAAATTCATGTATTTTAAACTGAATTTATTGTATACTGTTCATCACTTACTTTCATAACTAGAGGCATTAATAACTGCACAGATTCGTTAGAGTCCCATGATAAAATTCCACTTATACACATACGAGTTAAGTTAAGAGTTCGAGTTTCCTTATTATCTTCCCCAATATGATTATTTTCCCTTCAAGTTTAAATCTCAAAATATGCAATGCTTACAAATGGAAGAAACCTAATAACATGGATTTATGGCATACACAAGGAATGTGATTATTGTAATTCCAATAATTACTAACAAAAAATACATTCTCTGTAGGATTTTTGTTTTTACAAATCAATATAAGAAAGGAAAATTATATTTTGGGCGGTTGCTATTTGTAACAACAGTGGTTAACAAGTTTACAGCATAATCTATTAGATATTGTTTTTTCTTAATCACCATTTGTTTCTAATAAAGATGCAGCAACATGCAAATTAAGATTTAGTCCTTACAGTTGCTATCAACTGTAACAAGCCAGTACGTCTCTCCTTTGAAAGTCATCAGTCAACCTTTTGCTGTTCTTGTTGCCAAAGCTATAAAGCTTTGAGAAACAAAATTGTTGCGTTGCTCATGCATAAGAGAACAAGCAAAAAGAAAATACCCTCCACCCCCCCAAAACAAAAACACAAGCATGGGTAAAACCAATAGGTCTCGCCTATACTAGAACTATTAGCTTTGGCGATGTGTTTTGGCCATGCTGAACAGCAGTCACATTGGTGTACAACATGGATAAAAAAAAATAAGTGGGGCGGAGGGTGGAGTAGATGGGAATAGAAGAAGTGAGGTAGATTGGGGTACAGTAGAGTTATATTAGAGAGCAGGGACATAGTGGGGAGGGACTAGACTGGTAGGTTGTAGAGTGCCTGAGTGGACAGGTGCAGTGCAAAGTGGCATAGAACGGATTGGTGAAGGGTGGCAGAGTGGACAAGTGCAGTGTAAAGTGGCACAGAACGGATTGGTGAAGGGTGGCAGAGTGGAGAGTGGAAGAGGGTGGGGGGACATAGAAGAGCAGAGGGTGGCGGGCATAGAGGAGCAGAGTGGCAAAGGGGCATAGAGGAGTATAGAGGGGCAGAGAGGGGCAGGGCATACAGAAGAGTATGAATGGCCGCTCCACAACGGACCAGTGCCTCAATCTTTACCATCTGGTGGCCAAGTATACCCTGCTAGGCGAGGGGACGGTGTTTTTGGCCTTTATTGACTTAACTGCGGCTTTTGACCGGGTAAACTGAAGGAAACTGGGGGAAATTTTAGGGCTCCTTGGCGTTGACCCAGGTTTGATATATATCCTAAGAATGCTACATTTGAATACAACAGCACAGGTCAGATACAGCGACGAGGGGAACCTAACAGAACATTTTCTGTGTACCAGGGGGGTAAGACAAGGATGCATTGTGGCGCCCTTTCTATTTATGTTATACATCAACGGTTTAGATAAGGCACTTGTAGAGCTGGGGGTAGACTGTCCTCGTATCGGTAAGAGAAGTATACCTGTCCTTCTATACGCGGACGATGCGGATCTTTTTTCCCGCACAGGAAGGGGACTCCAGTCTCTTATTGACAGTTTTGGCAGTTTTATGGCGGATTTAGATTTATCTCCCAACCTCACTAAATCATATATAATGGAAACAGGGAAAAGACAGACAAAGAATTTCATTTTTAAAATCGGGGCTCACAAACTAGAAAAAGTTAAGGTTTTTAATTATTTAGGGATCACATTTGACAAATGCCTTAAATTTAAAACACTGATCTCTGACAAATGTAGTCAATTAATTAGTGCGATGGGTTCAATCATGAACCGTGCCAAAAGATTAGGTTGTTGGTCACCAAACGAAATTTTGCACTTGTACAGTTCAATATGCTGTGCCAAAACCCTGTATGGGAGCGAGGTATGGGGCTTTAGAAATACGTCTTTGTTACAAACTGAGGAAAATAAGTTCCTCAGGAGGGTCTTGCAAGTGCCCCAAAGTACGCCTGCCTATATTGTCCATGAGGAGCTAGGCCTCACCTATATTAGTGATAGGTTAAGCCTTAAACCCATCACTTGTTGGATAAAAATTTGGAACAATCCCGAGGCTAGTCTAAGCAGACAAATACTTGAGGATTGTATTAATCGAGATAAAGGCCTCCGGATACCCTGGATCAAATATGTAAAGGACACCCTGAAATGGTTGGGATTTGCCAACTATTTTGATGAGCCTGCGACACTCACGCCTCGAGTTAAGGGTGTTATAAAATCTGAATTTCTTTGGCGCTTAGCCTGTGAAAGAGAGGATAGCGAACTCCTGAAAGTCTCAGTGAGAGGCCACCTGTTAACAAAATCATTACCGGATCTGGGACCCTATATATATAACAAAAATGATAGATTTTTAATGACTAGATTCAAATTGAATCTTTTGCATCATATTTTATCTGTTCCTGCAGGGTACACAACAGACGTTGACACAAAGGGTCCTTGCGGCTGCGATCTGAGATCTCCGCAGGATACTCTTCATTTTGTCTTTTTTTGTTCTTTATACGAGTACCTGAGGGTTTTATTTTTAAAATCCATTTTAAGAAATAATAAATTTACCCAGGTTAAGGTGGCACTCTTGTTTTTGAAACTTTCCTCTGACCCCCTTACGTTGTTCTGCACTGTGAACTTTTTAAGATTAGCTGTAAAACTTAGGAAGACTAGAAATGAGGTGTAGCTACCTTGGTTTCAGAGGTTAGGGATGGGTGGGATGCATAAATGTAGCCATGGTACCTTGTTTTTTGGTAGCTGTTTTTATGCAGTTCCTTTGCATTTTTTCTTAACATTTCACCAGCCAAGGACCCATTTACTAATATGTATGGGCTGGCTTACTGTTATAATGGTGTATTATGTTGTTTACAGAGGCCTGGCCCACGTTATGGTATCCCGTTTTAAATTTGCCAAACTCTTGTATTTTATTACTTTATATCATGCTGCTATGTTCGGGGTCTTTTTAGCGCTGTTGCTCTGGCCAACTCCCGTTGATGTGAAGTATTTTAAATGTTTTTTAACCATGCATAACGTGTTTTAATCATGAAATGTCTTATTTTGTATGTGTCATGTTCTTTTGTGGGTATTTTTATATCCGAATAAAGATTAATTGACTTGACTTGAGTGGAGGGGCATAGAGTAGAGTAGAGTGGAGGGGCATAGAGTAGCAGGGCATAGAGTGGAGTGGCATACTGTGGAATATGCAAAGTGTGACAGCGCACTGCCATCACAGACCACACATTTTCAACTGAAATGACCATTCCTTTTGCTGTGACGAACATATTAATTGTGCACAAATGATAATGTAAGGAAATGTCATCACCTAGTGTATTGATGTGTTTTGATCGTATTCAAATATTTGTTTCCACCACACTTCAGAATTACAAAAAAAGTGCTTAATTTTTAAATCCCTAATTCAATCAAACAAACCTTATTGGTACAGCACAGCTATCACCCATGGGCGATACAGGTGCTGAGGTCTAAGAGGTCTCTAGTCGAAGAGCCAGGTATGGAGTCCTTTTCTGAAGTAAACCAGTGAGGGTGCTGTTCGTAGGTGGATGTCTTTCCAGACTTGGCAAAGTAGGAGAAGGAATGACCACTACTCTGGTTCTGGCAGATGTGGGGAACGTGAGTGAGGGTCAGGGAGGGAGGCAGAGCACATTTGTCTTGCGGCTGGTGAAAGGGAGCACGCAGAAATATACAGTAAACAGGGAATGCTTCCAGGGCCAGACTGGGATCCAAAACAGGCCCTGGCAAAGTGCTCTGCCAGCCCCCCAGGGTTTGGGGGTTGCTGCCGAGCTGTTTGCCAGGGCCGGTTTCGTCCGATTTTGTTAAAGGGGCCGATTTTGCAGCTATGCTGCAAAAACGGCCCTGTAACAAAAATGGCCCCCCAGGGGCCCAAAACCGGCCCCCACCCTTGCGGCCCACCGGGTGAATGATAGGTGCCCGCTACGGCCAGTCCGGCCCTGAATGCTTCACCTGAGGTCTACCTCAAGCTGGGCAGCAAACAAAAAATAAAGTCGAAAACAGAAAGCAACTGAGTTACAAACCACAAAGCCAATAGTTAGCACTGTTCAGAATGCATTCACTGCCTTTCACAGTGAGAAACTGGCACTGAATTCCGCTACTATCCCAGAGCACTCAATAAAAGTTCCATCATAATCATGCACCTACAATTTCACCTCAATAACGCCTGGATGCAACTCAATTCACAGTATGCACAGCACAAGTGTGGTATAGTGCTAAAAAATAAATACAACTACACAAAATCCGGAAAAACAAATCCGCTTACGAAATGCACAATTAAATAATATTTGAAGTATGAATGTACCTTAATGGGAGCTGAGAGGCAACGTATGAGCCACAGCTCTTTCTATAGCGAGCCACAGCATAATGAGCAACAGTTGCACAGTGCAATGTGCTAAAGAAAAAAATGCTCCGAGCTAATAAACCACAAGGTGTAGGCCAGGGGTCTCCAATGAGTAGCTCGGGAGCTACTGGTAGCTTTCCAGCACCCTTGAAGTACCTCTCAGAGGTAAAGCCAAGCCCAGTATCTCAATTAGAGAGTCTGTGCATATTAATAAAGGCGGGACTTATCTCACAACCCTTAGTTCGGCAACCAGCCTAATCAATGGCATGGACTCCTGGTATTACTCGATTGCTCATTGTTTCAGCCTAAAGGGTCTAAAAATGACCATTTATTTCCACTCTCAATATAATTGAGTCACAAGGAGGTTGGCCATGTTGTAGGCCCTGCCCTATCAGTTACACCATGTGTATAGTGGTCCATGAAAGAAGAGATGCAGCAGTATCCTGAGCAATAACCAGTGCTGCTGCTCCCACCCACAAAATGTGGGACCGCAGAAGCCAGAGTGAAAATGTACAAGTTGAGTCCCTGATCAGCATGAGAGCTGAGGAGAGCAGAATATGGGTCCAAAGATGAATCAATTAAGAGCCTCATGTGTATTCATCTGTGTACGTGAATGCATGTGAGCGTATTTATGTGTGTGACTGTGTGTGTGTGAGAAATTGTATTCTTCTCTAATAAACAATGTAACTCTCTGGAAACTATGTGTGGTGTGAAAGACCAACAAAACGACATACTAGCCGCCATCATATGGTGTTTATCTCTGACACAATTGTGTCCATTCATTGCCTAGAGATAGCAATGACAAATTAATGACTATTTTATACATATTTTGGGCATCCTTGATATGCTTTGTGCCACTGACATACTTGGAGCATGACTGGCCTACTTTCAGCCATTCCTGACATAATGGTGGTCACCACTTACATTACACAATAATGGCAGTGACTGCTACATAGTGGACATGCTGGCCATGATGGTGTTTAACCTTGGTACAATGGTTCTCCTGATGTATTTGTGGGCATTATTGGCATGGGGCAAGCAGATATGGTGTTATGGTAAGCATTCAGGACCAATGATAATACCTGGGCATTTGAAACTGAATAGGTCCACGTCAGTCAAAATATTTTCTTCAGAAAAGGGCTTTCATCTTTAAAACGGAGCTGGTTTACTCAAGTGGAAAGTGGTATTTGATTTTAAAAAATGTGTACTTTCAAAAACTGACATGCTGATGAAGATGAAAGGTTGCAGTTCCAAAATACATTTAAAGTTGATAGTTAAGTGATAGTTGAGTTGGGGAAGACGCATTGCTGTGGTTATGTCCTTTGTGCCACAGAGAAGGCAATGCTTTGGCTGTTATTTCATTAGTCAAGTGGAGGCATTTAATATGTATAAGCTTTTTCCTGGCATTACAGCTTGGAACCTCACCTGAAATGCTTGGATGGCCACTACTGATAATCCTGCTCAGTGTGGTCATATTGTCAATTTAATATAAGTGGTCACTACTTTAGAGTGATAACATTTGCTAGTAGCTCAAGTGGACTTTCCTTGAGCAGTAGTAGATCTCACTACAGAAAAGTTTGGAGACCCCTGGTGTAGGCTATTATCTTAACAAAACGTTTGGTGATTCCCAGTTACAATTTTTACACATACACCGCTATGCTTGTGTCTTCGTAAACATGCACGGCAGCTCTGATGGTTTACACATCCAGAACAGAGATAAGAAGCTTGCAGATCACAGGCTTGAAGACGGATAGTGTAAAGATATCCTTTAAAAAGCAACACAAATCAGACCATTATTTTTGTAAAAGTGTCCTCTCCCCATGCAGGAGAATCCTGAACAATACATAAAGTACAGTATATTAGAGAGAGGATTTCCATAACACATGCAGTTACAATCGTATAGTGATTTGAAGGAATACACTCTAAAATCTATCATTTCTGCTACATGTATAGAGCACACTGTATTTTTAAATGAAACACATGGAAAACCTTATTTTAGGTAGAAGGAAAGTCTGCATCTGCACGAGGAGGTGGTGCTGCAGTGACTCGTAATATTGATAATGTTACTGTGCGAGGTGCTGAGAAAATCCACACTCGATGCTAGCAGTGGCACTTACCTCGGGTTTATGCATAGTTTTTTTAAAAGACCAATATGCAGATTGGTAGGATCCAGTAGCACAGCAAGGATGCAATGTGGCCCCTTTAGCTGCTGTTGAGATATTAAAATGCAGCAATGTACTGGGCTCAATGGGCCCCTTCCCTGCTCTGGGCCCCCTGGAACCGCGGCAAGGGTGGCGGCTATACCTCGAAAATTTTATCAGGTCAAGCATAGTACATGGAAAACGCCTCAAACAAAATGCTGCTATGCGTGCTGCGTATACCAGGATTACCTTCGGTAATATGTAAAGTTTCAAATGCAGAGACCGCCACGGGCGGGCTGATCTTTTCAGCATCACCGCCATCAATGAAATGGATGGGCCAAGAAGAGCAGAAGCCCACCCTGTAGGAGCACGTGCTGTCCGCTTGCAATTAAGACTTGACACAACATAATCAAACCTTGGACTGCAAGAAGAAAGATGTATCGTCAGTCATAAAGAGTACAAATAAATGTGAGTGCAGTGCTTCATTTGCTTCATCATGTCCTAGGGACCATACCACCGTTCTTGCTTCCCATACTGGTGCCTCCCTATGTATCCAGTGTTCTTTTGGCAAGTGGTCATGATGAGAGGAATAGATGAATGAGCTTTCTTGTACTTTAACATTTCTAATGGGGAAAGCAAAAAAAAAAAAAAAGGTGAAATGGGACAGGACACAGTAATTACTCCTGGCAAAAAGTAAATTAAGGTATACCTGGAAACAATGGTAGAGTAGTGACTACTCAGCGGGTTAGCTGCTATTTGACTAGTTGCAGCAATCTCTTCACGACTGCAGAGTGAGACCTGTACTCGTTCCAGAGTGGCAAAAAACACGTGTGCCTCCCAGATACGGGAGTTAAGCACGGAGAATGGTGACCAAATCTCTTGTGGCAAGGTGCCGCTGGATTTTTTGGGGAAAATAAATGTCTTCACATCCACCTGCAATAACCACAGTTCAACTATTAACTGGTGAAAATATATGTGATAACAGGTGTGGTGCAGTGATAAAAGGTGTGAACCTTTCACTCCACCTAGATGTATGGATTTAGGGAGACGTAAGATCAAGCAACACAAACTCATACCAACAGAGCACTACATTCACCACATACATAGTCTTTCCTTTCTCAGACCCAGCAAGCCTGCTATTTCAGCATTTTCTAGTTTAATGGGTTCAAACAACCAATACACGTCCCTGATAGTAAATAGACAGAATTGTGTGAAAGATATTTTACCACGTTATTGCTCGAATAGGTGTTCTAACTTTAAGATCACCACTTGGAAATTATGAATTAATTGAGGTGTGCGTCTTTCCAGACCTACTGCCCCCCTACGACGCGGATGCAGATTCTGAAAGGAAACAATACATTATTAGCAAGATTGCAGCTTTATCAAGCTATGGAGCTGTCCATGGGTAATAGAGGCATAGATTTACAGCCACTCAGGGTACTTCTGACGTCAACGAGTACTCGCTAACTGAGCTTCCTATAGCTCAGTTGGTAGACAGGAGGACTGTAATGGAAGACACACATCCTAAGGTTGCGTGTTCAAATCCGGATTAAAGCACTTTTGCAAACCCTGCTCTTTTCACCTGCTTTTCAAGCCAAACCACGGTCTTTCTTACAGAGTCACACAGCTTGGTTTTTCCTGCCTCCTCTGCTCTCTAGATCTTTCACAGTCCAGCTCCCTTCTTTAGCTGGGATGGGAAGAGTGCTCCATGCCCCTTTCTGCAGCTCCGACTGCATTCACCCAACAGGGAACCTGGGCTGAAGATGAAGGCGAGTCCCCCGCGTGAAGCGACCCCCAACACGCCCCTCCCCCAACCCCAAAGCTGCAAAGCAACTGGCTCTTTGGTCGGAGGTGGTTGTTGGGACTTTGGCATCTGCTGCTCGGGAGCTGGGCTGGGAGCACTAGCTGTGAGGTAAGAAGGTTGTTGTGATGCGTGAGCAGAAAATTGCACATTTATAAATGGATACAACACGATCATGGAGTATTTGCATTCTTTAATGGCCGTTTCCAGTAATGCTTCACAGACGGCAGTGCCACAATTGTAGAGACCCACTTTAGGCAGGGCAGGTAAAGAAGCAATATAAAATGACTAATTTTAACAATGTTATGCACTGGGGGCAAGCAATTACATAACATGTCTGGGGCTGGGTCAAAAAGGACTTCTTTAAATGAGATAGTATATAAATGTAAGCATTAAATGTGTGTCTTTTGAACACAGGTTGAGTGTTGTACCTTTTAATAATGTTATTACTGATGACATTCAGGTTATGTAGAAGGGTGGTGGCTACAATATTCTGTGATGTTGAGCTGACAACTGTGTGAAATGGATTATGCGTTTAGTCGCTGATCGGACTTCGTTCTGGATGGTCGAAGCCAGAGCACTTTACTCTTCTGGGTCTGGTAGGTTTCATCCTTATTAAACCAACTCAAATTCCTGGTTTTATGAGATGTGTTTGACCCAAGTCTACTTCACTACAATGAGCCTAAGCACGCCAGCCTTGAAACAAAACACTATTAGCATGCTGCGCGTCATTAAACGCCTAACAATGCCGATTAGTGCAGGATCTTTAAAAATGCATTATTCTGCAAAGCACAGGTCATGCTCTGAGAGCCACCACTGACTGAAGCCCAACGGCTGGGAAGCTCCAAAAGCAGTGTAGAAAAAGGCTTGTGCGGGGGGCCACTTGCTGTGCAAGTTGTGACCCTTTGGAACCCTGGGGTGGAGCGGGTCTAGGTACCATCATCGTTATCAAGTATGCTTCTCAAATGGAACCCCCAACACAGCAGACGCACAACACAGTTAGCTGGGCAGATGCTCTAGCCAGGAGCGACCTCTACACCTATTATGTATTCCCACAGACAAAGCCCACCCCTTCGGGTGCATGCGCTACAATGTAGTGTAGTTTCCGAGTGGTACACCTGGTACGCTGCCATGGAAGGGGAATAACCTGCTGCTCGTGCTTCCACGGTGGTCTGGAAATTCACCCAATATCACTGCCACTGCATGCATCCAAGCAAGTGATCGTATTTTACTGCTGCTTACGTTTGAAAAGCGGGGGGCTACAAAATGTCTTACATGTGAAGTGCTTGTCCTTCAAAATAAAGACTGTGCACACAGGGTTTTTATGGTGCCCTGCACCCTATAGGGAAAAATGGTCACCAAACAGGTAAGCTCATTATAAGGCAGTCTTTGCTTTAATTACTTTAAATGTTTCTGTAATGAATGAAAATGATACTTTCAGACTCACCTGAAACTGACCACCCATCGAGAAAGCTCCATCTAGGGAACAATTACGTGTTCTGTAACTAAAGCACTCTCCTTTACACAAGTGCAATGTAGTTGCACAGAAATCAAATTTCTACCAGTGGAAGGACTGCAGAACACTACAAAATGTGTTACGGTGCTGTGGAGACAGCAACCACCACCCTGCGGCCAACACTGGCTAAAAACTTAAATACAGAGATCCTTGCTGACATTCCTGCACAGAAGAATCCAGCCTTAAACTAGAAAGGTGGTGAGTAGTGTGAAAATATGGAGAATAAGAGCGAAAATATGGTTATTCGAACTTGCTCCAATATCTCATATGTAAGAGTTGAATCAACTATACAGAGGTTCAGCAAAACCCACAAGTAATCAGTCCTTGAGTGAGTACAAAGTCTGTACTGTTTGCAACAATACATTTATAAAAACTAGACTTATTTTTAGGTGTATTTTGGGATGTAGGATTTTAGGGGTCATCAGTTCCCACAAGAGTATGTGATACATGTAGAGAAACTGCAGTTTACTTTGTACAAAAATGTAGCAATGGCAAGATGCTGTACTTCCATATGAATAGGTTCCCAGGTAATGGTAGTTCTCAAACCAGAGTAGCTTAACTTTCTGCCAAGAAAGGTGCGAATTATCTTTGGGGAAGCTCAACATTGACCCTTAGCACATGCCTGGTTAAAAAGGGATGTTTTACAAAGCGGTGCCTTTTGAACTAACAATTGGCAGCACCATTAGAGATTCCTTGTGCAGAATCAATTTGTTCTTGAAACCACTCAATGAGTCTTTCAAAAAGAAATAAACACTTGCAACCGCGGAGGGCTGGGGGGGGTTGGGGGGGGGGGGGGGGGGGACACATTGCAGGATCAGTGGTAATGTGCATTCCTCATCTAGCATTAACATTCAGAAACATGAACATGCTGTTTACTGAGAGTTTTTACCTTATTTTCATCGACATTCCTATGAACTAAACCTTTGATCCCAGGCGTTTAGCTATTTACAGGTTTATTCAGCTTCCCTTTGTTTGGGACCAACTGAATTATCAAATAAAAGTGAAGTGTTCCATAGGTTTCATTCATCTCTTTTGTAGCAGTATAGACATATTCATTAAAATGGATTTGTTTGTAAGGAATAAGGGTAAATGTGATTTGTTAGTGTTGTAATAAGTTTTTAGGATTCAGGGATGTCTTTTTTCAGCATTGTAGGGGTGTTTTGGAGTTCAAGGGTGAGTTGATTACCGGGTTGTAAGGAGTTTCTGGAGTTAACAAATGGGCACTTTTAATTAAAGTACATTGATTTAAAATGAAGGTTATGAAAGTTGAATATTTTTATTAAAAAAACATTTAAAAAGTGTGTAAAGATATTAATAGTTAAAATGTAAATTAATTTTAGAACTGATTTAACCACACACACACTCTCTCTCTCAAGAGTTGCAAAGTAAACATTAATACTTTTTAGATGTGCAAAGCATAAGAAATCATGTAAACGATTGATGTAAAGCTGCAAAGGCACTGCCAATGTGCCCGACCACGACTTAAGTACTGATATTTGTGCCACTTTGATTCTATAAATGAATTAGTTGCTTTTTCTCAGAGCTGAGGGTTTAGCATAAGGAAGTCTTGAATTACGAACATGCTTGATAATTTAACCTGCAAGCAAGTGGTAAGAAGATACATAACTTTATTTACTGAACTAGCTGGGAAAACATTTTAGGAGAAGTGAGCTTGGGACTGAATTTTAAAGTTACACCTTGATTATTAAACGCATTTATCCCTGTAATGTTTTCCAAAGAAAGATGGTAGAGAGCCCCGAGGAAAGCACTGCATCTCATTAATATCCAGATACTAATCACATCAGAAATCCAAATATAAACCCCTTTCTTTTTTTCCTTTTACTATAAACAGTGCATACACTATTGTTCAACTCTTGAATTTCAAACAAAAGTCCGAGCTTGTCCAGTTGAGAGCTGCTTCCAGTTTATAGGACATTCAGAATTAGATGCATTTGCACCATTAAGCAGCTTAAGGTCTGGGCATTCCAGGTCATTATTAAAACAACATATGTGGTCCAAGAACCAAACTTAAACCTGTAAAGATTGGTAATCGAAATGTAGATAAGCAATCATCCACAACAATGCATCACTTTACCATAAACCCATAGTTGTCAATGGAAAACGTACACAACATATGTGCGTTACTTGGATAAAAAAGTTCTCTAGCTAAACTGCAATGACAGTAGGCTGGGCAGGCAAGAGGCTTCCGCACACACACCGATATTAGGATTTGATCATTTCAGTTCCAACAGCTTTCTGTGAGCCATCATTAGACCTATGCTGGTACACCCCTCCCCCCCCAGCGCCTTGGGACCCTCTTGGGTGAGTAGCGCGCTTCAAAAACCCCGATTGATTGATGTCGACGTTCAAAACGGACATAGGACATGCGACACTCGCAGTGATTTTCTGGAGCAGAGACAGCGGGGTAGGTTATACAAATCAGCTCCAGAAGTGGATTTCTTTCCTCCCCGCCCATCACTCCTTGTAGCACAGATCTACAGCGAGTGACTGCGGCACGTGTATTCTTAGCTCCCAGAAGGAGAGGGGCCGCATTCTAAAAAGCAGAAGGCACAGGAGCTGCATGCTCTGTTGGGGCCTGGAAGTTTACACTGGAGCTTCTTCAGGGCCACTGCATTTCTATTACGTACAAGATAAGAACAAGCTCCAGGACAGTATTCTAATTCAAGATTTTTTTTTTTTCATTTTCAAGCTATCTGTGGAGCTGAGCTTCTCCTGAACTGAATGAGACTTCAAAATGGAGCACCAATGATCTGGATGGTGGGGTAATCATTGATTCAAAGGGGAAGCATTTGGGATCTTGTACTGCGAGCCCGTGCTGATTAGGCCAAGTGTGCCTCAGTTATTACAAGGTGAAACTCCCCTTGGTTATTGTCAAAAACTCTTTGTAAAGGCAGACGTTTGTAGGAGCCGTAGGCACTTCAATTCTGAACAGAGGTAGTCTAGGAAGAACTAAGGGTGTGCTTACTCAAAGGTGAAATTGAGTAATGCCTTTGTGAAAACTATTCCATTTTGCAACATACATTAATTTTGTATTAATAGCTTTGTTTTAAATACAAAAGGGATTAATTTCTATAAATAAGGTGCATTTCTTTATAGGCTCCCCAGGTCTCATTTACTAGCAACACTGAGTCCCATAAGCACTCAAGAGAAAGCTTAGAAATTATAAAGGAAAAGGTACCATTGTCGACATCACAAAAAGTCTTCTTTGCATTTAATGCAGCTGAAGCCTCTTAACTCTGAAGAAATAAAGTATTGACTAGAATCATATTTTTTCCAAATAACTCTGCTGTACAATTTAAAACAGCACGATTAAAGTGAGATCAAATGCAAAATGATCCGTGATGCATTGTTGATTGAACACAAGCAGAGTGACTTTACAATGGGTATGTCATATGCAGCAATTTACTTTATTCCACAAATCTTACAAATACATTTTCAAACGTACAGTTCGATTTGCAGTGGATTAAATTAGCTGCCGATTTTAAGAGATAGGACGCTATCCATAATCAAAGTAAAAAAATATTCAGTTTTACATAAACACACAAAACGAGTTGATTACAAAGACATGCAGGCTGTCATATTTAATAGAGTTGGGCTCCCACCGTCTGTGGGGCAAACAAACAACTGTCTTCAGTACTCATAACACTTACATTTTCTACAATGCCCCCAGAAAAGGGTGCATTCTCCATTAGACATAGCAATAGCACACAGCCGGCCATTTATTCTCAGACAGAAAAACAATTAAGATGACTGGCACTGGATAACTGCTACCTGCCAAACAGCCTGGCGTGCAATTTGTATATTGAGTGAGAACAAAGGGTTGCAAATAATATGCATGGACTCTCAAAACTGATCTCAAAATTACGATGTCAGAATACAATGTTTGAGAACAGGGGAGGACGTACTTTATTATACAGCAGGGAGTTTAAAGATCAAATGGGTTTTGGAAATTCCTTGATGCTTTCTGTCCAACGCCAGAAACAAAACAAGAGCACAAAATAAAGAAACTGTTTGCAAAATTCTATTTGCGCTTTCCAATCATTATAAATGTTAAATGTAAGGATTACATGTGCTATTTCAACAATAGTTATGAAATGTGAACTTGTTTCACATAAAATACCAACACTTTGTTTACAGCTATCGCACAATATACTGTGGGCACAATCAAAACTGCAAATCCAGTGGCGGCCGGCATGGCTTGCAGGTGGTGGGGCATTGCGGGTGTGGGATGCAGAGAGGGGAGAAGTGAAAGGCGGGGGGTTGCGCAATGTAAAAAAATACACTTATCTTGCCGCTGGGTCCCGCGTCTCTGCTCCTGCTCTTCTCGTCGTACTCTGAAAGCAGAACAGCCCTGCACACCCGCGTAAGCATAAAATGATGACTAAAAGTTATTTTATGGTTTCTAATTTGCACTGCCTAAAAGCAGTGGTGCGACGCTCCTCCGCCGTAGCATAAGAGCTGCCACTGTGAAAATCGGAAATATAGCTATGGTTATAAGTTGCGCTAAGTCATTTTTAAGCTGTGATCCATTGCCCATGCACAAATTCAAGGTGCAGACCGTGGAAATGGACCACATAATTAAAAGTTTCGGGTTCAGAAAATGGAAGAGGATGGAAGGTGGCTTGCCTTTCGACACAAAATGAAACAGTGTGCAATTTTTCAGTTAAACACAGTCTATCCTTTATAGTGTGGGCAATTTCCATATAGAAGTAGGCACCATGGGATGGATTGCAATATCTGGGGCGTATTGCCCCAGTCTCCACCACTGGGTGCACCTGGTACACGGAAAAAACACAAACAAAGGGCTCTCTGCAGTGTATTGGCCAACTCATTGATTCTGTGCATGTGCTGGAGGGTGTGCAGGAATGCCAAAGAGCAGTGGATCAAACTATCAATCACACCATGGTTTAGTTTAGCTGCATGCCAGTTTTATTTCGAAGCACACCTCAGACCCGTTCTCTCACAAGACCTGGGATGGAAAGGATATTGGGACTATTCTCACTTAATTTGCTCAGAAGAGAAAGAAGGTGAGGGGAGGGGTCCGGGGTAATTAGTGGCCCAAAGGAAACATCGGAGGGCACACAGTGTGCCACTTCCTGGGTGCTACTGAGTAATTGGCCTCTACGAAATATTAATTATGACAGAGTAATCAGAGTTATTTCACGTCATGTTACTCGTTTGGCGCAATTGCATATTAATCTGTATTTTCATGTCAGTTTGCATCATTATGAGTAATTTGGCACAAGAAACCTACCTTAGGAGCACGAGAATGACTAACTTAGCGAGTGCTTACTGCAGTTCATGCCAGTTTCTTAGAGCAAAATGCATCCTTGGTTCAATTTTTTGTGATGAAAGGGTGAATTTTGCTCTAAGAAAATAGTGCCAAATGCTAGGTTATGCTCTTGATGTAATTCCACATAATCATATGTAATCTTGCTACAGCAAATTACACGAGTTATGCCCACCCCTAGTTAGTACGTCTCCTGAGCTAGTCTACCATTGCCTCTACAAAGTGTGCAGGTACATGCGCAAAGGTATGACATTTCAAACCTTACTAATGTGACCATATTAATAGTATGCAAAACACTAATGTTTGTGCTCTTGTAATACTAAGAAAAACTACAATAACAAATATTTCAAATGATGCATGGGTACATCAAGAATAGGGTGCAGCTGTAAACATCCTCCATGCCTTCCCTTACATATTGGCTGCTGACTCCAGCAGCAATCATTGCAATCTCAGTACTCCACTGTAATCACTTATTACAGTTGATCAGCTATGTCATTTCCTTATTACAGGTGACTAGGGATGTCACAAGTGGTCTGCAATAAGGACGTTCAAGACAGTTTCTTTTATGTAGGGATAGCAGGATCTTTTGTGTTATGAAAAATATCAAGCCGAACATCAACATGCTGCAACAGAGCAAATTAACTCCTTTGAGTTATGAAATGGATTTCAGGAATTTACTCAACATGGTAAGGAATGCAAACACTAAGATGGGAGTTAAAACACTACATATCCCAGAATGGACTCAGGCCACACAGAGGTGGGAATACCTAAAATCTCTTTTCACTGCCATGAGAGTATTCGATGACTTAGTAAGGCATGCATTCTTCCTAGTTGTTACAATGTGCTTGAATCGCATTTCTATCTTGAAAATGGCAGCTTATTAATTTTTGAATAAGCTTTTAAGGAGCCTTAATCTTTGCATTTAATCCAACCAGATGACATTATGAATATTTCAATTTCTGGAGGAATCAGAACTGGCAGTACATGAATACCATATTGTGTCGCTGCTGGCAGAACACACATGCTTAACAGTTCCTGCAATCTCGCTTACTGCCTTCTCCAAGACATAACCTTATATCTGCAGCAAAGGTGGTTATTTTCAATCTCGAGAAACTGACCCTTGCAGTCAACTCCATATTTTATCTTTCTAAATAGCAACAGACCTACATAACCTTCCACTAATATGACACTGAGCTATAGGCAAAAATAACCCGAAAGAGAAATGTTCTACATTCAAGATAAGGATACTGGGTGCTTTGAAGCTGATATTTACAATTTTCAAAGAAAAAGTGTTGTATTGTCACAACCCAAAGCCCTGCCATTAAGAGGGGTCAGTTTTGCTTCAACACATTTCATTCAAGGAACTGAAGCGTGACCACGGTCCTATACCACAGAGGGTAAACACACTTTGATATAAATTCCCCCTAGACAAATATCCCGTGTTCTCTAAATTGTCTTTGACAACCACCATGTGCGTTGTCCCGAGAGAGCCTTACTAAGAATACAAACAAAAATGCTGGCTTCTTCAAAGTATACTGGTTGAAGAAGCCGGACACCAGGCCGCTTCCTCCCAATATTGGAAATCCGTAGATTACAGGGATACAGGTGAACCACTCAAGCGTAAACTGAATTTAACAACTCTGACTTTTCAAATGCAGTCTAGTATTTTGTAGTCTTTACAACCCAGCATGTAAGAAATATATTTTAATAATTAGTTTTAAAATGTATGCAAGTGACTGGAATGAGTCATTTGGCAACCGACAGCACTTACCATCAAAATCATGTCCTGGTTTATAATCTGGAACACAGTCCTCAATGATTGAGAAGTAATGAAGAAATGTTGTTCAGTAAACTATGGGCCCAAGTCAATGCTGCTATGAATAGTCAAACGTTTGCTCCCACAGGGATTATCTTAAATTTGGAGAAAACTTCAGAGAGACCTTTTTTTAAATATATAAAGAATTATTGGTCTCAGAACTGTTGGAAATGTTCAGGAGCACTCGCATACATTACCAGGTGTACTTATGTAGGAGTGGTGCATTTCCACAAAACAAAATGTTAATGTACTATTAAAAATATTGTTTCAGCCCTGTACAAAGATTTTTTTCATGAGTAGAAACTTCTTTACGTGTCCCTATCATAAACACTCATTTAGAGCTGCTCTTGGCAATGATAAATTGGCAAGCGTTTTCATGGTCAAAATCTACCTGCACATATTCAGACAACCTACTAACACACACAAGTGCTACACTAAGAAGAGACTATACATTTAAAAGTGTTATTTCACTCATCTCATTTTGCTGCTTACCACATGATTATTAATATAAATCATAGTAAAATGCTCTAGTGCTGTTTTAACTAACAGTGAGAACAACATGAACATTTTTTACATGATCGAAATGTTCCTGGCAGCCTAGAACCCTAAAGACTACTTCTTTGTGCTACACTACGTTATGTTCTGTTATTATTACTTATAAAGCGCACGATTACCTTGCGGTGTCCTGGCGCTAAGCACTGCCAACCTAACAATAACAAGGAACTAAAACTGGGGAAAAAAACATGTTTTAAGATGTTTTCTGAAAAAATAGAACTCAGAGGAGCTTCTTAGCATAAAAGGGAGTTCATTCCAGATCTTGGAAGCACTGTATACGAAACTTCTGCCTCCCCAATTGGCTTTTTTAAACTGGGGTGTTTGTACTAGTTTGGCCTCAGCGGATCTGAGAGTTCTACTAGGAACGTACCAGAAAAACCTTTGTCTTAAAAACTCCGGACCAATCCCATTCAAAGCCCTAAACACTATGCACGCAGCCTTGAAGCGTGCTCTCAGACGAATAGGGAGCCAGTGCAGCTTCTGTAGTTCGCCCTTAACTGACACAGTCCTGGGAGTCCGAGTCAACAGTCTGGCGGCAGCGTTTTGAATAACCTGCAAACGATTTTGATGTTGTATCTGCATATTAACATACAGACTGTTGCAATAATCAAGACGTGATCGTATAAGTGCCGTAACCACAGTTCTAAGGCAACCCTCCGAAAGATATGGTCTAATTTTCCTGATCATTCTAAGGACCAAGGAGCATCTCGACGTCACCTTGCTCACCTGGTCCCCTAAAATAAGTTTATCATCCACCATCACACCCAAGTTTTTAACTTTCCTGCAGGGTGTGGGACATGGACCAAGCATGTCCGGCCACCAATCGGGTGTCCACATCAGCGAATTATTGCCAAATCTCATAACCTCTGTTTTGGCCGAGTTTAACTTGAGGCAATTTGCTGACATGCACCTAGAAATGGATACCATACAGTCCGAAAAACGAGCCCCTGTTTCCTTTTCGGTTCCCTCCATCACAGACAGCACAATTTGAGTGCCGTCTGCGTAGGAGGTAAGCTGAAACCCAAAAGATCTAATAATACCAGCCAGGGGTGCCACATAGATATTAAATATTTAGGGCTAAGGGAGGAGCCCTACGGCACCCTGCAAGGTAGGGAAAAGGGTTCGGAGATTTCTCCATTGAGTGCGACTGTTTGAGATCTGTCCTTCAAAAAGGAGTGTAGCAGATTCCAAGCCTGACCACCTATCCCGATCTCAGAAAGCCTATTCATCAATACCTTATTGTGAACGGTATCAAAGGCCGCAGACAGATCTAATAAAATTAACATCGCACTCCCTCCTTTGTCCATCACTTCTCTGATCTCCTCTGTGGATTTGAGAAGTGCCAGCTCGGTGCTGTGATGAGCTCTGAAGCCATATTGAGAATGGTCCAGAGAGTTTTTGTCCTGAAGAAAATCACTAAGTTGCCTATTCATGGCTTTTTCTACCATTTTGGCAGGGAGGGGAAGTCTGGAGATAGGGCGGTAATTGGTTGGATCCTTAGGATCCAAGGACTGTTTTTTTAGAAGTGGAAGTACAGATGCCCTTTTCCAGGAGCTGTGAAAAGTTCCAGTACGAAACAGGTCATTAAAAAGGGGAATCAAAACACTGCAGATAATATCCGCGATCTGTTTGATAATCCAAGTGGGGCAGGGATAGGTAGGAGCGCCTGATTTAATATTAGTCACAAGTTTGGTAGTGTCCTCGGAATTCAAAGGTAAGAAATGATCAAAAGTACTATCTGAAGGATGCGAGATTTTAGAACTTGAGTTGTTATGAGTTATGTCAATCTGTTCTGAGAGTGAGATCAAAATAGATTCCACTTTTGACTGGAAGAAAGTTGCTATGGTATTGCAAAAATCCGGGGCGACAGGAACATTAGGTGTCCTGGGGTTAGATAATTTAATTACTGTTTTAAAAAGCACCTTAGTATCGGATTTAGCTTTCGTGATTTGCGAAGAAAAATATTCCTTCTTGGCTAACAGGAGGGATTGTTTGTAGCTGGAAATAGTAAGTTTGTATTCTGATCTGTTGGCCGAATCACAGTTCTTCCGCCAAACTTTTTCGGCCCGTTTGCATAATAATTTTGTCCCCAAGTTCACCTGAATACCAAGGGGCAGTAGGTAGTGCCCTTTTGGGTATCCATTTTTTAGGGGGAATTAATTTGAGACAGGCGTCATTTATCCAACTGTTGTAACAACAAGTAGCTGCATCAGGATCCTGCGTGACTATGTACATTGAGTCAATGAGAGTAGATTCTAGGTGTTTACAACTAGGGCTTGGGGTAAGTTAGATGTTAATTTCCTTCTTTTGTTCGGAAGCCCTCCTCACATGGTTTAGTTCGAAAGTGACTACAAAATGGTCAGACCAAGTGACCGGAAAGACAGAGATGTTGGTCAGATCGCAGTTATTAGAAAATATCCCGTCTAAGGTATGCCCTTTCGAGTGAGTGGGAGAAGAGATTAGCTGTTTAAGGCCGTCTAAGGCCACAATATTGTTCAATCTAGCTGTGTCCGGTTCTTCAGATTTTTCCAAGTGGAAATTAAAGTCTCCAAGTACCACAAAAGTTTGTTGGCTCAATCCATCTTCAAGCATCAGGCATAATGAGTTTAAAAAGTCATTCTTCCCTCCGGGAGGGCGATAGATAAGAGTCCCTTTCAGTGATTTATAGGAAGCTGAGAAAATCTTAAAAGACAAAAGGTTCACATCCTAGGTCGTGCACAGGTAGAAAATGAGGGGTCAGTGAGTCATGGTATATCACTGCGAGCCCTCCGCCCCTTTTATGAGTTCGATCCAGTGAGTAGCACCGGTAGCCAAAAGAAGTAGCTTTCACAAGGTCAGGACCGGACGATGTATCCAGCCACGTCTCGGTAATAAATGCTAACTTGATGTTCTTTTCCTCCAACAGGAGAGCACATTCCTCCGCATGTTTTACTAGCGATCTAGCATTAAATAGAGAGCATTTCAGATTGTCCCCTCCATTACCATTATCTGATGCCGGAGTGTAGACCCTATGTTTAATAGGAAGGTTTAACAACCTAGGCAACTGAGTGAGACAATCCTTGCATATTTGGTTACGAGAGCATGAAGTAGCAAACATCCCTCTAGATTCTTTGGATTGCATCTACTGCATACCTGCTCACAGCAGAGAAATTGTGATGATCAGACTTTGGCCGGGAGTGTGTGTTTGAGCTAAGAAAAGCACATCAGGTGGGCTCAGCTCTTCTCCATTTTGCACAGATTCTCAGCATAGGCAATGAATGCTGTGGCAGGACCTCTTGCAATAAACTGGGGCAAAGGACTCTCTAATTTAGTGGTCAATTTATGAGCTACATATAGGAATAACCACTGACTTAACCTGCATATGGGGACTTGCCACTTAGTATGAGACATAACCGGTATAAACCAGCATGGTAAAAATATGTCAATTTGGACCACATGTTTATTTTGCAGATGAACTATCAGACCTTAAAATATTATATCAGGGAACTTGTAGCAGACTTGTGTCACCTTAGGTTTAAGCAAAGTCATTGTTTGGATGAACTGACAATGTCATGACTTCTTAAAAATATAATGCAAAAACAACAACAGTTGATGGACAGAATGCAGAACAATGTCATACATTCATCCCAGTACAGAGTTCTGGGCCTAAATCCATCGTTTTTTTTCTCAGCATGCCATTCCAGTTTGAACCCAGCCATTTGCAAATCAGTCTTGACCCTGTGCTTCATGGGAACAGTCCAGCTCGAACTGCCAAGCCAGGTCCTCCTTGGACTGGAAATAAGCATCCTAGGACCGGTTTCGGGGTTTCAGCCCTCTTCATCCAGGATAGTTTGATTCCAGTGGCATGGAGAGCACGGGACCATGGTCAAAATATAATGACATGCGGCCCATGGGCCAAAGAGAGATAGGTGAACTAAATATGCTCCAAAAATGGAGTTTTGCTTTGAGACCTTTGCTTTTGTCCAGGGGTTTATACACACTGCCACTCCATAACCATCAACATGTAGAGTGTTCACACACTCAGACAGCATGCACACAGATGTGCAGAATCGCCAAATTTTATATAAACAAGTTATGTACGCATACAAGCTTATACTTTGGTCAGTTTGCACAACTTTGACAGGTTTCAATTTTGCCCTCCATTGTATTTCAGAAGTGGAATTATTACGCTTCTTGTAATCCTCTAGTAGGTAGCTGGACGTTTTACTTTACTGATAAATCCGGAGCACTAAAACGTTTTCACACTTTTTTCATAGACCGTAGCATATATTTCCACTTGCTGGAGAAGAGTCTCATTTTCGTATGAAATTCTTTTTCATGAATATTTACACGTCATGGGTTAACTTTTTTGATGGTGCATTCTATTTTCTTTGAATTTTTTTTTTTTTGCATTTTCCGTACCATGTACAACAATAAACGAAAGTGCAGTGCATTATTTATATAACCAGATTTGCTGGAATGAACAGAATACCATTTCTCTTGCCATAGTTCAGGAACGCTAACACATTTTTGGGGTCATAGTAAGTTAATTCACAGTTACATTGAGGAAGACCGTAATATATTACACAGTAGAAGGGCCACACTGTACAGCACAATTGTGTAATCATTTCCCCTGGTCATGTCTAGTATGGCTTATGTGTTACCTAGTCATCTAGAATAGCAGAGTGAAGCCACAGCACATAGGGTTCCCACACATCTATTGGACGTGATCTGACAGGCATTAGCTTCCAATAGTTAGTCAATTGTTCCTTACAATCTGACACACTCCTAGCCCATTCCTTTGCTGTTGGAGGCTTTGCCACCCCCCACTGAATGGTCACCTGTCTTTTAGCCATTAAAAGTAATATTTCCGGAAGTTTACGTGATTTAGGCGGGATGGACTTGAGGATCCCCAACAGTGACGTCAATGGTGTGCAGGGGAGAACCAGCCCCGTAATATCTGTCAAATGGCCCATTATGGTCAGCCAGAAGTTTGCTATTGGTCTGCAGTGTCATGCGAAATGCAAGAAGGTTGCCTGGAGGGGGGGGGCACCGCAGCACCAGTCATTGTCACGGAGCCCCTTTTTGTGTAGTTGAATGGGTGTACGGTACAGGCGATGTAAGTACTTAAAATGTATTAACCGGAGACGGTAATTAGGCGACAGGCGCTCCAACTGCTTACAACCCAGGCTCCACTGCTGGTCTGTGAGGGCGATACCTACCTCCTCTCCCAGGCCCTACGAGAGGACAGGGCAATGATTGGCGACGTCTTTTGTGTAATTTTGTAAATGCGTTCGATAAGTTTGCGTCCTGAATCCACTGCCAGTAGGTTTTCTAAAGCCGGCAACGTCAGCGTCAGGTCCAGGAATGTGGTAAATTTGCCCTTGCAGGAAGCTCGGAGCGGATAGTATATTAGCGTATCTAACACAGAGGGTGTTTCAGGGTCACATTTGCTGTAACGTGAGAAAGGTATCCGTTGGACAGAGGTCCCCACCAATCTTTAGGTTGTGGCTTGATGCACGTTCCTGCGCCTTACGGTCCATACGGGGGGAGGGGGGGGGTATAGTGGGTTATTGAGAAGAGGCCCCATGGGCGCGTAGAGTATATCCAATGGTGCCCGATTGCGAAGCCCTTCCCAAGCCCACCTCAGTCTATACCGTGTTGATTTCGTCACAAGGACGCTTGTACGGTTGGAATAGCGCCGTGGACAGTGGTAGAGGTGCCACCTTATCGACCTTGATTGCTCCATGCGGAGGGAAGTGTGTGGGGTGTGACCAGAAGTGCAAAAACTGCGCCTGTGCACAGTACGTATAAAGTACAAAGTCTGGTGCAGCCCTGCTCCTGTGGCAGCGTCAGAATTTCCCAAGCTATTCTTGGCTGTCTTCCGGCCCACATAGTTCGACCATGAGCGACCGAAGGCGGTTAAAGAAGTGCACAGGGAGTGGCATGGGGATATTGCCAAATAGATATAGTAGTTTCGGCAATATAATCATCTTTGCCACTGCTATGCGTCCCGCTAGAGTAAGGGGGAGGGACTTCCACCCTCTCACCCTGTCCTTGATCCAGGCTATCACTTTACCATAATTGTCCCTGCATATTACTGCTGAACCATATGCCCAGATAACGAATCGGGCCCGACGCCCAGACAAACAGGTAATCGGTTGAAAAGGCCAGAGTTCCAGGCGTGAGCGGGAGGAGAACAGATTTGCTCCAGTTAATATTTACTCCTGATAGGCCACCGTACCGCATGACTTCACGTGTCGTGGGCGATAGATTTTCTTTAGGATTTACCATATATAAAACATTGTGTCGTCCGCATACATGGACACGGTCAGCGCCCTGGTTGTTGAACCAATCACTCTTAGCATGGTGCTACCGCAGGCGGGCTGCCAACGGTTCTGTCACGATCGCGAACAGTAGCGGAGACAGAGGACAACCCTGTCTGGTGCCTCGAGTAATAACTAGTTGTTCAGAAATTAGCCCATTTACCCGTATCTGTGCCGTGTATATAAAAGTTGTATTTGTTGGATGAAGATTGCACTCAGACCCATCCTTCTGAGAAGTGTAAGCAGGAATCCCCATTCAAGGGAATCAAACGCCTTGGTGGAATCTAAGAGCGCCGCAATCGCTGACACATGTGGGGCGAGATAGTGCATCAGTCCAAAGAGAGTTCTAAGATTATGGGATGTGGATCTGCCAGACACAAAACCAGATTGATCCGGCTGGACAGTCAGTGGCAACAATGGTTGGAGCCTGGTGGCCAGCAGTTTGGCAAAGATTTTTGCATCAAGGTTAATCAATGAAAGCGGCCAGTATAAATCGCAGAGCTGCGGATCTTTTTTCCGGTTTCAGAATAGTGATTATGATAGCCTCGCGCATTGAGCTAGGAAGAATCCTCTCCTATAATGCCTCTTGATAGACCGCCAGGAGACGAGGGGCAAGTATCTCCGAGTATTCTTTATAAAATTGCGCAGTGAGGCCATCTGACCCAGGCACCCTACCTGCCCGCATGCCACCAATAACCCGCTTCACATACTCTACAGTGAACGGTATGTCTAGATATTCACGGTGCACACCACTGGGTTGCGAGGATGTTGGGTGGGGAGTGTATCAAGCCGTCAGTTGGGGTGTTAAACGCAGCGATGAAGGTGGATCCCCTGGGAGGTCGCAGAAGAGTCACGAGAGTTTTGCTTGGCCTATCAACCTCCCCGTACCTACGCGCAGTTCCATGCGTGTGTAGAAATTTTAGTTCCCCATCGGCTTCCTCTTGATACTCAGTTAATTTATTACGGATAGTTCCCAGTCTCGCGGCCGATGGGGTCATGAAATATTGTTTTTCCAGGTCATGTAATTCCGTGTCAACTCAGCTCAGGGTGCCACGAATGTCACGGAGCACTTTGTTTTGTCCTGCTATACAGTGGCCAAGGATAACCACTTTAAAGGCATCCCACAGCATACCCTCCGTTTCCACCAACCCCATGTGGTGTGTAAAGTATTCCTCAATTTGTGCATGGCGCTCCTCCAGAACACCGCATCCATGAGAACGTTGGGTTGTAGCCGCCACATGAATGGTGGTCTGTATGGTAGCGGTATCTGTAGGGACAAAGTGACCGGTGAGTGGTCCGATAGTATGCGGGCGTTGTGTGACACCTTCGACACCCAGGAGTCTAGGTCCAGGGATGTTAGCCAGAAGTCTAATCGAGACCATGCGTTGTGCTGCTGTTTAATACATGTACCCTCCCGAGTGTCTGGGTGGAAGGCCCTCCAAGTATCAACCAATCTATAATCAGCCATCAGTCCCCTTAACATCGCAGCTGCCTGTGGGTGATGTGTGCACAAGGCACCTACTCTGCCGTCCTCACGGGATAGTACTGTATTAAAATCACCACCCCAGATTAATGCAGCGTCTCCCATTGATTGAATATGTTGCCACACCTGCTGGAAAAAAGCAGGCTTATCCATATTGGGCCCATAAACATTAGTAAGAATGATCTGTTGGTTGTATAATGTTCCTAGTACTAGCAAGTAACGTCCTTCTGGGTCGCTTACCACCTTTGTGAACTGCCAGGGGCTCCCCTTCCGATCAATGTCGCCACCCCCCTAGAATAGTTAGAATAGGAAGTATACACCTCACTTCATCTACTTGACTTCAATTTGTCACAGGCTGTTCCCTTAAGATGTGTTTCCTGTAGCAGGCACACCTCTACTAAGTGCCTTGTGAGATAAGATTGCATCAGTCTTGTTTTCCTGTGGTCATTTAACCCACGCAAATTCCAAGTAAGGCATGTTAAGTGATATTCTAGAGATGGTATTCTAGAGATGTCTCTGTGGCGGCTAAAGGTCCTGCATGTTGGTGCATCTTCGCCATCTCCCTGTAGTGTCCCTCCCACTTCGTGATTACCAAGTTCGAACAATGACAAGCGTGTCCATTTTGTAAGGCATTTAATATTGTCATCATAATGCATTGCAAGAAACAAACAACAAACATTAACATACCCCGTCCACCCACCACCCACTCCAAGCCCCCAATCAGGTTGAGAAGCTATACCTGTCCACCCAAGAAATAACTGAAACATGTACATAATGTGGGGAATTATCCCAGAGGGGCGTGAGGTTGCCAGCATACTGCCCTGTCACAACGCGACAGGGTGGCCGAGCATCAATACATCCGCCTAATTACAGTGAACTAAGTGAAGAACATAAGGCGGAGAGCGTGAAAGTATTTTCATAATGCGCTTAACCATTCCCAAAACCAGGTTTATCAGCGTTACAGCATTGGGAGGTATATATACTAGTCATTGTCACTAAGCTGACTCTGATGAGTTGTCTTTGTCGCAGCCTCTCTCGCTGTTCTCATGCATGTTTGGCGAATTTCATCGCAGCGCTTGCCTCCGTGAAGACCAAGGGTTTACCATGTGCATGCACCCAGACTTTGGCTGGGTATAGCATTGCATATTGAGTCAGTTTTCTGTAGCAGTATCTTTGCTGGGAGGAACTCATGCCGTGCCGCCTGCACCGCTTGGGTAAAGTCTCGGTACAGCGAAATAACATTCTGGTATCGTAGCTCACCCCCCCCAAGCCAAGATCAATACGGTATCTGTCTCTATAGTTGAGCAGCCGTGCCAGGATCAGTCACGGCGGGGCGCCAGGCTGTGGGCGGGGTCCAAGAGTGCAGTGTGCACGCTCCACCAGGAACGTGGCAGACCGATCAGTTCCGAACAAGTCTTGCAGTAGGCCCTCAACGTATTTCTCCATGTTGGGTATGTTTGTGGACTCTGGAATGCTCGTAATGCGGACATTATTTCTTCTGGACCAGGCCTCCCGTTACTCGTTTTTCACCTTGATGACCTCCAGTACCTTGACCATGCAGAGAAGGTCATCTTGTGCTTCAACCTGCCTGTCAAAGAATAGATGCAGGGTCGCGGTCTCTCCCTCTAGATAATCAATCTGCGCCTCAGCGCCAGGGATATGTTCGTTTGCGCCGATTTCTCTTTCGATATTTAACATAGTTGGTAGGTATCCACCCTCTGCTGGCCCCCTGGGATGCCCTCTAGGTCAGCCACCCCCTTCCGATTCGCGCTATGTCCATTTACTGCATGCAGTTTCGCAGCACAACTGCCTTATAGTCATTAGAGGAGGACTGCAACTAGTATTTGTGGTGTAGTGCGACCGACCCTAGAGTCCGCCACCTTGGGCCTAGCTGCAGCAACAGTATAGTAGCCCCACACCAGCACTGTCCGTCGTCACCCTCTGCTGGTGTGGCCTCCTACCTTTGCGCCGCGGGGTCAATTCAGTCCACTCCTCGGTGGTGTTATACCTCAGCCAGCCCCGAACTTCTCTGCAGGACGGGAGTCGCGTCCTGCTCCTCTCACTCCCTCGTAGTGTGTCAGCGATGTCGCCAGTCTCCTACGAGGGGGGGGGGGGGAATGGGAAGCGCACCAGCAGCCCACTCTGCAGTGGCTTCTCTTCTTTGTGCCTCGGGCCCCGGTTATCAAGCTGCGCGGCCAGCGCAATCCGGCCCCACTCTCTCTCTGCGCAATATGCGCCGTGCAAGTATCAACAGTTCGGGCCCTGGGGCTCACCTTGCAGCACAGCCTCTTTTCTGCCTGTGTGCGTTGTTCCGTCACAGCCGTGATACCCGTTGCGTTCTTCACCTTTCGATCACCGTGAGTCGCACGCTTTGGGAGCAGCATCGGCCCAGTTGAGGCTGCAGCTCCAGCCAAACCAGGCCGCAAAGTTTCCACGGTGACAACAGCAGCTGGCAGCAGAATTTCGAGACGGCGATCACTTCTGTTTGTGTCGCTCTGCTCTCCGCACTTACGCCCAGTGGTCAGGAGCCAGGATGCGGCGGCAGTCGACAGGATAAATTAAGGATAGTGTGCTCATCCAGCAGAGCCCCTTTACCAAGCGGCCATCTTGCTGCTCGGCCACGCCCAATTTGATGGTGCATTCTTAAGTTCTATCCTGATAAAGGCGTACCCTTGTAAATAATTAGTGTTTGGGTCCAAACAGCAATGCCACAAATACCTGGACTGTAAAAATAATTTTCATCATGCTTGAAGAACAAATTATGAAACTACAATTGTCTCCATGTAATTATAGATATAGCTGCCAAGTGGTCTAATAATTTGATTGCCACTTCACTATTTATTCTCACCTTTGTCCCATCTCATGGGCACTGCCCATCACATACTTTTTTTTCGATCTACCGATTTAATATTTGTGGTTATACTGAAACATAGTTTTGATGATACCCTTGTTTGGCTTCACAGGTGTGCATTTGAAGTGATTTATCAAGTGAGGACTGATTCAACCTCTGAAAAGGTACTAAGTGATGTGATCAGAAAATCTGCAAGAACCCTTGTTGTATGTACATTATATCACAACAAGGTTCTGAGAAATGTACTGTGTTTTGGACCCATTGGCTTTGCCAAAGCTGCTTGGTAATGCAAGTGCTGTACAAGTTCAGTAATAAAAATAAAAAAAAGACACAATGATGCAGCAATGGTGGGCAGCCACGTATTTCTGTATGCACACACCTACAGAATGACCTGGGTGCCCCTTTTATTTTATACCAATCCAAGATGTCAGACTTTGTTCTGTAAATAATATCTTCTTTTTAAGAGCATTTTCTTTTTTTAAAGCCTGCAAGTGGGAGAAGACAGCAGTGGGATGTGTAATGAGGGAAAAGCAGCAAACGGGAGAGTGAGCACCACAGGGGTAGGGGAAAAGCATATGCTGGAGAGACGACACAGAAGGATGTAAGCACCACACAAAATAGAGAAGCACAGGAGAGAGATCAATACAGGAGAATGGACAGAAATGGCTGTTTGAAAAGCAACACAAAACACATGGGTATTTAGTGGGGAGAGAAGCAAACGATAGCTAGGGGAAGAAGCAAATGATAGCTAGGGGGAGAAGCACACACTAGATAGAGCGAGCGGTTCACAAGGGAACAAGCAATACTGAGTTTGAGGGAGGAGGGGGGCAATTAGGTGGTCAGTGGAAAGATATAACTAAGGCAATCCAAAAGATGTTGGAGCGGCTATGTTCCAGGGGAGGAACAAACAACAGGATGGCAAGCCAGAGAGAAAGAAGAAAGCAAATCAATGTGACAAATCCACATTTAGGGTCAGAACTTTAAAGCAATACCTTACTTAAAAGTGAGCATATGTGAATAGTAAATGCAGCTCTCAGAAAGTGCTGCCACTAGAGTTATGAATCAAGAAAGGTTATTGTATAGATCTACATAGTATATCAGCAGAGTAACGCTAATTAGCTCAGATGCCCTAAAAGGCAACCATAGTGAAGAATCTGTAGTCGCCCATCAATCGTTGTCTCAGTATTAAAGGAGCATGCATGAGAAAAAGCTTTGTATTTGTAAGTGTATGTTTCTTAAATTGTATGTAATAAACAATGTAATGACTCATTATGCAATGTCTAAAAACGAATCACTAGAACTGAAAAAAGTGACACCCAATTTCCTGGAAGTCGATTTTTGATGGGCCTGGGCAGAATTTGCGGAGTTCGGCTATGCGCAACTCCTCAAAGCGACCAAAAACCTCTGCTGTGCTACACGGAGTTCTGCAAATGGTGGGGTACGTTACATCGTGCAGGCTGATTTTTAGCACTGGTTGTTTGTACTGCGCTGTAAAATCAGAATGAACGGCACCACGTGCAGCGAAAGAACTCTGGTTCTTTCTGCCGATTGAGTAGATGTTCGACTCGAGCAGCAGCCTCCTCAATGCAAACGGAAGGTTCTTCAACGCGTGCGGTTGTGGCCATCCACAACTGCCTGCATTGAGAAATCTCGCTGAGAGGTGGTCTGCAGTAAGATTTTCCTTGCTCGCCAACTTGACATTCTTACAAATGGCAACGTATGTCATTCAGCGACACTCTGCCCCTCTCTGGACCACACAGCTGAGGCATTTTTTAAGTTGTGCACCCACAACAACTTACTACGGGAGTCTGTCAACACTAACTGAACATTCAGAGGGGAAAGTTCAAAAATAAATCCTTCAGCAGGTGATCCAATGATCATTAAGGTGCCACATATGTATCACCTAGGGTCATACTGCAAAAATGGACTCATTTGACAAAATAGTTTTGATGAATAGTTTTTTTTATTTCTTAAGTCCTCACTTCTCTTCAATACAACAGTGGTGATCCACCATAGATTTTTATGGTATTTACTATTCTGTCATTGAAACATTAGGTACGGACATGAAGGCACTACAAAAGGAGCAGAAAGGAACTCTATTTGGAATGAAGGCATTCTAATTTGCTAGTTACAGAAATCATGAGAACCAGAAGTACTAGACCTCAATATAGTGCACGACACAGTCCTGATTATTTGGCAAAAGCGTAGGCATGTATATTTTACATGCCTTACCTTCATGGAAAACTAAAACCAGTTTGAAAAATCTCAAATATAGAATACCTCAAAGTACAATTTTGTGTGGCCAAACCGCTCCATATGCATAAAGCTAACTACACAATGACCAGGTCGCAGTTCAAGTGTTCTAATCGCATTGTCATATTGATCTGGGGCAGCCAATTTCTAATAAATTACTGTACCAGACCCCACACCAAGATCAAAGCAGAGTGCTTAGCATCAGGAGAGATCTGAGAGCCTATCAGTTACACAAAAAGTGAATATTATTTTAAATGTTCTCATGCTCCATCTGAAAAATAGCGGATGCAGCCTGCAGCTTTGAAAAGCAAAGACAACTCACTACTGCACAATTTGGAGAAAAGGCGCCATGTTTTACTTGCATGATACACACATGATCAGACTTTGTTCCCTACAGGAAACAGGTTGCTGAGCATCTGGACAAGCAAGAGATAATCAGTAGAAAATAGCATTGGCTTAAGCCTAATAGGCTTTGTCAAACTAACCTGCTGTGTATTTTTGAAATACCAAGGAAACATCTGGAACTCAGAAATTAGGATAAAACTAGGACATTGACATGCCGAAGGAATTTGAAGCAGACTAGTGTGAAAGGTTTCCTTTTAAAAATTGCATTCAATGTGAAATGCGGAGCAAAATTGAAAAAACAGATGTTTGGTTAGCAGCCTCTGCAGATCAGCAACAAAGGATAGACATTTTGGTGGTTATTGGGTATAAAGGTGTTCCGTAGGGGATCTTTCCTGTCAGGCCTATGAGTTAGTAATTTAACATCATCTAGTTAAGTAAATTTTCATCATCCAGTGATGAACACAGATCTAGGTCCCCATCTTTTCAGATGATCTGAATTAGACGAGTTGATCATTTTTATGGTAGGGGTATACTCCTGGACACTTCAAGCACCAAACACCTCTATGGTGTGTGCGAGTCATTTAGCAGGATGCATTTGTGTCACTCAGTTACAGAACCCTTGCTCAAATTATCCTTTGAGTAGCTACATGGCCTGGAACAGATAGCAAGGAAAAGGTCAAACATGAGTTTTCCAAACATTCTTGTAGCAGGCCACTGATAATCCAGCAATGACAAAGTCATAAAGTACATGGATATCGATGCCAGATTTAGAATAGTTAATTTCAGGCATCATACACAAGCATAAAAACTGAAGAAAGTACAAAAAAGTTCCACCAAATCAATGAAACTGATACAGAATAAGTTAGGCTTGCAAATATCATTCAAATGGCCCATAGATATAGGAGACATCATGTTCCAAACACAGAAAGGTAGAATTGATCCAGATGCATCTTTCACTATTCCCTATGCTTTCAAAGTTAGTATTAACATCAAGATGATCATCATGACCATCAGAAGGAAATCACTGAGGAACTTGTGTAGTCAAGGTTATGAAACTCCAATGGTATTAATGCAGTTATCCAAAAGCAACCATGCACTGCATGCAATTAGTCAAACCATCAGGAGCTGTCAAAAGCTTTAGAAAACCATACTGAGCTCCATCAAATGGCTCACTGTGGAGTAGGAAATCAAATGTAACATTTTGTAATACATACCACGCATTCGTTTTCACATGAACAAGATGTTTACATAAAAACTCTGGGGTACAAAATGTCTCTCATCCCTTGAGATCTAGATGCTGTAAAGCAACCCATAGATGTTTTTCAATCTTCAGGGAATACAGGGCACACGGCAGCAACCCGTCTAAATTTCCTGGAATTGGATACAAGAGTGCTTCACAATCAGGAGGCATTCTTAAAAAAATGGAATAAAATTGTTTAGGGGTGAGGCTGTATTTCGTAATATGATAATTGAATGGAACACGCCCTTCTGCCTTCAGAGTTTTTCCCCACTTTATATTTTTATCGGGAATGCATTCTATTCTACAAGTTAGTAATTCACACTTTGAAAAACCTTTCTACCCATACATATTTTTTGGGGGGGATTACCATAACTATTTACAGTGAGGTAACAGACACAATTTAGATGATTGTTCATCAAATTGTAATGCGGGGGAAGGATGGCTTGAAACTATTTCTTCATGTTCCATAGTGAGTTGAGGATCTGCTAGACACCATGCGCCCTGCCCCCAGCCCTAGCACCCCCCCCGCCCGCCAGTTTTCATAGTGCACCTGGTTTAACAAAAATCCAACAGACGTTTTTCGTAATCAAAGATGGAGTGGAGTAAGCACCTGGTATGGCAGGTCTTACAAAAGCTGAGGGAGTACGGCATCAAGAACAGGAGAAAGATGTAATAGATTCATCTACAATGGAAGCAATAGCTTTAGGAGGGCTCTGCCACAATATCCAAAGTTCGTAATGAGAGCGGAGCCTAGGTGGTAAGTGGTGGCGGGTGGGTGGGGAGGGGGGGTGGAGAATGACCTTCATTATGGCGGTGGAAGAACAGAAGATTATTGTGCACTACTCTTACCCTGTTTTGCTCGGAAACCTGCCTTATACCCTCATGGGGCTTTACAAAAGCAGGCACTGTGGCCAACAAACACCACGGAGGTATGAAAATTATATAATGACAACCATGTACTCCCCAAGCACATACAGACAACCCTAATTCGCATGAAATAACACTGGTGTGTCAAGTCCGTTGATTACCCCATTCCCTACGCCTATATCAAATGCAGATATCTGGCACAAAATAGCACTAAATCATCACCATGCCCAACTCTGAAAAAGTCACGAGCAGCACATAAAAAATCAAATAACAAATGAGGACGAATATAGAACAATTCTCTCCAGTAATAGTAATAAGTGAGAGGGACTAAAAATGGGTAAAAACAGGTTGAAAAATATCCTATCAGAAAGTTCTAAACATAGAACTAGACAATAGACTTGAAAGTGCTTTAAAGGTCCTACTAAAAGCATGAGCTGCTGTAGACGTACTTTATCAGAGGTCATGTAAAATGACGAGGAGAGAATTTTAACTGTACTGCTATTCTTAGTTGACTGGGGTTGATGTTTGTTAAGTTGACAAAGTGTCATAAAATGGCTTTGCTCTGACATTTGAAAACGCGTCAGCTGCCCATAACTCTTCCTGGATGAGGAGCCAGGCTCAGTGTGACCGTCAAGATTCTGAAACCAGTTTGCAGAGTCGTTTGCAAGTGAACCTTCCTCCGGCCAAAAGAATTCCATGACAGAAATGATCGCACAATGAGATTGTGGCGGTCATTAAGGACCACGATTTCCGTGGGACGTCCTGTCGTGCAATTGTGGGTGAGAATCAAATCGATAATGGGGAAGCGGTGCACTAGTGGAATAAATATGTATCAACAGGAGATCAGTATTTTTCTGAGTCAAGACTAATTATATATATATATATATATATATATATATATATATATATATATAATCTACTGGCGGTCGCCAGTAGATAGTTATAGTTAGGACCCTGTTTCCATATATATATACATACATACATATATATACACACACACACACACACACACACACACACATACATATATACATATACACACACACAAATTATAAATATACACACACACAGCAACAAAAAAACAAAAAAACTACCAGCCATTGTGAGACCTTAATATCATGCAAGGTAGCTCAGCGAAGTAAGCACCTTCGGGACAGATGTGCTTAAATTAACATGCAGGCAGTTTGTATCCCAGGGCCCACCTTTCCATCCTTCTGAAACTAATAAAACTGAATACCTAGAATATGGTTAACAGTAAAACCTTTAAATTTACGGTACAGACAAAGGATGTCCGCAAGTGCTGTAGAAAAACTACTAAGGTAATGACTGAGACTAGGCAATTTGCAAGCACTTTGCTTCAAGAAAAGAAACTACAGCAGAACATTACACCACAGCGAGTGGTGGAGCAGCTTGCTCAAGTCCAATTAGTGCTGTATAGAAAGGATAATAGAAAGGATAATATGTACAATAGTAGAACTAGAGCAATTATGACATTTCAAAGGTCACAAGATAGTATTTTGAATGCCCTCTACCATCATCTTTAAATCTCTAAGAGTGTGACGGCTATTACCTCTAATCTGCATTTATCGCAGACTTCATCAGGTTCATCTAGAAGACAGCCATCAACAAAGTAGAACACAAGCTTCCAACGCTTTTGGGTAAATTATGAAACAGTTGCTTATTTCAATGCTTAGAAAGTTGAGGAAGGCCTACTACAAGTGGATGAAAACACGGTGTATAAACCTTCTAAATCGAGGCGCATTGAAATGTGAATCCTAGGTATGGTTTATCACTTAATTTTTCCATACGCCTTTAAAGTGGATTGTGAATTTGAGAGGCCTCTGACGCTTACAGAGGCAAATACCATACATTATATTTTCACTTATTTAAATGAGATGTTTTGCAAAATAGGAAGAAATTGGGAGTTACTGATTGGTGAGAGCTCAATCACTGCTTCAGTCTCCAATTCTACACGAATACACAAACAGTGTTGTCCGCAGCACCAAGACAAAGGCGGTTGGCTACTTAAGTTTCTGCCTGAGCATAAGAAAGGCTGGACAAAAAAATTCTTTATTTCATTAAAAATGATTATTGCAACAGAAGTGCAGTTCTTTTTTCTAAAACTCAAAGCATTTATTTTTGCCAAAATATATTTCCATCGAGAGTGAGGAAGATCTTGTGTTAAGTGTCAGTATAATTTTCAAAATTCATACAAACTCTTTAAACCCAGTGATGAGCTACCTTCCTTTTGGGCCATGCTCTACTGCATTGTTTTGAGCTGTAGTCTACAGGACTAAGTTCTTCTCACCTCAAAGATTTTTCAACAAGTGAGCATTGTGAACATCTGTTCTAATCAGGCTGCACAATGCTACTACATCTGCACAATGCTACTTCATCTTCGCACACCACCACGAGCAACACGTTCTCCAGTATAACGCGACATTGGCTTCAGAGAGCCACAGTATCCGACAACAGATGCATGTCTTTAGATGTTCAATGCGACCAAACAGACCAGTCTCAGGCAGAACAGCGCGGATCCAGCTTGCTTGATTTTAACAAAATGGATCATTAAAGACAGGAAACAGATGTTATTTATTTCTCAAGAACATAAAAATGGAAAAATGTTCTCATCTGGAAAATAAATCTGCTTCCCAGCAGATTTCTATGAAACATAAAAATGTATTTTGCCATTTTCAGCAAGTAAAATCGGCAGATATTTTATAAACACGTATTCCAGTGTTGCCCGTGCTACACTAATGCAAATTAAAAAAATACAAAAATAAAAAAATAAAACAGGCTCGCGATCTCGGAGCCTAGAGATTGCTTGTACAAACAACTTGCCATAAAAAACAAACACTTTGCTGAAGAACTTCATCCATGTTCTCTGCAAATTATTGGGGGGTGGGGGCACATTTTAGTAGTCAGAAAGGTTTGAAAATCCCAGTATACAAGCTAAGCTTGGTGTGATCTTTACTATCCAGGAAGCCAAATGAAAAGTAAATACGAGCTTGGTACAGTTCACAGCACATTGATAAACAATCTCGGTCACCAGCGCACACACACAAAAACCAAACTAATTATAATTTTCGCACGAGACTCTCACAAGGGACTTTGTTCCCAGGCCATTTCAAAAGCACTCATGAAGATAGAGGTCATTACTCTAATTGTAAGGAGGAACATGCTTTCAAATTAACTGCTAAGCCACATACTTCTAGTTGCCATAGATACCAGTTGCTCACTTTCACAAGTGCAAAGCAGTCATAATTTCCTTAAAATATTCCATAAAAACTTGTGCATTTCCAATAAATCGTGTCATTTCAGAAATGCAGTGATACTGTGAACAGCAGTGCAGGGGAACCCAAGTCGCATCCGCTACCTGTAAGGTTTTGCAACAAGTGAGTTTTCTGTCCTATGTCCTTTAAAAGGTAGAAATGACACTTTTTGGCGCTCAGGGATAGGGCTCAGCAATGAGAGGGGCCAGCTTTCTTAGACAGTCAGATAAGCACAAATAGGTCACATAGTATGCAAGGATCACCTTGGCCTTAGAAAAAGGACTGAATGCTAGAGTGTGGTTTCAAAACATATTCTAACAACTCGGAGAGGCTGCAAGACAACTGCACTCCACCACCTCTGAATCATCCTACCTTCTCCATCCAGTAACCAACATCACAACATCATTCACACCCATCATAATAAGAGGCAGGTAAAAAGACAGAATCCCCAAGTACTTTGCATTACAATACTGTGCTGTCTGCTAGTTATTTGGAAAGGTTTTTTTCCTGTTACTGGCTGAAGACCGTGCAGTACAATGACTGCATGTGTAAAACAATAGAATGGAAAAATAATTCTGCAATCACAAATTTAAGGCAAGTAATAAAGTGGTTCAATTACAGATTCAATCTAAACGTAAAAGTTCATAAATTTGCATTTAACACAATATACAACTAATAACATTTGCCATGCCCAAAACAACACTATGTACACTAAGTTCAAGAGAAGAAAAAAAAGTATTACAAAATATATCCTAATTTCACATTAAACTCACCAGAGTATGCCCAGTAGGGATCTCCCATTGCCTTCCGTCGACGGATCTGCAGTGAACTGCCATGTCGGTTTTCATGTAGTGATCCAACATAGCCCTCTGTTGAAGCTAGAAAACAGAAAAAGAGCGTTCATTTAATGAATGTGGGACACATGCATCTCTAATTATAGAAACATATAAAACTGCTTTCTAGCTCAATGTCTAACACGGGGAAAAAGATCACAAATAACTCATGCTGTCATGCCCATAGTTGTTATACTCGCTATTAAACCAAGTATTCTCTTACTTGTCACAGTGCTTATTTGTCTGTACTCTGAAAAGAAAGTTGTTAAAGATTTACACACATATGGAGCAAAACATAGAAAACGTTGCAGTAGTGGGTTTAGAAGAGTATCCTGTACCTACCCGGTCATTGAAAGCGTCTGCAAATATATCCTACATGAATTTTTTTTTTTTTTTTTTTTTTTTTAAATGGACATGCTTTTACTAGCATGAAAAGGTATCCATCCTCAGCAGAAATCAAAAAACGATTTACATAGAGCACCACCTGGAATGTTTTGCAATTTTAGATTTACTTAATCTAAAACTTACCGCAACTACTACAGTGCTATATGTTTTAAGAATTAAAAAAGGAAGTTAGTCAGCAAGGAGAGAGAAGGGCAGGGTGAACATGTACGTTTTAACCGGTCTCCGCTGTTCAGGGATCTTAGGTTTGCCAGCTTCTTAGAATCTTTAGACTGTCTGCAAACACTCCTCACTAAGGTCTGTGTGCAGAGAAGAAGTGCAAATGCTACCAAAGTCAGTTAAATTTCTAAAGATGGTGGCGATCCAGATTGAAAGCAACCATTTAGGGCAGTCAAACAAGCATTGGTGTCATTGAGATGTATAGGAGTGTAATCTTAATACTGGGTAACAGCTGTAAAATAGTCTAAACTCTGCTGTACATGAAATGCCACAGGCAGGGTTGACCGGATAGTCCATCATATTGGTTTGAAAGAAAGTATCTAATATCATTCTGGAACTAAGACGCAGCTCCGTTCTATGCTATCGCTGATGAAGAGTGGTGTAGGGAATGGCGATTGCAATCCCTCGCAATCACTATTCCCTACACCACTCTCCAGCAACTTAATTTCCATTCTCTTATAGACACCCCCTTATTCTTTAGGCCTCCTTAATCGCTAGTAATGAAGATTTAGCAATGATGATCTAATAAACACACTAGAACAAAAAATGACCAGGGTTGCATGCTTAGGGAGCAAATGCCAATTGAGAGCAGTATTTATGATTAAACTTTACTTAACAAGTACTTGGACAAAAGGTGAATAAACTTCACTAAGTGCCAGAGGGACAGCCCAGCATGAACAGTCTACGTTACAGCAAAAAAAGGTCTAATAAGTGGACACCAGGATTTAACAGAATACATTTCAGAATGCTAGCATTATGATGGCTCTGAGAAACAAAATCTGCTGTTGTGATTTGTGGAGAATATCTTGGTTACTTTTCAGTAATCACTAAACTCCCTAAAAGGTTTTCTGACCGCACAAACTTGGATACTGCTCACTGATTAAAGACAGAATTTGTAGGGCCAGCAAACAGCAGTCTGATTCCTTAGGAAAAAGCCCTGTATTCAGGTCTTGTTTACAACAAAATAATTCTCACTCACTTCCCCAAAAATACCCCAAACACCACTGATTAGGTCTTGCTATTAATTTGTACATAGCACTATCACCTAAGGGTCTTTTGGTGCTAACAGTTCATCTACTGTTCATTGATTTAGTTCCTCAAAGACCTTACTTCAGGTTACAGATATTAGGGCTGCTTTCTGACAGCAAGCCTGGATGGATTTTCAATGTTTGGAGCATCACTTAATCCTGATGCATGGAGTGCCTCTCTCAGGAGGAATCTTTTCCAGGGAAATTACATCACCCATTTTATGTATTCTAAGATTTTGATCTCTTGACACTCTTGTAGAGTTCTAGTTTTTGATAAGCCATTAACATTGTTCTAGCAGTTTGTTAGCAAGGAAAGTTAAACTGGTCCCAAATTTCAGACATTAAAGTTTGCTTCTCAATAAGACCATTTAAGCCTTCTGATTATATGCATTATGAATTGCGCCACCTTCCAGTTGGTCTGCTCGAGAAACCAGACTATTGTATAGGTTATTTTGTACTGTGGTTTTCAAGTTTTCAATTGCACCAATTTCTATTCTTCAAGAGGTCTTCTGATAATTATGCCTTTCTGCAAAGAAAAAAAAAATCCATCTTCATGGACCCTTTGTATGGGTCCGATTACAAAATTATACCTAAAAGATTGATCTGACATGCCTCTGGTTGTCAAGTAATCTAATCTTCATATATATCATCCAATGCCAGTCAGCATTTCACAGAACTACCATCTCTCAGGTAAACAATTTGATTTTACGATTGTATTATGCAGTCAAAAGTAAACTAATCCACTATGATTGCCACACATCGTACAAGGGAGCTGTCTTGTTATGTCACTAGCAGTACGTAATCTATCGACTGGTTTTGCTTAGTCACAGTAGGTTTCAAACTTTTACCTGTACTGTTCAAATACCCCCCCTCCTCTGGGTCAGAACCAGCTTCTACTGAAGCATGTGCTATCACCAAATAACTAGACACACAGCCCATGGGTACCTGAAGAAAATTGACTTGGAAGCAACATTTATATTTTAATCTTAAATGAAGTCCAGAAGGGGGACTAGAGTGACCCTCTTCCTGGGTAACACTCTTCAGCTAGTGACAAATAATCTAGATTTTTTCCTAAAAAAATAACACAATCTGAATAAACACACTCCAACCTCCAACATTAAGCTGCAAAAATCACATCAACAACCAGGGATAAAACACAAAATTATTCTTTGTAGCTTGCATTTGGAGCCACAAGTACTTGAACGTAAGCTCCACGCATTTCTCTTTACTTACAATGCTTCAATAGAGGGTACTCCCTACTTGACGGGCCAGATGACCAATTTAAAAGTTAGGCAAAGTTAAGGTAGCGTGATGACCAAAGATGGACCTTCAATCAAGATGTCCATCATAGCACACTGCATAAATGCAATGTTTCTTCTGCACTCAAAATGCTGCAGCCCTTTCCATTACACATTCATGATGATTATGCTCACCCGCTTCACCTGTTTACACTACTTTTCTTTGACATCATTATATCTATTGATTGTGTGTTTGAAAGCTCAACCCATCAATTATCCCACTTTACAAAACTAATAAATAACTGATCGAGAAAAAGCTGAAAAAGAATATATTTGTAAGTTTACAAACAATAACCACCATTCGAATAGGCTTAGACGAGGATTCAACCAACAAAATGGAAAAAATAAACCAATCTGTTCTCCTTAAAAAAAATAAAAGGAAATTCGTTTCTCAACATCTGCTTGTTTACTCACATGCACCAGACACCCGCTACAAATGCAAATCGGGCTTGTTGCATTGTCACACTTCACTGAGGCAAATTTAGGCTATATGAATACACAGACGCTGGGAAGCAAACAGACAGAAATTCACGACTTTGCTTTCAACTTAACACCACAGCTGAGGAGAACTTCAAATTAATAAATGTACAAAAAAATAAAAATAAAATCTGTTTCCTTAAAACAGAGAAGATGCCAAGTACTGCTTGTACATTATCATGAAAGCTGGAGGTAAATTAGCAATTAAGATGCACACACCACATAGAATTATTTATACATCAACAATTTGATGCTAGGATAAAAGCTAAGAGGAGCCTGCGGCACTGTAATTTATCCCAAAAAAGTTAATTTAAAATCGACAGTATATGAAATTAACTCAAGACTTGCAAGACATTGTTCCAGAAAACTAGACCCATCACTAAATACCTTACTGGGAAAACAATCCGTATGTTAGCATAAACAATTTATAGATTCCCAGTAAAGTGAATACGACGAGAGTCAGCAAGCTGTATGTAAATCAATTTTAAAACTCTCCAGACTAACCGTTAACGTGAAAGAATGGTAGAGTGGCCAATCTTTGGTGCGCCTATGAATCACATTATTGATTTCCAATGCAGAAAATTAAATGATGCAAATTTTTGCCTTTGCAGATGCCTCACCCAATTGGACATGTCAGCATCTTGTTTGAGCAGAAATTTAACGTACATTTTTCTCGTCTTACAATACAGTGAAGTCCACAGTTTCCTACAAGTTTCAATGTTACCCCAATCCACAACTTCACATCACCCATAGGACTCGGAGCCTACTCTTTAAACCTCCTTCCAAATGCTGGTTTGAGTGGAGTTATAGGGGACGGTTTTCTAATAAATGCAGTTGAACACGGGCGGTTACTAAAATATTCAAGTCACTGCTGGTGTGCAGGATTGTTGAAAGAAATACATGAGCACAGTCCTAGGAGAAAGGCGCTTTCCAAACAATACAGTTCATGGTTTCCTGAACCCAAGTTCCTTGCGGAAAAGGAACGCTTCCTGCAGTTGCCTGCTACTGTTTAATGTTTAAAAAAAACCAAAAAAAAAGTTAGCTTGCAGCTTTTGCATAAAATAGCCTCAAAATAGAATATATAAAAGAGTTATTTTCCATTATAAATATTTATTTCAAGATACTTCCAATAATAATAACAGCTATATATGGTCAAACACTAACAGCATTTGTTAATGCAATTAACGGTGCTTAGGATAAACCTTGCGGCGCGGGAGGGCATCTGGTACACACAATAGGGTATGACGTGGCTCGGAAAAACACACACCTAGGCATGTGTGGGTCCTCTCTTTTCAGGTCAGGTGTGTTCAGAACAATGAGGCATGTTTACTGCAGAGTTGGAGGCCCGACGGGCACAAGGACATTTAATTTATGGAAAACATACAGCTGATGAAAGGACAGCTAGGCTCACTGGAGAATCAAGAGTCGGCTCTAGGAGGACGAGAGCCTTCCTGGCACCCAATGCATCAATCAGTCCTGCTGTATGAGGCCACCGAGGGGCAACAACAAAAGCTGCCAATCAATACAGTCTATCTAGGGCCTTTAAATGGGACCATGGACAAAACATCTTAAGTCTATGGTTTCATACATATGTTGGGGAAGGTCTGATTGAAAATAATTGGTCTACTTCAGCCAAGTTCAGAGCTCCAGAAGGAATGCAAAGGTACAACACACTAATTTGGACCATAAAGACTTACAAAGAATGTCACAAGGGTCACTAGTGCCTGGGTACAGTGATCATGACGGCATCACCGCTCAGGGGACACTTCCCCTTTGAGAGAATGATGGATCAGAGCCAAGTCAGCACTCAGAACTGCTTTGATAGTCCCATCTGGCAGGTCCACAAAAAGGGATCACTAACAGGTGTGTAGGAGTCTAGGTCCTGGTCTTCGATGGTGAGTGCAGTATGGAGAATGCAGTACAGTAAAACAATTTAAATGGATGTAAACAGATAGGCAGGCAAGTTGTGTGATCTGTGCTTGGGGCAAGTCCGGGATTGAAGAGGTACTGGAGGAGACCAAGTGTGAAAATATGTCCATCCTGTTCATGAGATACAAGTGTAAGAGGGCACAGGTTCATAGGGACCACTCACTCACAGCAGGAATGTAGTAGAATAACATGCCTCCTGGAGAGAAAGCAGACAGGAGTGAGCAAGCCTCTTCAGCATAGTTTTGTTTTGATCTGAACTACTATCCTTAGTTTGTATTGCCTCTACAGCAATTCAAATAGTCCACACCGTAAACTCCACATAGTTAAACTTCTGCCGTTAAACAAAACTTTCCTTTATTTCTGTGATAGAGCCTCTGCTATCCTGTTTTGATCCTATGTGAACTAATGTATCAGAATCTTTACAGGGATTTTTCCACAGGCTCCCAGTCACTGGGAAATTACGATTTACTGCTCTTTGTTTAAACCGCCAGTTCCTCCATGGACAAAATGCAGCCTACTTAATCAAAGTCTTTCAGCCCTTCAACTAAGAAGGCACCTGATATGGACCTCAAAGATGCTACTGGCCATGCGGCCACCTATGCTTAAAAGATCTGGTGGCAAATTTCTCTATGTGCAGTCTTTGCGTTGCACTCAGCCTCCCTGCTCAAGAACAACAACATTCCTAAAGTTCTGACGTGATCTGCAAATGCATATCTTCTGTGCAAAAGTTCAGACTGGCTAGAACAGCTCTGGCTAGATCGTAATTTCTTGGTAGCCATGGCCCATGGCTACCTAGTGTGCAAATATTGCATGTGCGTTTCAGGCTTCAAAACAATAAAGGCTTTACGATCAGTGGAAAAGTCAAAGCTCTCTATCCAAGAGAGACTCAAACCACCACTATCTTTCAGACACCAATTATGGTATGTTCTGCCCTGCCAAACAACTGCCCGGAGGCAGCAGTACTGCACTTGCAGAACTTCACAAATAACCTTTACGAAAGAATCAGAGACCGAATACCCCACACGGGGACAGTAGATTAACACCTATGGAGCTCTACGCTTTATATTAAAAATATACCCCAAGGCCACATCATGCTGTGGACAGTGGCTCATAGGCTGCTCATTTCTAAGGGGGATCAACTGGGAGACTGATTGTTTTTTTCTTCTCCATGATTTGCAATTGCTTACCCCCATTTTTTATCATAAATTGCTTACCCCCATTTTTGATCATTCGATCTAATGTATTCCTTTAGTCTTTATTCCCATTTTAGTGGCACTGCCCAGTGAACAGACTAAGGGGGAGAAGGAAGTTAATATAAACAAGAGATAACACGTTATGCTTGTACAACTAAGTTAGGCATAAAAAAGTGGCTATGGTCACATATGAGCCATGAAAGCAGATCTAGTATTCCATGTGGAACATGTTGGGAAAGCTCGGACTGAAAATAATTAGGCTATATCAGACAGTCCGAGATTTTACTAACCTTGTCGAACGTGCACCTAAGTTCAGTTCATATTAAAACTTCTTCTCCATATACAGCCATTGTCTGAATTATATGGAGGGGACAGAGGAAAGGCAAGTGCATGGAGGGAGACCGAGGAAAGGCAAGTGCATGGTGGGAGACCGAGGAAAGGCAAGTGCATGGAGGGAGGCCGAGGAAAGGCAAGTGCGTGGAGGGAGGCCGAGGAAAGGCAAGTGCGTGGAGGGAGACCGAGGAAAGGCAAGTGCATGGTGGGAGACCGAGGAAAGGCAAGTGCATGGTGGGAGACCGAGGAAAGGCAAGTGCATGGAGGGAGGCCGAGGAAAGGCAAGTGCATGGTGGGAGACCGAGGAAAGGCAAGTGCATGGTGGGAGACCGAGGAAAGGAAAGGCAAGTGCATGGAGGGAGACCGAGGAAAGGAAAGGCAAGTGCATGGAGGGAGACCGAGGAAAGGCAATGCAAGTGCATGGAGGGAGACCGAGGAAAGGCAATGCAAGTGCATGGAGGGAGACCGAGGAAAGGCAAGTCCATGGAGGGAGACCGAGGAAAGGCAAGTCCATGGAGGGAGACCGAGGAAAGGCAAGTCCATGGAGGGAGACCGAGGAAAGGCAAGTCCATGGAGGGAGACCGAGGAAAGGCAAGTGCATGGAGGGAGACTGAGGAAAGGCAAGTGCATGGAGGGAGACCGAGGAAAGGCAAGTGCATGGAGGGAGACCGAGGAAAGGCAAGTGCATGGAGGGAGACCGAGGAAAGGCAAGTGCATGGAGGGAGACCGAGGAAAGGCAAGTGCATGGAGGGAGACCGAGGAAAGGCAAGTGCATGGAGGGAGACCGAGGAAAGGCAAGTGCATGGAGGGAGACCGAGGAAAGGCAAGTGCATGGAGGGAGACCGAGGAAAGGCAAGTGCATGGAGGGAGACCGAGGAAAGGCAAGTCCATGGAGGGAGACCGAGGAAAGGCAAGTCCAGGGAGGGGAGAGGAAAGGCAAGTCCATGGAGGGGACAGAGGAAAGGCAAGTCCCCTTCACAATTAAATCTGTCAGCATTCTTTCATTTTAGACTTTCATGCTGCACCGAAAGGGGTGCGAGGAAGCCCCCCCCCCCCCCCTCATCTCTAGGTGTCTGCATCTTTGTGAGGCCCGGGAGACTCAGGGGCCCCTCACCACATTTTGTACGGGGCCCAGTCACTTCATGTTACACCACTGCCAGCCCAATTATATTTTGATGCGATTCATGCGAGTCAGGATTTATTTCTCGGTTCATATGGGGTAAGAAGTCTACGAGCATGTGAACTGTGGAAAAAACACTTACAATGGAAAAATATATTAATTATTGTTTACTGTGCTCTAAAATAAGACATGTTCTCCATAAAACCTAAAAGGACAGCGTTTAGCCGCTGTAGAGTTACTTGTTAACCTAGCTGGGGAGTTTGCCGAGTGTAACATGAACAATGTTTATGTAATGCTCTGCAAAGAGCCGGGTTTCAAATTCAGAACTGAAGCATAATAAAAAGGTTAGGTTAACAGCATAGCTACCACTTAACAGATGTGAGCCTCAAACACAACTGGGAAAACGTGCCATGGAAACCGAACATGCAGGCAACAAATGTTTTGCTAGTCTTGAAGCAGAGGGTGATTAACACTCTGAAGCAAAGATCGGATTTAATTTCATAGGATAACATTTTTTAAATAACTAGTAACCACACTGCTGTACATACACACATTATTTTAGATATATATATTTTAATTGACAGTGAACAGAGCAACACACAAAAGCAGTTAGTCCTGCAAAACAGCAACTAAATCTCCAAGTCCTCAATAGATTGAAAGGAATTTACAGCTACCAAAGCAAAGCAACACTTCTGCCTACGTGCCAGGCTATAAACTACACTTTTTTTCAACATCTACTGCGTGAAAAAAAGTAATTCACAGTAATGTCCCCAGTATAGGTACGCAATATTTTACTGAAGGTTTTTGTAACGCACCAAGAAGTCTCCTTAGACATGTGGCAGCACTCAGGTTACTAGTCAAATAAAAAGTCAGGTTTCTGCAAAGGTTATGAATGGTGTGAAAGAGATGTGTTGGGTTCAAGCACGGCAATGAGGAGACCTATCGAGGTTGCAACATAGGACACTAGCACATTTTATTCAAACATTCACATAATATTCTACACAACAAGTAAAAAAGGCCCTTCTATGCTGCAAATGGCCCAGTTATACTTATATCATTACTGTATCTGAAAACACAAAATGTTCTGGACTAATTAAGCCCACTAGCATGGGCATTTTTCAGATCAATTTGGAAGTGCCAGTGAAGCAATGCACCGACACCCCCTTTCCAGCAAACCTCACAAATGCATCTAAAATGATTAGGTAGATATTTTACAATACCAATGCTGGTTAATAAGCAAGCACACTTTCAGTTCCTACTAGGAGCCAGCTCTACATTTATTGGCCCTACCCGGTCAGGTTTGGCCCTTCAGACCCAACACAAATCAATATTCAGGTTGGAAAGTACTCAGCATTGCCACAAAGTTGAAATCTAAACATGGCTTAAGTTCAGGGATCATCTCATCTTTGTAGGGTCGGGGCCTGAGACCAAATCCTGGAAAGATAAAGAAGTACGTACAAAACACCCTTTAGCAATCGACTAACATTACTAATGCAAACCAGTTCCCTCTTAAAGATCACAGGAATGCGATTTCCTGTAGGAGATCGTGTTGGTAAGCCCATTTCCCAAAACTGTCAACCTCACCATTGAGGTTTGTGTAACTTACCACTTTGACATCCACCTTGTGGCTCAATAAGCACCATTTACACCAGGCCAAAGTGTGAATTAAAGCTTTCCCCGAATTTCATAATGTCTGGCGCCAGGAATGCTGGAGGTGGCTCGCCTAAATCAGAGCCAACTAAAGTTGGCCTGGAAGAGGAAACACACTGAATTTATCCACACCCACATTGTGGTTTATAACAGCAAATTATTCCATTTGAACTGAATTATTCAGATAAAGCACTCAAGGTGTTAACGAGATCTGTTAGAAAGCATGAGGTTAGGAGGAGGACCAGTAGTGTATGATGTTGAATACACTCAAACTCGTGGGTAATCCATCAGTCTCATTTGGTACTCCCTTAAAAATATTAATTTTGAAGCAAATTTTTAAATGGCATTGGCATGTTTCAAGACTAACTTTGGGATGGCCCAAATAATCAGATGCGTCAATGTGCCAACTTTAAACTCTCCACAGTTTTCCTACAGTTTTTTGAGAACTGATACATATTTTAATGTAGAGTAAGATTTTAACATGACTATCAATTAAATGAGAAGATTTACCATGAGTTCCATTAATGACAAAGGACCAAAACCCTAAACGAGAGAACCTCTTTATCAAAAAGTTCAGCCACAGGAACTCTATGTGATCGAAGATTGTCCGACACTTAACTACCGATCAAGATTTTCTGCACCCATACAGGAAAGCGGTGTATCCGTTCACCCATTTTCAAGTGCATTGATGTTATTGAAATGAGAAACCCAGGACTTAGACACTTGTGTAAATATATAACTAAAATATTTGCTACTTCAGACAATGTCACAGCTTTCTTTTAGAACAAACACTTACTGAAAGAATTGCTTCTCAGAGCCAACTCTTTGACATGCTTCAAAAGACTCCTTCATAAGATTTAAATACCTCTTTTGTGACCTATAATTATGAATTTATATAGTTGTAACAAAGGACGCCCTTTAGCAGTGTTCAGTTAGTGATTTGGTTCAATGTGGATTCTTAATAGGACAATGGATTGTGTAGGGCACACTACCATCACTTGTGCTGTTTTGTGAAACTGCTAATCCAAATCAAGTAAACTTGTCTAGTGACCTGAAAGAAGAAAGGAAGAGATAGCCATGCAAGGATTCAAAGCTGTGACCTGCATGTTACACAAAGATCCTAGCATTAAGAGCAAGCTCTTTATTCAATGTATTGAGATATTCCAGTTCAGGAGGATATTATAAGGTTGAAATTGTTCAACTATAACAAGGTCAACGTTTATTTCTAACTTGATTTACAGGTTTATTTTAAAAGTGGGAATTTTTTACGTGTGTAGGTCTTGTGATGTTTACTATGTGTTGTGCCATGAACTAAACACAACGTCTATGTTTATAAATACATTTCAAAGGTGTGCATTATGTTGCCATGTAACATTTACCTACAGACAACTCTGGGAGGAGCTCAGTGGCTCATTGCAGGCCCATGTTAAGGACGAGGGTTTGAATGTGATTCTGGGGTTATTCCACTTACAGTCGCAACACCCGTCAGAAGATGGAGGACTTTAGTGTTTTTTCAGAAGCCACAGTTGTGGCCTTGAAGTTAGGAGGATTACCCAATGCAGAAAATTATTTTTTGTATAAGAGGAACTGCATGCAAACTCGCACTGGTTGAGCACATTGCTGTGTGTGCGCTCAATGGCTCCTTTGAGCATGCCTTGCTCCCAAAAGCACCTAGACCCTGTACAGAGAACATTATTACAACACATAACAAAGGTGAGGTAGGTACACAGAACAGCAGTGTAGGAGAGGGGACTGCATTACAGAAACCATAAATTCAGTAGGAGGGAGTGGCATGAAGAGGCACTATTAGACAGCACAATGTACAGCTGGGTCTTGCATGATATTATAGATAGGTTCTAATTGCATGCATTTACTCTTTCTATAGGGATATGCAATAGAAGAAAGGTAATTAGCTCTGAATCGGACAATTCTAGGTCAAGTGTCAAAAGCAGTTTAAAGCCCCGGGGCCCTGTGATAGGCATTTCACTGGTGCAAAAACATGAAAGAGCAAACGCTGGGAATGTGGGAAAATTGAACTGGTTTCAAACTGTTCTGCAACATGGTGGAACACAGAGCAGAATAATTTCAAACAATTTCTGCGTTTTTACATAGTATGCAGCGAGTAAAATAAATGTTCTCACTCAAATCTGAACGATAGGACCAAGTTTCAGGCACAATCAACTGGCTCCATTTAATTTAAATAAATTATTGTTAATTGGGGTACTGGTTGAGGGGAGCGAAACCCTACTCAAGCACCAACCACAATTCTCGTCAGGGTGAGGCACAAGCAACCCCAAATTTAACCTGTGGTAGCTTGGCTCGGAGCAGTCAGACTTACCTTAGAGGTAATGTGTACAGTATGCATGCAGCTCTGCAAACAGAAATAAAGTGAGGACATAACACAAATCCCATACCAATTTAGAAGACTGGAGTGAATTTTAATAAATACAACAAGACCAAAATGACACAAATCTAATCAGTCAAACTGGAGCTGAGCATTGTTAAATATTTCACTGAAAATAGCGCTAAAATGCACAAAACACCAACTGTGGATATCTGTTCTCACATGACCAGGATAAGGTCACATGTTCATGTCAACCACTATGGAGTGCAGCCTGGCTACAGGGATCCAGTTAGACCCGTTGGACAAGAGTATCTTAAATACTGGTTGTGGAGCATAGTGAGGTCCTATTTTGAGGATGCGTCGTGCAGCGCGAAGATACGTCAGTGCCAAAGCGCTGCGATGTGTTCTCCTGTGAAGTCTTCGATGATCTCATGGACAAGGCTTGCCATGCAAAGTCTGGAGTGGAGGATGCATCGCACAGTCGAGGCGATGAATCAGTTCCAGAGAGTTGCAAGGCTGCAATGCAAGAACCTGCACTGTCATTGTGGCTGCTGTCGACAAGAGATTTGTGTTGCGAGGGCCTGGGTCAGTGAAGCTACGCACAATGGCAGTTGTGATGTGGGCTGCAAGGTTATTGTGGAGCCCTTGCGCTGCGAGAACCCTCGCAGCAGATGTGATGCATTGGTTCTGGTTGGGATTGCGTTGCATAGCAGAGGGGATGTACCGGCTCTGCTCTGTCCATAGACTGGTTGGCAGAGCACCTTCAATCCCACTTCCAAGGGTCCAGGACTGGAGTGGCACCTCTTGGCAGGACTCACAGATGGCTAAGTCCAGGTGCTTGGTTCAAGGTTGGTGGAGCCTTCTGTCCCTCAGCCTCCAGGCTAGCCCTTGGAGTCACTTTGGAGTCCTGGGTTCAACAGATGCAGGTCCAGTCCTTCTCACCCAGGCAGCAGAGCAGCAGCAGCAGTCCTTTAAGCAGCACAGCAGTCCTTCCTGGCAAATAATCTGCAGGTCCAGAAGTGTGTTGAAGAGTTGGGGTTTTTGGGTCCAATATGTATACCTCTGCCTTCCTCTCAAGTGGAAGACGCTTCTAGATGTTTCTCTATAAAGTCCCCAGGCATCCTGCCTTCACTGTCCTGGCTCTGGGCTAACTACAGGAGGTATGAAGCTTTTTGCGTTGAGGCAATACACAGCCTATTCAAGTGTAAGTAGGGCTGTGCCCACCTCCACCCCCTCATCTTGCCAGTGATGGCCCATCCAGGCACACCTAACCTCTCTGTGGCTGTCTGGGCCACAAGACTGGGTGTAGCCGACGGTTGGGCTTTGTGTATTCCTCCTAGAGACAGGCTGTAGGTACTGAATGGCTATTTTCTAAAAGTGGCATTTTCAAAAATGTAAATTAAAAATCAAACTGCACCATGAAAGGATTTTGCATTAAAATTCAAAAGACAAACCATGAACTGTGTACCTGCTCCTATTCTGAAATTAGCACTTATTTTATGTAATAAGGTAACTCAAAGGTTAGTCTAAGGTAGAGGTAAGCCTTGCAGTAGTGAAAAACGAATTTAAGAGTTTCACTACCAAGACATGTAAAACCAGAAGTGTACATGCCCCACTTTTTAAATGCAGTGCACCCTGCTTTCTGGGCTGTCCAGGGCCTACCCTAGGTTTGACATATGTAAACTAAGGTTTGAACATGGCAAAAGGTTATTTTGTCAGGTCGAAGTGGCAGTTTAAAACTGCACACAGGCTGCAATGGCAAGCCTGAGTCATGTTTAGAGAGCTACTTAAGTGGGAGGGACAATCAGTGCTACAGGCCCTGGGCACACATAGTACCCCTTATTGTTAGGGACTTACAAATAAATGAAATATACCAATAGGTTATAAGCTAATTTTACATGTTTTAAGGAGAGGGCACAAGCACGTTTGAACTGGTTAGCAGTGGTACCGTGTGCAGAGTCAAAGCCATCAAAAACAAAATCAGTAAAACAGGAGGGCTGAAAGCAACTACATTTGCTCTAGGAAATTTAAAGGATTAAAACGAGTCAGTTCTACATGCCAACTGACTTGGAATCACTGGAAAAAACAAACATTTTCTGTGATAACATTAATTTCTTCCATATCGGACTGTGCTGCAAATTCCACTCTGAGGACTTACTCAAAAGGTGTTGCATTCCTTGCTACACAGGAAGCAGGCAGTTCAACGTTGATAAGCCCTATTGTGGTTTCACCAGTGCAGAGTTTCTAAAACATGGACCTTAATTTCTTGGATGCAAAAGCTGCATCTTAGCCCCAACTTGCCCCCTTCTTGAGTCCACGCATGATAGGCCTTGGTCTTTAGCTTTGCCTCAATTGTCATTGAAGTACCATACATGGCAGGCTAACCTGCAGTATTTCCACTTCCAATGCTTACGGCAAGGACATCCCCAGCGAGAACAGTGCAAATATGGAGGAATCATTAATGCGGAGCACATACATGTATGTTGCTGCAGAAGGAAGGAACAATAGTCAAAACACTTCTGTAATTAGTATTTAAAATGATATTGCCTGCGGGAGTTAAGGACCTTTGGCTTGTTTTTCACTTCCTTCAATAATTAATTGGCGCTAGAGTAGCCCTGGTTCACATCTGCCTCAGGCTAATCATCAATGCCTTGCCCTCGAGGAAAGAACTATCGATTTCTAATCAGCTTTTACTGTAATAAAATATTCTACTCATTTCATTTTAGTGTACCTCAGAAGGGGTTAATATCTTCGTAGAATAGGGTTATTTTCTTGACACGCCTCAATTTAAAACTGCATTTGAAGAATTGGACGGCAGTCCATTACTCGCTGAAGTTCCACTGTTTCTCCACAGGCCTGACAGCATAATAGACCCTCGTACAAATATAGAATGAATGGCTGCGATTGTTTGCATTTCCCTCTTAATGTCATTCAGCAATAAATGTGTGCTTGGTTGTCAGGATGTGAGAGGAGGGATGGAGGAAAACAAATGATAAAAACCCAACATAAGAGGCAGGATTGAAGGTGTGAAGAAGTTTTGAGGTCATGGCAAATGTTCAAAACTGATTCCTGCTCAGATCAACGCTCAGGCATCTAAATGAATCAATGGGTGCTAAGAGAAGAAAATGCACTCAGTATTTCCACAAGAGTCTCTATACAGGGTTTCCTTGCAAGTAAAACAAAAATCCACCTAGGCTAAGGATCAACAAACTGTTTGGTGTACATACAATCGGAGTCTGAATGGAACAAAATCCTTCAATATTATTCCAATGAAATGCGGGCAACGCAAAGGCCAAAATTAGACCTACAGTACTCATCCTTGCCATGGTCATTCGTGGTGGGACAAATACGAAATTGTCAGAAGAATGATGTGGAAAAAGGTTCTCCCACCTTGAACAGACGGATGTAGAAAAAACACCCATGAAGTAGCTTTGCCTTCATTTGAATAACTTCTCTTTTTTACACTTTAAACACTTACACCACTAGCGACAGGTTATTCTCACTGTAAATATGTTGGGCACCAGGTCATCAATCTCTGAATCATCGTGGTGACTATCTTTATGCACTAGAACTGAATGTCCCCAACTGCATACGAGGTGCTCCGTGATGGGGAGTCTGAGCATTTGGAGGAACAAAAAATGAAATGATGGCAATGATCTTGCATCTTGTACATTCACAGATTGTTTGTACAGTAAATATAGTGTGCTGATCCATATCAGAGGTGGCTTTTTGTTGTACTTATCTTGTTGGAGGCCCAGCCTCTCCTCTGCATTATCCAGGCTCATTGGTGAATTAAAACCATGTGTTACTTTTATCGAACCTCTTCTTGGGGCTGTGCTACGCAGGCTGCAGTCGAGCTTGCAGTTAACCCATTGTTGGACAAATGTACTTTTCTGGGCACGGAAGTTCCACATCAGCTTGATCAGTCGTTCACAAAACCCTAGGCGAATAAGATGGCTATACAAAAAAATTATTTTTACAAGTGTCCTGCAGAGAACTAACCTATTCCACTTTTCAGCAGCTGAAAAAGGCAAAAGGCACATTTTACAAAACGCAATGCCATAGACTGAGGGAGATGCCAATTACAACTACTTCAAAATATATCATCTGGGCTATATGGAAAGATGGTAGATGGCCATCTTTGAACCGCTGCTGACTTTATTTTTTTTCAGTGACTATCGGTTCTCCACTGCAAATATTGGGCCTTCATTTTATACCAGGAAACTATGCTTCAAGATGTGAGAGTACCTTATTGAGCAGAAAAAAAGCACTGACGTTGTATGAAAGAACTACACAGGCATCTTTTATACTCATTGTCCTTCAGTTCCTGTTAACAGGGCTGTGCTGTGAGACCTAGGATGAATTAGTAAGTGTTTCAATGTCCAGTGGCTGGGAAGAGCTGCCCGTTCATATAGGACCGACTGGACAGATCAAGGCTTCTTCCTAGAACCATTACGAGTGTGCTGGGCAGCAAGAAAAATGAGGGTAGGAGAGAGACTTGACATGTCATAACAAATCTGAAAAAGCCTTTCACGGTCAGGAGTAGAGAATGCCATCAGTACCGGAGCAGGAAGTCCCCCAAATAGTAATAAATTGGGAATGCAACCTTTTCAGTATTCATGAAATCCAAAATGACTGAAGACCTATAACACTTGACTAAGTCTGCACCAGTGATTAGATTAAGATCATATCCTACTCGGAGTACAGCTAATTACAAAACACTACTCCCGTTCTGGGTTCAGTTGAAATTGAACCCAGGGTTTCGCCCCCAGTCAAATAATTTCTTACATTAAAGTGGCTCTCCAAAACTTATTTTTAGGTCTGGTGTAAAGACAGCTTTCACTGTTTTACCAGTCTCATGAATACATTTATTTTTAAAAACACATAAATCATGGAGGACTTAGGGTGAGCTCTCTTTATCCATTGGTTTGTTTGATAACCCTTCACATTTTCCCTCTACAAAGCACTACATACAGGATGGGTCAATGATCAGTTGACGTCAGCCACCTGATTTCTTGAGCTGCAAGTTACAGCATTTTCTCTGATCACTATTGTACATCCATCTGAAATGCAATAGTCCATGGGTGATGGGTCAATCACTTATTTCTAAGCAAACATTTTTTATATTTTAACTTAATTTCTACTGCATGCGATTCAAAAATAAATGAAAATAAGAGAAATCTATTGTATGCTAGCCAAGGCCAAACATACTAGCTTTCCCAAAACTTGTTCTAAACAGATCCATTCTCCCTTGCTTTTGTTAAAAGCTTTACACTACTTTTTATATTCCTAAAATAGTTATAATTTATATGATTTTCCCCCCTGTCGCTAGGAAGTTATATGTCCAATTAAGAATGGGCACCCTACCAATTAGGTCTTTCACTTCTAGATGGGACACTAACAAAAACACTTCATGTCCAGCATGTGGCTACAAACTGGAGGACGAAAACCATGTGTTCTTTTTTTGCCCAACGTACCTTTCCCATAGGAAACGCTGGGTAAAGCCTATCTGCAGAAATCTTGGCTTCAGAGACTGTGCTAATGCCCTGCGAGTTTTAAAATATGACACCCACCCCCCAATTGTTTTCGCAGTATCACGTTTTTTAAATGCTGTATGGTTGCAGCGCTGGAAATTTTCCACCAATTGTTAATTATTCAACCCAACTATTCTATTTCATATTGCTGGTTAAAACGTGTTCTGCCTTTTGACTTGGTTTTTTCTCCTTTTATCTTTTATCTTTTTATTTTTTTATGTGCATTGCTGTAATGTATTGTTGCTTTTATGGCCCTTGCGGCCGAAATAAAGTTTATGAATGAATGAAATAATTTATAACCCCCAAGTTTGGAAGTGTATTAGTTATGTGCCTAGCCCCCATTACTTCTGAAGGAAAGGTCTACAACTGGTCAGCAAACACATACAGGAAGGACTTCAGCGGTGTGCCTGTTCATCTATGTGTCGGTCTGCCTTTGTGGGTAGGTTCGGGAGGGGGGGCTCGGAGGGGGAGAAGGGGTGCGTGCCTGTCCATGTTAATGTGTGGGTTAATGTGTGGGTGTCTGTGATACTATATATTTGTGCGCATGTGTAAACCCCACTTTGAGGACAGGATCGGTCCTCAGTGTTGGTAAACCTGGACATATCCAGTGCATGGGTGTGGTTGTCTTTTTTAGGTAATTCTATGGCACTAGAGGTGATCTATGTAACTGAGTATTGGGGAACTCACCACATCAGCATCCTTCCAAAGAGGAAGAGGTCACACCGCATCACATTCACAAAGTAGATTTCCTTGAAAGAAATAAGGCAACTATCTGTATTGTTGTATTTTTGTACTGTGTCCTAAAAATAAGATTGGAACAGCAGAAGTATATGGAGGTGGGTCAATTGCAGAACTTGCATTTACACGACGTTCACAAACAATGATAGTTTCCAAAGTTCAGCACCGATTGCAAGTACTGTGAAAGGAAAAGCAAAGTTAGAAAGCGTTTGCAAAGAGTCTCCTCTGCAATGACGTTCACATAAAACTTTTCAGCAAATGTGCTAAACAATTGAATTTCAATGAATTTAAATTGATTACTTGATGCTAAGACAACATTAGCCTATGGATGCCCACTAGAGCAAGTGTTTATTCACAGGACATTTAAAAAGATTTTTTTTTTTTTTTTAACTCAAAGATCGTGTAGCTTATATGAAAGCAATTAGGATTTTTAAAGAAAAATACAAAATACATTTAGTATTCTTACATAATATCCATACCATATTCTAATAAATAGACCTGCCAAGCTTTCAGTTTGAATACAGACATGTAAATACAAAAACATGCACACATGTTGATGCATGGCCAGACGGTATGAAAATCATCATGGTGCCTACAACACAAGGCTTGCATTACTACATATAGCTGGAGCCAGAAATATATCAACGCAGCAAAAGTTGTCTTGAGGCAAGGAGATGCATCCAGGTTGAGAAAAAGAAACCACCGACTGCAAGGAGCTGGGAGCCGATGTAAGTCAAACTTGGCACACAAAAACGTGCTTGAGAAAGAATGGGGACTAGAGTGTCAGAGGACAGAGAAAGAACTAGCACAAGAAAAACAAGCATTGGCATAGCCAATAGGTCTCGCCTTTGGGACCTTATGTGTTTAGCCATGCAACAGTTGCATAACTAAATACTTATAAGGTCCCAAAAGCGAGACCTATTGGCTATGCAAAGAGGCCGTGCGGCCGCGAAAGTGATCGCAATCTAACATCGAAGCGGCCGGGAAAGTGAAAGTAATCGCTGTAAAGCGCGGCACGCGCCCGCGCACATGCACTGTAGCTCTAGGCTGGCCTGATAGCACTTTTTGGAGCCCTCTCAATAAGTCTCGCCAGACCAGCGCATGCGCTCGGTCAGGCGAGACCTAAAAAACATGCCACAGGCAGATGATGGAAAGACCTAGAGCACATATCATCTAGAGAGTTGCTGAATATAGTATTTTTTAGTAGCCAGGACTAGCTGAAGTGGTTACTTATGAAATGAGATACCTGGTAACTAACCATCCAGTCTAAAAAACGAGCAACGTACATTTGTAGGGAAAAAAAAACGCGGAGGTAATGAATCATGGAGGAGTTTATGCATGAGTAGAATCTACTGCTGAACAACAGTACAGAACTAGCTTACATACTGAAGCAACAAAACTGTCCCAAATACCACCCTTCCTAGCTCACAATAGCATCTTCCAATATACAACTCAGTCTGAAAACAAAAAAAACAAAAAACTTCAGATTACACCTAACGTCATACATGCATCTCTAAACAATTTACTATACTCCAGTGCTCCTAATTGAGATTATTATATTTTATTTATGAGAATGGTTTCTTTTTAACTATATTGCTGTTTCTGTACTTTCATGGTCCTACTTAAAAATGATCGAACAAAGTTGAAATGCGAGAAGACTGCCTTCAGTGAGATTTTATCATCCGGCAAAATTTTAGAACTGCCTTTAGGTTTGATGGCAGTCTGAAGGACAAACCTCTCCTCATCTTAAATGCACTTCAAATATAGGGAAATATGGCACTTTAAAAGCTATCAAACATTCTAATGGTCATTACAAGAGAATTCCTGCTGCCCCCAATCAGTAGTGCTAAGTGAATACATTTTAATGAGCACAACAGTGATAGTTGGGCAGAGGACAAATCTGCATTTAGTTCACATGCATTTTATTTTACATTTCCATACAGTACACCTTTTCCGAATAAGTATTAGGGCACTTTAAAAATAATTATATATTTTTTTTTATTTAGTAGCAAAATATCAAGCAGTAACAGAGAAGCACTCGAAATGAGAGGTAGAAGAATTTTTAAGCTGAAAATGAAGCTCTATGAAAATTGAAGTGGTAGATTTTAAAGGAATCTAGTTCCATCATGTACACAAATAAAATACTAGTTTTCCCACTAAACCATTGTTCTGAACATCCTTTCTTGATTCGCTCGGCTATCAATGGCTGAGTTTATAAACCTGCCAAAGCTAATCTACTCCGTCAGTGCACTACGTACCTGCAGTTAAAGGCTACTGATCAATACACATTTAATTATACATATTTTACTAAAAGCAATGTGGACACCAAGGATTCATGACTCTTCAGACTTATTTATTTTAGCTTGCAACTGTTGGCGAAGGGCATTGTGGTTCGAACTAGTGCTGTCAGAGTACAGTTCTCGCTCCTTTAGTTCAAAATGGATCAATTGGACTCTATTGCCCTGCATCATGGACACAGCAGGGTAAAAAGGTGCTAAAGTAATTCTACAATACATTATGTGTGCTAACTACTCCTCTTCATGGAACATCTTTTTAACAGTAGTAGTTCCAACAACTGAAAACGGAGGCTCGCTCGAGGATTTTGAACGATCCCCACTAAAAGATACATTGATCTGAAGTTCGTGCATTCAAATTCTATTAATGCAGACTTAAGACTTCCACCCTACAAAAGTCGGCAAATTGAGTATCATTAAGTTGAGCTAGTAATGCCCATTACTTACAGTGCTTAGAAAGAAAATAAATGTGGTATGACGCTCTACAGTACATTATTAGTTCGGCAAACCTCATGTTTTAGAAATTCTTTTGATATTTCCATCCCTCAAATCCACGCAAGACCCTTCATTAACTGGTTTTGCTGTTAAATTTACATTAATTCAGACTGCTTTGTTTCAAGCAAAGTAATGTAAGAGGTATATTAGAAAAAACACTGTACATGGGGACGGAACCATGAACAATGAATGAGATTGGATCATCAAAAAAGAGACTGCAATAATCGACACCTACATTTCTAGGCTAGAGAGAGTATGGGGAAAGACAAGAACTGGTGTGTTTACTGGTAATGACTGGGATGGATTGCAAATTGAAAGGAGCACGCGCCACATCAACTTAACACCTTTAACACCGATGAGTAACAATCAATCCAGACAATGCCAGCATTTGACAAGGGGATCAGGTTGCAATGACAGAGTGGAACTTGTGACAAAGCTGTAAAAATTGTGAAAAAAGATTCAGACACAATCTCAATTGTGGCAAAAAAAAAAGTGGCATGGGACCATGATCAGTGACAGGGTGGAGATGCAAGTTGTCAAGAAGTGACTCACATGTGCGACAGTGGCATCAGAGTCCAGAAAAAGTGAGTCAATCTAAACACTGAATAATATTGGACCTACTGATTTATAATTAGAGCAAATCACACAATAAGCTTAGACAATAGCTATATTTCACTTAGGATTATAAACGCTCACATGGAAATAGAATTACTCTGATATGAAAGTAGACAGATATTCTGGCCTGCTCATGAGACGATGGTCATTTTAAATGAACAGATCAGAAATTCAGGATATCTACACAGGTATATTTGAACGCCCTACATTCAGAATGTTTTAGTCCATTTAAATCATTGCTACAAAGTTTTAGCATTTTTTAAATAGCAGTATCTTAAATCTCATGTTAAAATCAACTTCTCGAACTAGATAAGCCAGAGTTTATTATAACCAGATGCGTCTATAGTTCCGCCCTACTTTCAACATTGCCAAGTACGCTGAAACACGCTCTCTTCGGAAAAGGAATGGACACCATACCATATTTGCAAAATAGATTTTGTAGTGGGAATTCCATTGGGATGTTAAAAAACAAAAAAAAAAAAAAACACTGCATACAAGTAAAAATAATTTACACTGTCGATCACCAAGAAGACACAATAGAAGCAAAGGGAACGCATTACGTTGAAGCAAGTGATCGCGATGCATTACAAACGCCTCGAAACTAAAGGAACGTATTGAATTGGGTTTATTTTCAATCAAGATGTTTTAGGGTTTGAGGCAAAACACTGAAAACACATTTGCCTAAATCTGAGCAACTCTACAGAAGGTGATTCTTATTCAATACCCGCCGTGCATTTCATCTGAACCCAATATCAATTTGCTGTGCAGTGAGTTACGAGACAACTCGCAGAGTTGTTATATCCCATCTAAATGCAGCTGCATGTATGTCACATTAGGGGTCCGACACTATATGCATGTCTCTTATTGGCAAGATTACTCATCTTCACTCACGTATTTTACACACAAATTCTTATGCTGAACCAACAGGCACAAGGTCAAACAAAAACCGAGGCAACACAAAAAAAAGAAAAAAAAAACAGGAAGAAGCTGCAAGCCAAAAGACCCTCAGACTGGAACAAAAAAATGATCTCAACTGAAATAAGTAGAGAAAGTTCCAATCAAAAGGCGTGATTTAAGCCGAAACCCATGTACATTTGGTTTTCCCTGATTTTGCAATGCACAGAAGCTACACTTTCGTCATTTAGCCTTAATGTGACAACACTTAGTCAAAATCCACTTGGCAGATCCTTTTCCTGCAAACGACGGTTCGAAGCCGTCCAGAACACCTAGGTTGCAGAATACCTTCAGCGCTTTCACATAGGTTTAAAAGAAATTGGAATTCTTACTGTTACAAGCAAGGATCAGTTCTACACTCAGACAGCCTGCAAAAATAACAATTGCTTACTAGAGAAAAAAAGCTGAAGGCCACTTAAAAAAAAAAGCTAATAGGAGAACGATCACACATTTTACTTTATGTTCATTTAAATTCCTCCAATAGAGCTATGAAGAAGTCCTATTTTTAGCTTGGATACAAGGATACCTGAAAAAACAGACACTGAATTAATGACTCAATATTTCCGGATACCTGTAGAGTATTAATCGTGGGTCCAAAATAGACAGTCATAGTGCAAAATAAAAATAACATTCTCTACACAAAACTGATGATTCAGTCAACTCCTCCAAAAATGTATTCTCTATTCAGCAGACAATTGTTAGGATGCTTTAGTGCCTTCCTCTGCTTGATTTCAACCATCCTCATAAAATCTGAAGGGCCATTACATAGATTGAGAAGAAGTCACACAGTTGACCTATTTATCTCTTGCTGATCCTCCTCGCTTCATTTCAACAATGAACCTTGTTTTGGCAATCTTAAATATATCACTGAATCCTACATCAATAATTATATAAATTATATTCAGAAGGGTAGCACTACTTCTGCAGAACAAATTTGGATATATATTATAATAGCCAAAAAAAAAAAATCTCACTTGTGTACTATTGTTAGTTAGTGTAGCAAATATGTGATTGTTTGCTTGCTCCTGCACAATCCTAACACAAATGGGGAGTACATGAAAATGGTCTGGCTAATCTCCAGCTTCCCATACCAAACTAACATCCTTAAATATTTGGTGAAAATACTCATCTCTGGGTACAACCTGGAACCCACCAGCAACGAACAACTCATGGAAATATCAATCAAGAATGGGAAAAACCAGAGGTCTTGCCTTTTCGCTGCTTGTGCATTCCTTAGGGCTTAGCAAATGCTGTGGAGCCTTGAGAAAAATATAAATTAAAAAACTGGATGTGTACATATGTATGGGTCATGTCACATATGTATCCATGTGTCAAGATGACAACTTCCACATGAGGATAAATATGCATCACTAGTCACGAGCATGCATATGGCACAACACTGCCGCAATTGCCTTTTTTATTATTGGTTTTATTTACAACTCAAAAATGGCAGATGTCAGTCTTTAAGCAGTAAATAAAAAAAGTTAAATATGCTCGAAAGAGACTCAAAAAAGCTGGTAGAGGCAGTGGTGGTGAAAATGCCATGGCAAGGGAGCAACCAAAAAAAGGGGGGGGGCAGGGGATCAATGGTAGAGGGGACAGTGCGTGGAGAGAGGGAAAAACCCAAATGCAAAGAATAGGGAGCCAGCAGAGGTGGTGGTAGTAAACACTGCAACGTGGCAGATGATGAGCAGTAGATAAATACATTTAAAGAGTTGGGGAGGAAGAGACGCAACAGAGTAGCTTTGGGGAGGGCAAAGATAAGAGCATTGGGGATGCGAGAAGGTAAGTAGCTCAAGGAAAGCAAGTAAGAAAACACATGCACACCTTTGGAGTGCTAAAGGTAAAAGAAAAAAAGTACTTTCCCAGAATGTGAGAAGTGGAAGGATTTAAATCAAACATGATAGAAGAAAGTCATCAACTAAAAAGCAAGTAAATAAGTGACAAGACATCCAACCAGTGGTAAGCAATGGGCCTGCCCAAGGGCCACTAAAAATACTGAAGTGGTCCACAATTCTGACAAGGGACAGATAAAAAAAAAAAAGAAAAAAAAAAATGTCTGCAGACGTAATCTAGAAAGAGCTGCATACATCCTGGGGCCAGGACCAATCACCTTTATCTTCCATTATCCTACATGATCTCTGTAGTATGGACTCGGAACCACCATATATACTTTCCCACAATGTAATTATCTGTGCCGTATTTTACCACAACCACCAGGTCATATTAGGTATCTTCAAGTCCTGCAGGACGACCTTCTGTGCACCTCAGGGTATTATTAAGATCTTCAACATGTACACAGTACACTTACTACCAACTTTGCAGCCTTTACACAGTATACCAAAGTTATGCCTACGTTCTCTAGTAGTGTACACAAAAGATAGATTCCCATTAGAACAGATCTAAAATGCTGCTTGAAGTACAATAATGGATGGTGATGAATAGGCTTTAGTCCTCTGGCAACTACTCATTGGTCTTGAACCTAGCATAACCAGCCAAACCAAGGTCCACCCACTGACCCCCCCTCCCCCCCCATCCTGTCTTTACCATGCCTGGTTTCAAATCTTGGAATCACTAAGTATGATGACCTGTTATTCATAAGGTAGGTAAACAATGTGGTTGAATCTGGACTCTTTCCCCTTTACAGTGGAATTGCACACCAGGTGGTGGTGCTCACATTGGACAACCCTGTGCCTTGTAAACACAAACTCATGCATGCTAATAAAATGCTTTGCCCCTTTAGGATCAAATAAATGCCCAAAATCAGCTTCCCAGAAACTACTATTTCTTTACACAGAATAGAGGAACGATATTTCCAGGAGGTCAGCCGGCTACTCCACTGACCAACTACATCAATAAAGGCTGGGAATGGGAAATACCAGCCTTTCTTCTGTCGAGCATCAGCATATGCTTTAAATTAATGCTAATGCCAGCACTCTACGGGTGGAATGCTCAAATTAATCTTAGCCCCCGGTATTTAATCTGGGCTGCATTCCTGCCCATTATTTTTTGCCCACCATGCTACCTCGGACTGGAACTAGCCATAACAAAATCAGTGTTGGTGTTTCTTCAATAAGAAATGCCCAACCAAAAATGCCAGGCATGGTATGGCTAGAGTGGCAAAGTAAGCCAAAAACAAAAATTTACTGGCATGCGGTCTGAGAGATTGCCAGAGGCCGATGTTGCAGCAGAGGTTTTTTTCCTGTTTTCTCAGTTTCTATTCAAATAGTCTGGTTGAGGCGTGTTCATGATTTTGAAGACCTATCTGTACAAAATATAGTACTCTTAGAAATACGGATTTGATTGAGATTATAAGAAACCCCCCTGATGAATTTGAACACTATAAAGTTTAATATGTTATTTCCGTTATTTTAGAGATTTAAAAGTTATTTAGTTATATAATAATTAAGTTTGCTTATAACGTTTATGATACATTGTAATATAAAGTGACAGGTAATTTGTACAGGTTATTTTACTATATTATGGATCTCAGATGAGGTCTAAAACAATAACATTTCAATTCAATTCCTCAGTTTCTATTGTTTTTGGCCCCATAAAATTACTACACTCAGTCACTTCACTCAGATTCTATACTCATCCACAGAGGCATTGGTCCTCTGATGGACCTTACTCCGTCGCAGTGAGGGGTGAGAAATCCGGGTGTTGAACTGTTGGCCACCCAATGAGGACCAATAATTGGTAGCCATCTCACAAATTAGAGATCAGGTTCAAGTACACAACTCTCAGAATCAAACTATAGAAAGACTGTATTGGAAGACCCAACCTTCAAAAGAGGTTCAATCTAGCAAGAATGACACAAACTACAAGCTCTACTGTTGCTTCACAGAACAAGAGCAAAAGAACCTGATGTTCTGAAAATAATCTAGGACTCTCACCCTATCATGTATTTAGAAATCAATATCTCCAAGGGATTAGCCAAGAATATAAAGCAACCCCCCACTTTCAGCCATAGGACAAAAATAACAGGAACATTTGGATCACTGACGTTTCTCTATGAATGCCAGTGAGAATTGTTAACCCAAGGTAAATTTGCGAATCGTTTATAAAACTGCATTTTGTAGCAAGGTTTTTCAGGAGTTTCATCAAAAACTGAATTTACCTGTATCAACTTCTTTCTTTCAGTCTCTTTCTATCTTCATTTGTTTAAGACTTTTTTCATTGTGTACTGTCTAGCCATCTTCCTCTGCTGCTTTCTATTTTTTTTCCTGTTCTTCATTCCTCTTTGTCTGCCCATCCTTCTTTCATTCCATCTCATTCTTTCTACTTTTGTTCTTTTTTATATCCCCATTTCATTTTTTGCCATCGCCATCCTTTAATCAATGCATTAAATCCTCTTGTTCTCTTATGATCCTCGTCCTTCCTTCTCCTTCATTCCATCCTTTTTCTATTTCTTCAATTTGCTGCTTCTCTTCACCTTTCCCCATCTCCCTTTTCTTTCCATTATTTCAGCCTATTTTCCAGTTATTTTCCTTGCATCTTTTCTTCTTGCTGTCCTCCTTTCTATCCTTTTTATTTCTTTCGTTCTATATGTGTTCTTTCCTTTTTTATTCCTTTCCTTACTTCCATTTTTATTTAGTGTTGTTTACCATACGGATTCCTTTTTGCTTTAAATGTTTTTCTCCTCATTTGCATTCTATTTTTTGCACCCTCTCACACCATTTACCTTGTCTTAACTGTTTAAATTATTTCTCTTTCCGTCTTTCACTGTTTTGCTTCTTAGGCAGCCTTTGGCCCTCATCCCACAGCTTGGTCATGGTAACTATTCTTGCCACACTGAGCCACGGATCAAAGTTAGAAAGGACTATAAAACAATTTATTTTTCTCCAGAAGCACCCTTGCTTAAGCTGATAAAGTGGGTGCTTCACTACTCCCTTGAATATCTCATAAGCAAAATTTCTGCAGTAAGAACATAATGACACAAAATATACAGACACATTTAGATAATTTGGTTATTGTATTAAAGATCCAAGATCAATGCATACAAGTAACATTTTAATCAATTCAGTCATGAATCTTACAGCACATAGTAGCAAACTACACATTTAGTCAACGCAAATCTATTGTTAAATAAAATAATCCATAAAGAGGATGGTTACAGATTCCTACCACTAACAAAGGCAGGAAGATGGTTCAATAGAGTTCTCTTAACATGGGCACAGGGATCAAGTTAGAGTCCACTAAGGAAAAGTCCAAGGGGACTGTAGCAATAATCAGGAAATCCAAATTGTCCAGTAGGTAAGTTAACAGGAAAGGAAAAAAGCAAGGGGCATGAGAAGTCATTCTATAGTAGGTAGGTGACAGAGAGGGCTTTCATCCTTCCACCTTGAGCAGTCACTTTTTCGACTCCAATTTGTCCACCTGTGACATCACTTTCACCATACAATGGTCTGATCATCATGTGATCATTCTTCCACTCTTCAGGTACAAAATTGATACAATATTCAAAACACAAGAGGGGGACACGGGGCAAATTAAAGTCCAGCATTTATGCCCCCAAACAGGTATGCGAGTCAGAAGAGTATGCAGTGACTGAATAGAGAGGAAAAGAGGAGGCCGGGAATTGGCTGAAGCACCAGATCTCATTGCTCAGGAGCAAGAGCACTCAAACACCCAAATGGGTGTCATGATTCATCATCGGGCAACTCGTCATTGGGCTGGCGCCGCAGTGCCTAACAAGTGCCACGAGGGGGCTCTTTACCAGAGTGCTTTTGATTTTGCTGATGGGAAGGGTAAGGTGTAGTGTTGATTGTGAAAATGTGAGTAGACTGGTGTTATGTTAAGGATAAAAAATAACTACGCAATTCCCTAGTTTTTTAAAAATTTGTTGGTGCATTTGTTATTGTTAAACATTTTTTTAAAAAAACATAAGAGGCTAGATATGGATAGAATAGTCCAAAAAAGCAAAAGGGGATATTAAAAAGGACCGTAATCTTAATCTATTAGTGATTGGTCACCAAAAGTACAGAATATATTAATCATACCCAAAAGCATTCACACAAGAACCCCATCTCCCCCACCCCCCAATACCGGTGACATTACCACAATGCGCAGTTCAGGGATAGTAATGGAGACAAGTGCCCACATCCCAAATAGTGAGCCTTAAATTATTGGGGTGGTACTATTCCCCAACAACGAGTGGCAGAGAAGATGCTCACCGACGTTTTAACAACCTGAGGAGAAACCATCACCATTGTTTACTCGAGATAAGAGTAAGACTATTGGAATGTCACGAGAGAGCAGGTGAACTAGAACCAATACCCATGGTTATGAGGAGAGGTTTTTTTGAATGACCTACACTGTTATCTACCACCATTAAGGTAACTGGTGAGCAGAGCGGGCTGTATTTGGTACTAAATGTGCAAGTCCCAGTTGAGAACAGGTGCTGGAATACGGGAAACACTAGGACGTAGCGAAAGCGTATGTCCGGGTGTGAGCACCATCTTGAAGGTAGCGCACGACTCAGGACAGAATAAAATAGTGCAGACAAAAGCTCATATCAAATAAGCTATCAACTTAAAGTGCAGCAAATATTAATTATCAACCTCAAATAGGAAAAACCAGGAACAAAAAAAAAAAAAAAAAAGTGTGACCTCATAACACAGCCTCCTAAAAGCTCAACAGTAAGTCATCACAAAAGGATACGTCCAATTATGGGCGCCATATTAGAGGTAGCAGGTGCCATAATGTACCCGTGGAGGTAGACAGACAGTAGGTGGCCAAACAAGACAATGAATGGCAGTATACTGAGGCAAATAAAAATATTAAGAAGGGGAGATGACCTCATGAGACTGTGGCAAGGTCATGAGCAGGACTGAACTGCGCGAGGAATAGGCTGCCATATAGGACTAGTGAAATTATGTAAGCAAAACATGGGTAATGATCCCTGAAATGAACACGAGGAAACTAGGGTGACCATAACCATGGTACCAATGGAAGGTCCAAACCAGGGAAAGAGACTTCTTAAAAACTCTATATAGAAACAGCGTATGAGTGGTGATAAGAGCCCTTAACATCAGCAGTGGAAGATGGTCCAGATATCTAGCCTTGGAGCAAAGTGGTATACGATGCCGGACTGTCTTAGGTAGTTATCTCGCCTCAGGGAATGTTTTCATTGAGCCGAGTTTTACGTGTGGGCAAACGAAAAAATCAATTTTTGTTCTCTGTGACTAATAATTGGTGTCATTTTTGCATCATAGAAAGCATATCAGTAATCTTGCATAAAAACTTAAATTCATTATTCTATTAATGCTATTTCTACAAATCTAAGCTCACTTTTACGGTGCTGGTACTTCTGCCTTTTAGTTTGTGTAGTTTTTCTTAATGACTAACATGGACATTAGAGATTCGGTGTCAATCGTTTTTTGAGTTGTGTAAAAATTGATCAGTTTTACGCTGTAACAAGCCCCCCTCTGATGGTGAATCAAGCCACCTCAATTATCCACATCAGAACATCACAATTTACAGTTTGGTTGTCTTAAGCCTTTTTCTTCTGGACTCAAACAGAATTTATATTTCAACAAAGTCTTTACATTGTTCGTCTTCTAGTTCAAGATCAGATCTTGTTCTTTTCGTTCCATGTATATTCTTTTATACCTACAGAATTTGATAGATATAATCAGCATTAAGCACAAAGACTGCCACTAATGGTCTCAAAATAAAAATCACTAGGCCATTACCTAAGTTACCCAACCAGTTGCTAACAGTTAGCAATCCTTTTCCTATCACTTCCCAGGCACTATTAGACTTCAGCCCTTTCAAGTCTTCAAGTCAGTTATATTTTTAAAGTAGTTTTATAAATCTTTGCGTTTATCCAGTATGTAGGTGCAACATTGTTGAACCTTTAAAAACTTAAGGATTCTGCACTCATTCACGAGAAGGATGTCAAGGGAAAGTCTATTTTGCATCACCATTGATCTTATTGAATCATTTCAATATCTACACCAGAAATTCTTCCAGCTGTACTGGTCGCTAATTTATCAACTATAGTAGGAAGTTCTAATTTTATGCAGGTGTAATGTTACTCCTAAGGAAAGTATTAAATCTCCAAAAATATCACCCACTATTTCAATGGCACTCACACCGCTCTTCACTTTCCGGTTCGGTTCTTTTATTCTCCTTCAATTTCTTTCACATTATATATTTTCTGAAAGACAATTCCCATGTAACAACTTCCATACCATTCTTTGGGCAATTTATAAAAAGCATTCTTTCCACAAATATAATACACTCCAGGAAAGTAGGGTCAACTCCTTCTAAATATCTTTGCCAGTTATCAAACACCTACAAATGTTGGGTTAATATTTGATCTTTTCTATATATAAAGCTTTCCTTTACGATGCCAGTCTAAAGCCAATTTAGTTATTACGTCTACTATTTTATGTTCTACTTCTGGTAAATTCCAAATAGTTAGTTTAAAAGGGGTAATAGTTTTAATTGTCACACTAACTTGTCTACTTTCTACTAAATCTATTCATTTCTTTACAGCTCTCCCTAATTTACAGGTTAGGTTATTTCTATGTGCATAAGCCATGTCCAAAGATTGAGCTTGTGTAAATAGCTAGCCCATAGTCTCAGGTACTGAAGCTTCAGCATGTGGATTTAAGTTCTTTAGTACAGGAAGTTCAGCAAAGATCAACTCTTCATTTGAATAGTAATACTACAAGTGATCAGTACTATAAAACAAGGTAGTCAATACAATACAAGAAATTCCATATGTTAACAGTAGACTGTTCTAGATAAAATTTTCAGTAACTGTTGCAGGTAATTGCATACAAACGTAGTAATAACTAGCATCTATTGACTTAATATACAATTCAGTAAACTAGTGTAGACATTTAGTGAACAATGAGTTTTTGAAAAATCAAGATGTAAAGTTGTTGTTCAAAGCATTAGAATCGGTACTATTAGTTTTGACAGTTACGAAAGAAGTAAGCTTAGGATCTTCTAAGGGTACATAATGTGGCAAGATAGAAACAATAAGCAATGAAAGTAATAAAGGCAATAATGGAAAAGAGATTCCTACATATAAACATTTGCATCTAAGAGATTTCAGTCTTCGGCTTCATAATTTTACATAATTCAGACCATTTAACTAAAAAAATTAAAATAGCAGTAAGTGGTTTGAGCAGGTCAACAAAGTTCGGCACAAAAATACCAAGCCACAGTTCAATGTTTCTATTCAGTATGGAAAAATGTGTATATCAGCTTAGTTGATTAGTATATTTAGGATACATTTTGTCAGTCAGTCAAGTGGTACACCAAGATTGAAATTTAAATCTACAACAAAATTTAATCCACAACAAAATTTGCTTCAAGGATGTTCAGGTGGACTCTTATTGTTAAAGCAAAAGGTATAGAATTCTCGTTCCCATTCATTTGCAGGCAGATAAGTCCATTCAAGAGAGGAGTACTTTTGACTGAGTACTATCGCTCTTTTCAATCTGTTACAGCTGTTCGGTCATCATCTCTGTCACTCGGATTGGACTACTTGGAGCTTTCAGAAAAGGTTTGTGGTACTCACACTCATCCTTCAGTTATGCAGTGTCTCAGCATTTGACTTCTTCTGGGCCAACAGTCCCTGGGCACAACTGCTTCCTTGTTGCACTAGACCCTCTGTTAGTATATGTATCTCCTGCAGTCAACTCAACTGGCTGGGACTCTTCGGTACCAACAATAGTGGACTCTCCTAGATGACCCCCCCCCCTCCCCACCCCCAGGCAAAACAAGTGTTGTCCCAGCAACTTTCTGGCCCCCCCGATTTAAGAGAAGTTGGAAATCAAAACCATGGAATCAACTCCCTCAGATTACAGTGAGGCTGTCATTTCTTGGTTTTGGATAAGCTTCCACCAGTTTTGAAAAAATGCAGATAATGACCAAAACACATCTCAAACTGTTGCAAAGAGGCATCTCAAATAAGTCCATTTATATTTGGTTAGAGGGACTTCCCGACAGGACTCATTGTTACTTCTGTTTTTCTTCCATCCTTTTGTTGTTGACACTACGCAGAGACAGCACAGATTCTCAACAAATCAATCCGAATCTGGGATTGAACCACACCGGTCAAAAGAGGCACCTCATTGTATCTCTTCCTACATGTGCAGAACCATGGTAATGTCCAACTGTAGGTGGTAACAAACAATCAGGCAATACAGATGTGCCATCCGTGTACACCTAGACTTAGTCTCTCGTGGATCTAGCTTGTACCAAACTTTAATGTTCAGCTTCCGTCACTTCTTCCTGCAGTCTCCTAACCCTCCCATGTGTTTATAGCAGTCAACAACCGGTTGCAATTTGGGATGTCTGATGTTTCATTGACCAAATCCACATTAAATGTACGTGCATTTAATGCACAATATTTGGCAGTCATCAGTGAATTTATTGCCAACGGACACATAGTCAGTCTCTTGCCTATGAGCTACGCACTTAACTACTTCAATTAGGGCAGGTAATTGTAGGGACCGCAAAAGATTCCTCACACTTTCTCCATTTTGTATAGGCGACCAAGAGGAAGTCATGAACCAATGCTGTGACCACAATTGCCTGAAGTCATGTACGACTCCCAAAGCCATACAGACTATAAGTGAAGATTGTCACCCGAGTTGTTTTGAAATGCTGCAAGCCTGTGTTAAGCAATTAATGCAGCAATGCACTTGTTGCAACCATGACCCTTCAACAAGACCTGCAACTGTACAGACTGCATAAGCAGATTTCAGATTTCCTTCATAGTTTGGCAAACCAGAACCATCAAACAAACACTTTATCAGATTCAGGCAATGGTTCATCTTGTATATCAGGTCTGTGCTTTGTGCATAACCCAGTCACATCCAAGCAATCATGTTCAACTTTAGTGACGGTTTCATTTCCAGGTAGTGGCAACAGAGTTGATAGATTCAGAATAGTGCATCTTTTAGGAGTTATATTCTCTGCACCCAAAAGTATTTGTTTATACTTCATCAGCCGACTATTAGTTAGATACTGTGTCCTAGTACAGGTCTACAGTATACTGAATGGGGCACAACCCAGTCACTGGATGTCCCATAACTATGCTTTCATACTGTTCAAGACTCACACATGCAGATGCAACCATTTTCAAACATCCAGGCAAAGCTGAAGCTACAGGGTCAAGAGTCCCCAAGTAGTAAGCGATAGCCCTGCAACTAATTCCATGCATTTGTGTCAGTACTGAAAGAGTGCAACCTTCCCTTTCACTACAAAAGTTGTTATAATCAGGCATTTCCAAAGCTGGTGCCGTACAAAGGCATTTTTGCAGTTCAGTTAAGGCACTTAATACAACTGTTATCCCAAGGTATCTGATCAGACACTTCTGTGCGTCAACCTCTGGAGAGGTTTTGCTGTTAAGGAAAATTTTGGAATCCATTGTTGGGAGTAGCCCGCCATTCCTAAGAACATGTGGACTTTTTTGGGTAGTTGGCGGACTCATGTTTAGAATCCGAGATTATTTCTTGTGACACTTTCCCTGCTCCTTTTTTAGTGTGGTGTCCTAAGTACAGGACTTCAGTTTGCCAAAACTGAATCTTAGTCGGAGATACTTTTCGTCCATTTTCAGCCAGATGATTTAAAAGTGTAATAGTATCAATCTTGCAAGCTTCCTTATTATTGGACGCCACCAGCAGGTCATCAATATATTGTACTAGCACTGAATGATTTGGCATTACGATAGATTAAAGATTCTTTTGGAGAATCGGACTAAAAATTGAGGGGCTTTCAATATACCCTTGTGGAACACGGCATCATGCCAAAACACGATTGTTGTAACGGAAAGCAAAAAGGAACGGACTATGCTCATGCAAAGGGATAGAGAAAAAGGCCTTGCAGAAGTCAATAAAAGAAAACCATTTGGCCTCGCATGGAATCTGAAATATCATAGCTGGATTCGGTACCACAGAACACGGAACTACAATAGCATTCACTTTCTGCAAAATCCTTCACAATAAGATACTTGCCATTTGACTCCCCATCATCTCCTTTAGGATTCCTTGCTTAAATATGGAGTTGATCACAGGCGTAATACTGGCTATAGTACCTGGGGTCACATTGTATTGTGGGATTCTCTGAAACTCTGCATTTGATTTGACAGGGATTCAAACTGGTTCAACACCATTGATTAGTCCAATAACTTTACCTGTAAAGTCCCAGACTTTAGTTAACGTTGTGTCGTCTCTCAATTCAATGGGCGAGTCATCTATTGTCAAGAGAGGGTACATTTCCAGGTAGCATCTCCGTCAGGGTGTTTAAAAATAACACCCTCATCATTGGTATGAAATTCAGTACCCTTTGGAGAGCAACAGAAGGAACAATTAAGTTTGCACAATAGGTCACATCCAAGTAGATTCACTGGACCTGAATCACACCACAAATTGATGTTGATCCTTAAAAGGACCCTAATTTAACAGGAGCTGCTTCAGAAATTTGGGTGGACAACTTTCTAATTGAAACTCCTACAACTTGGATACTTTCTCCAGAGAGGGGTAAGTTGGGAACCTCGTTTCTTAAAATAGAGCTGGTAGCACCAGTGTCAATGAGGAATAAGACCGGACGCACATTTACCTCTCTGTCCACATATGAACTACTCTGATCTACTCCCAAGGCTGCACCAAGAATTCAGTCCTCCTTCCCCGCTCAGGCACCATCAGGCTGACTGATTCAGACAGACTATTTCAATCTGGACCCAATACTGTTGTGATGCATTTCGATTTGGGTAACCGTTTCTGTTCATCTGCCAACTCAGATTCATATTGTACCTTTGTTGATGCATCGGAGCTTGTAGTATCCACACTGATTGAGCTATATTAGGATTGTGGACTATGTTTGTGTCCGTAGAGTCTAATCAATGTTACTTTGCCTGAGACTGTTTTCAAGGACAAGGGAGACCCGAGGATATTAAGGGACCAAGTGTACACACATTTTTAAAGGAACATAGGTCTCTTACTTGCACTGTAAAGAATTAGGTTAGTACATAGAGAAACAATTAGGTCTATGTTAAGTGTCCTAAATGGAAAAATCCATACATTTATTATTTTTTTAAACAAGCACATCAATAGTGGGAGAACAAACAAGAGAAATTAAAAACTTCCAGGTTCAGACAGTTCTCCAAGTGACTACAATGAAAACAAAAATGGTCATGTCACATATATTGTGAAGTACCTATGCTCACATGAACAATTATATATAAACAATTCAAGTCATGGTACTAAGGTCGACAAAGTTTCGATCCCCTTAGAGTATGTAAGGATCATCATAAGGACATAAGAGATTATGCCAGAGACAGAAATGCCTGTGAAAACCATCAATGGTCTGGAACCAATAAGCAGGAGTATAGTATTTTGAATAAAGTCTGTTAGGGTAGCACATCAATGCAATGAACCGAACCACGGCCATAATACAGTAGTAGAAATGGGTTGCATCAACCAGAGAATGCAATAAACAGTGCACAAGTATCCAGGCAAGGGCCGAAGGTAGATCTAATTTTGCAGGCTGTACCCGTGTGTGGCAGAGAACGCCACATGAATATGAAGTGTAGACTGCCGATCATGGATGGTTGTGAGGAGAAATGAGACCAAAAGGACCCAGGTGCTTATTCAACATCCTTAAATCAATGATTCTCTAACAAAATGTCACAAAATGAGGAAACCGTAGGACCTAGTCTTTCTCTAGAATTTTCAGCCATTGTTCAAGCCAAATATATGGATGTAATCCTTTATCAGTCAATACGGTGTATTCTGGTGCAACCTCACGTGGTCATTTTTATTCGATTACTCATTTCACACATGTTTTCCGCAAAATCAGGAAATTATATTCTACCACAATTGTCTAGTTCAGCAATCACAACCAATAAAAGCGCAACTTTTTATGATGTAGTCAACCAATCCCAGCGTGGCTTTACACCAACCAATCAGAGCGGCACACTGAGGTACATCTTGCAGCAGCTCACCCTCCTTTTTAATTTTCTCGGCCATGTTTTCTAAGCAAATATACAATATAAAGTAAGCAATTTCAACAATTAACTCTGTCTGCTCCACTAAAGGAAACTTGATTATAACTCACAAGGTAACAAACTAATTTTTTTATATTAAAAATAATCAGTCACTTCGGATTAAATTACGACCAGCAGGATTTCACCCTAATTGATAGTTATTCCATCTGCATCTAAGATCAACTATACCAACAGCTTACGACTAACCCACAAATTAAAGTCCCTATCCATAAGATGTTGTTGACTAGGTCTCACGTCAAATACAACATAGCAGACAACCTTACTCAGTGTCTTTCACGCTGAGACCACCATGAAGGTCTGTATCCCGAGATCTTACACAACAAATGGACCGGATAAAAACCATCAACTTCTTTGCATTAAGAGCCACATTCACACAATCTTTTCAACTTTGCATAACATGACAGCCATTTTAAAACACCACAATCTAAGCCAAAGCAATAGCAACACGCATCCCTATTAATACTAACACTTCTATGCTGCTACAAATAGTCTTGATTCCATCAAACCTCCAGCCGAATCATGTGATTTTGGACTTTTTGGCTGGATGGGGAAATTTGTTTTGGGCATCCTAATTCTTCAGGTCATTGGACAGAACCATCCTTTGCTATGATTTTATACTGCGACGGAAGCTCTTTCCTATTTTCTCTCTGGTTCTATGGTTTCTGGGCCCACATAATTACTACACTCAGTCACTTCACTCATATTCTGTACTTCACCCACAGAGGCAATGGTCCTCCAACAGACTTTATTTCATCGCGCATACGGAGGTGTGAGAAATCAGCGTCTTAAACTAATAATTGGTAGGCACCTCACAAATTAGAGATCAGGTTCAAGTACACTACTCTCAGAAGCATGCTATAGAAATAGAGTATTGCAATTGGAAGACCAAATCTTCTAAAGATGTTCAATTTAACAAGAATTACACAATACAGAAGCTCTGCCGTGGCTACACAGAAGAAGCGGGAAAAAAAAACAAGCATTTACAATGCAATGGTCTCGGCATTGGTAAAGTTAGAGCTATTGGCATTGCTCATGACATTATTTTTGTTTGTTTTTGTTTTTAAAACATTTAAAGAAACGGCATTGTCATGAGCAATGCCAATAGCTCTAACTTTAACAATGCCGAGACCGTTGCACTGTAAATGCTTGTTAATTTCACTTTCACGAGTTTAGTAACTGTAAAAACTATATCCTCCAGAATGCAAAGGGGCGCTTGTAACACCAATAGGAAATGAAGTAACAACCATTTGAATACTTAAAGGGGGTGGTTACAAGTGGTCAGCTGATCATGAACAAGACATTTGAAATACCAAAACGCATAGATCGTTGTCTTTGCCTATATCCCTGCAAATGAGGAAGTAAGAAAATCCTAAAAAATCGATCCATTTGTCCTCTTGGCTGGGAGGGTTGTGTGTAAATATTGAGCGGCGTGGTTCTGCCGCAGGGGACTGCACCAACAGTGAGCGCTGCATAAAACGGTGAACTGGAAACGCTTTGGAGATTTAATCAAACCGGGAGCAGTGAACGCTGGCGGATTATTATATCTGGAGGTATCCGAAAACGACCTGTGAAACACACCATTCTGAGGCAAGAACCGAGGTAAGCGTGTGTACTGGTCGAGAGAATTGTATTCAATAAACGCATGAGAGCAGATAGCCAGCCAAGTATCGGGGGAGTGTGCAACTGCAGCAAGAAACCGCAATGATGTTTCAATGAGAGCACGCACGGTGTGAAAGCTGACTGGGATGGTTGCGAGCAAAACCTCGGCCGTAGTAAGCAAATTGAAATACTCGAACAGGGTGATCGGAGTAGGCAAAAAAACACTGGGTGACCACCGGGAGGGCGGTGCCGTGGAGGGGAGAGCGAGGAGGGGCCCTTGCCCACCAGCCTCCAGGCAGAAGCTGGATAGAAAGAGACGGAAGGGGAAGAGGCTGCGAAAGGCGGAGAATGAGGAGACAGCCAGCGGGTGGAGGGACTGATGGGAAGAGGGAGGGCCCCGTCTGGCCGCAGCCTGGGCTGGGGATGGGGGCGGCGCTGCGTCTCTCCTCCCCTTGTTCCCGATGGGGGGGGTTGGGGACCTCACACACCGGGAAGCCGAATCCTTTCGGAGGCTTGCACCCACCTTGTACAACGGGAGTAAAACATACAGGAACAAATAAATAAAAAAAAAATGCTACTTTGTAACCAGCCTCAGCTTGGATGTAAAAAGTTTCTTGGAGCCTCCACAAACTTTTTCCTCTGTCACGTCCTGGGCCCCTGTGACGCTTAGAAGGAGGAGTTTAGCGCGGTTTGCGGGGAGGGGCGCCGCTGGGGCTGGGAAAGCAGGGAATGCTCCGAGTGGGGGTGGTTTGTCCGGAGTAGGTGCTCCAAGTGCCCGATGAATGGCGGCTGTGTTGTTTGGAGCTGGAGTTAGGAGACTGTGGTACGGTCTGGTCCGGTGTGACCAAAACCGGCGGCGCGCGGTTTGAAGAGGCCTCTGGTGGATCGTCCCACAGCCTGCAACCCAGGAGATTAGTTTAAACTAGTCCTTAAAATCTGGTGCCGAGTTAAAATATGACTCATGAGGTCTTGGGCCATCCCACAATATCCGACACTGTTCATTCTCCTGGGCGTTCAGGGCCTGTGTTCGGGGGAAATGGGGTTCATCTTATTTCAGGACATTTCGGGATCTAGCGTGTTGAGCAGGGGGAGAGGACAATCACACCACCGCCTTTCTCCGAGGCACAGCAGAAATGCCTCGGAGAAAGGGAGCGTCCTTTTCGGATTCGGGGGCGTGTTTTGCTGTGGTCTCCTCCCTGAGACTTTTCGCAAAAAACACGCCCCCCGATCCGAAAAGGACGGGGCAGGATTGGAGTGACGGGACCTCTTCTCCAATGGCTGGCCAGCATTTACTAGGCCAGCCAATGGAGAACAGGGTAGAAGAGGGGCGGGTTCAAGCCCCTCTTCTCCCAAGTCATTATCTCTCGCGAGCGAGACTGCGCAAGCACAGCCATCGCTAGCCGAGACCTAAAAAATGATGTTCTCAAAATATATGACTTCCTATCCTGCATTTAGAAATCAATATCTCATAAGCACAGTTTCTGTGGAAAGAACATTATGACAATACAAAACTCAGACACATTTAGATAGTTTGGTTATTGTATAAAAGATTCAAAATCAAATTAAACAATTAACGTTTTAAGCAATTCAGTCAGGAGTCTTACATCACATAGTATAAAACCACACATTTTGTCAAAGCAAATCTATTGTTTAATAAAATAACCCATAAAGAAGATGGCTACGGTTAGGGTTTCGCACCACCAACAAAGGCAGGAGGATGATTCAACAGAGTTCTCTTTGCATGGACAAAGATATTAAGTTAGAATCCACTAAGAAAAAGTTAATTGGCAAGAGTAGTGGAGCAATAATCAGGAAAGTTCAGGTCTGGTCTCTCATGAGAGAGAGCTCCATATCAACCAGTAGGTAAGTTCATCAGTAAAGGAAAGCGGCATGATAAGTACAATGTTATAGCAGGTAGGTAGGCGATCGAGCGGGACTACATCCTCGGGAAGTCACTTTTTATACTCCAAATCTTCCATTTGTGATGGTCTGATTGTCATGTGATCATTCTCCCACTCATCAGGCACAAAACTGATTCTCCAACATGTCGCTCATGAGAAACAACTATCCATTCCGTTCTAACAGGTTAGTTGACAACGTCTATTCTTCACGGATTAAGTCGAAGGGTCAAGTTCCAATCAATTCTCTCATAAGGACGTAAATGAAAGTATCTATTGATTTGAAAAGTTTGCGGAATCAGAACGGGTAAAGCAACATTTGAGGAAACGTAACAAATGTCCATTATACCAGGCAATGAAGTCAGCACTTCTTATTTAGTAAAATAAATTCTTAGGTAAGTTCAAGCATAACAAAATATATCAAACATATCCTATTTGGAAATAATTGTAACGTTTGTTAGTAATTATTGCATAAAGATGTCCAACTCCAATGTGACAGGAACAACGGAGTGGTGTATTTAAAGATGTCTTTAGTTGTATTTAAGAAAAAATAATTGGTTTTGCAATAAGAAGATCGTTTCTGTACAAAGAAACTGGATTACATATTGGAAACCTAATACAAGACGAATGTTATTGATCCTATGATACTTCGAAAGGTCTATTTTCAAGTTTTTTAAAAACATACAGCTTCTGAATATACCTATCCAGAAGTTCGATTCAGAGTCTTTTTGTTTGTTCCTGCTTACGCTTTTAACCTGTTTGTATCCGGAGTATGTTAGCTTAATATGTATGATTGAAGTATGCAAGTCAAATAGGCCGATAGAAATATTTTTCTGGTTCTCTTTCTGTCTTTAAGGATTTTTGATGAGCTGTAGGGGTAAAATTATAATTGTATTTATTGCGATTTGTTTCTTTAAAGAATAGTATATCTCTTTTGCAAAGCAGGATATTATAACATACGCTAAATAACCTTTTTCTATTTGACTTGAATACATATTTATAAAAATTCAATTAGGTCATGGGATTTAACTATACCTGTGTTGGCAATCTCAATCCTGTGTAAATTAAATTTCTAGAGATCTAGAGAGACTTTATTGCTCTTATTTATTTGAGGCAGGCTGCAATTCTTTTATTGTTAGGGCTATTTAGTATTATTCAACTCCAATTATGGCTACTGCCAAAATTAAAAAAATACCCATGTGCAAAATATTCTTGAAATTATAATAAAATAATGCTAGGAAATCTAAGCTTCTAATAATGTCAAGCATGTATGCCGAAAGTTTGTCATATCATGTAACATGAATACATAGCACCAATTTCACATTTTACTATGGTGCTTTACAATAAAATAGAGATGCTAAGTCTCATCATTAATATGTGCACAATTGTATTTAAGTCTATTTTGTTACAATGATATACTACTTCAGATAAATAATTTGTTTTACTTTTGCATCATAGAACGCATTTATCAGTAATCTTTCATAATGACTTAAAAATATAAGATAATCAGTTAATAAACATATTGAATTCATTATTCTATCAATCCTGCTATTTCTACAAATCCAAGCACTCTTTTTACAATGCTGGTATTTTTGCTTTTATTAGTTTATGTGTTGTTTTTCTAAACATGTGGAACATAAACAGAGTTTTGGTGTCCTATTCGATTTTTTGTGTTGTGTAAAGAATGAGCAGTTTTTACGCTGTAACAATAAGATTATTTCAGTCATTCCTTCCATGAACTTGCTGTTTGCAGCCCCAAAATTCACCCTTTCTTCCCCACAATAGAACATTGAAGAAATTAAACACTGGTGTGAAAGCTACATAAAAATTAAAACAAAAATCATTCAGGGAATACAGGCATGATTTCTGCACAGTCTGCTCTTCAGTCATTTGATTATTTCATTTTTTTTTTTTTTTTAAATAGAATTAAAATTATCCACTACATGAAACCTTCAAGAAAAAGGTACTATGAAACTATATATGGATGCTACTAGTTAACCAGATATTCATAAATATTTGCTAGTACTTCTATTTTTTTTTATTTTTTTTTTTTAAACACACTTTATTTAGATACCATCATATCAACATTTTTCCAGTGTACATTGCCGTGGGGCAGGCATTTTCAACTTGTTGTACATACAGCTTAAATACATCACAAGGTTATCAACGTTCCCTCTCGGTATGTCTGAAAAAACCCCAAAAGGGGGTAAAAATAAGGTCTGCTGGCCTCACGTTGAGCTGTCCATTGCTAGGATGGTAATAAGATGCATAGTGTGATGGTATTGCCATTTACAATTAACATATGTAACAAATACAACTTTATCCCTTCCCTCCCTAACCCTCCCAACCCTCCCATTCCTAGTCTTACAGTAATTTCTATGTCCAATAGGACCGCACATAGGAGTATTATCTGCATGGCTCGCACTGGGGCTCATTAATCCTGTAATACTGTGTATGTATAGGACACGGACTTAAGGTCTGCTGTAGTATAGATTCCTATTCTCACTAAGTGGCTACGAAGCTTGGGTTCCCGGAAGGGGCATTTGCTAGTACTTCAATATTCATCAGAAAATGAAAGCAAAAGGAATTCAGTGTATCATATGTCACATTCACAGCAAAGGGAAGATAAGACTTTGCAGGCAATATTGCTGTGCAATATAGATCGATAGATGTGTTTATATAGATTGCCCCAATCAAACATTGTATGTTAGAAATGCATGCAACAATGCTTTAATGTTACCAGATGCACACATGGAAATAAAAAGTTAGTTTACAAGTGTCTTGTGTTTAAAACAAAACTGCAAATACATTTAACCATGAAAAGTTAAGTATTTTACTAGAATCCTGCTGCAACATAGTATATCTTTGTGTACTCTAATGCTACCCAAAAGTGGAAAAAGAAACACTTAAGATAGGTTAATATGTTATGACTATTAACATTTTATATATTACACACTTGGGACACGAAATGTATAATTATGGCTATGCCATTGTTTCCATTGAAAATGTATTTTTAAGTCTGGTTTGTCAGCCCAGTGGTCTGTAAAATTTGCTACCAATTCTTTAACATATGCATTGCATGGACTGTGGCTCCATCCAGAGAAGCAGTACTCTTTCAACTCATGCTGTTGGCTGCTTGATTCATCATTCCACCTCCGATACAGTCCTTACATTGCAATGCATGGGAGACTATTTTACATCTGAAATGTACACTGAATCATCACACAAAGTTGATTTCACAGATGCACTGTATACATAATGCAATTTTGTTTGTTTTATTTTCCCCCACTGCAGGCTTCTTTTTTAAAAGATATATTATTCAAGACTCTGCATACATGCCAAACTATTGGCTTTACCAATGTTTATTTATTTCCTTAGTTTCCTCTGGAGTGAAAACGGTAACTCGCACACTGAATGCCATGATTATGGTCTCAGAATATTTATACCAAAAGGTACCATGAAAAGCTCAATGACCTTAAATCACAACATACTCAAACCAAGAAATATTACATTGACAATTATCTCACTACTGGTAATGCAATAATCAGACCTGTAAGATAATTTGTGAGATTTGTAATTACATGTGTAACATCAAGAGCGAAGTCATCAGCACTGCATTTGGTATGCAAGGTAAGGTTTGCAAGGAGGTTGAGAGTCTGGGGTTAACCATAACTGGTGAATTTCATTTATAGGTTTTATAACCATAACTTCACCTTAATCGTGTTTTTAGTACATTTCAGAGGTATTTGTAAAGGTTAAAGTGGTATTAACAATCATTATGATAAATTCAATTTAACTATTTTTGCAGTGAATATATATATATATATATATATATATATATATATATAATAATCATATTTGTATAAACATGAGCACTGTAATATGCCAACATTACATCTGTTGTGTAAACCACATGAAAATGTTGCTCCTCATAAATGTTATGCACACTCTGAAAGGTGATAAATCACCAGAGAAAGGATGCCATATGGTTTAAATGTTACAGTGCTCTGCTCGCACAGCGGGGAATCTGAAACGTTAAGTAAACAAGGCAAAGAGCAGAGAGTGCAAAATGGTCAGAACCACATTCCAAACAAACCAACCACTGGAATTCACCTTTCGAATTATAACATTTGTACTCTTTATTAGACATTTTCCTTAAAAATGCTGTTAACACAGTACATTCTTAAATGAAAAATGTTAAATACAGCCAAATTTCTTTCAAATAACTTTCAAATGAGCAGAAAGAGGCAAAACGTGGGAAGACACAAGGATGAAAACACCCAATTCCCTTAAAACTGTAGGAGCTACTGCCTTGGACAGCTATTAAAAATCAGCTTGTATCTATGGCGGTTTTTGAAAAATTAGACTGTACACATTTTAAAAACAGATATGTGCAACACTCAAATATTTGTGCATTTATTTGGTCACAAAGGAGTGTTAAGACAACGCTCCAGAGGACATACTTTTATACTGGTCAAGTCTTGAACCTACCGCAACCTAATTAAAATATGCGCCTTCATTAAATAGGTTTGACATTGTATTGTAATCGCAACTGGAGGGGAGGGGGTGATCTCGAGCTCCAGTTCTGCCTTCTACCTTAGACACTGATAAGCAAATAAAATTGTTAAGTCAAAGAGTCAATTTACTACAGTAAATATGGGATTGTTACTCCAATGAATTAAGGGAATGTTACTTTATCTGTATTTGCTGAACAGGTGTGTGTGTACCTAGCCCTGCCTATGGTAGGTTGGTTAAAAGAAGATAAATCTACAGCTTCTTGCGGAATTCAAGGGAGAAGGCTCTGATTTGGAATGGAAGGCCATTCCCAGCTTTAAATTTGAAGTAAGAGAGTGTCAGTCCTCCTGATCTTGTTATGCGTATGCGAGAAATGTGTGCAAGTTTGAGTCCTGTGGAATGGAGGTGCCTAGGTGGAAGATGACTTATTAGATAGATGGGGCTAAGTTGTTTAGTGCCTTGAATGTGTAAGAAGTTTGAATTGAGCGCGCATTTGTGTATCAGGAGTCATTAGTTTCCAGAGGTGTGGTTTGATGCGAGATCTGTGTGGGAGGTTGAAGAGGAGTCCAACAGCAGAGTTCTGGGTGGTTTGCAGTCTTTTAATGAGTTGGTCGGTGATACCGTCATAAAAGGTGTTACGATATCCCAACTTGCTGGTGACTAGGATGTACGTGACAGTTTTTCTAGAGTTGCTTTGGAGACATTTTAAGGTCTCTCAGCATCTTCAGGGTGTGGAAGCAGGGTGCGGAAGCAGGTTGCAGTGACAGCATTGAATTGTCCAGTCATGTCTAGTTTATGGTTGATTATTCTGAGGATGTTGGCTTGGGCTCTGTGTGCGGGTCTGAATTGGACAGTCCACCAGTTGGAGTCCCTTGGCGAGGTTTTCTTGCTGAAGAGCACTACTTTGGACTTGTCCATCTTGCTTTTCATCTAGTTAGCGACATCGGTCATGCAGGAGGTGAACTTGTTTCTTGTATTGGGCATCTTATTCAAGAGGAAGAGTACGAGTTGTTGGTCATCCGCATAAGAGAGGACGTTGATGTGCACATGAATGATGCTGGCCAGAGGGATCATGTAAGCAATGAAGAGGGTTGGACAGAGTGATGAACTTTACTCCCAAGGGCCAACAATCGAGTTTGCAGAGTTGCTCAAAGTGCCAGGCTGCCTACTAGCACTCTATCCATAAAGTAAGAACAGAAAGCAGGTCCTCATTTGCCAATCTCATGCAAGAGTCGGAAGTGGTGTAACACCATGTCAAAGTCTGTAGAGAGGTACAGGAAAATAATGGCTGCCATGTGCACTTTCCATACTGTGGATGGGCCAGACTCTGGACTGTGTGACGCCGAGGGGCTGTTCATTGCGGAGGTGGTCGGTGAGGTGTTGGTTGGTTGGTTGTTCTCAGAACTCTGCCAGGTATGGTAGGAGAAAGATGGGTCTGTAGTTGGAAAGCACAGCTGAGTAAGCGGATGTTTTATTGAATAGAGATATGATGGCATGTTACCAGGTGTCCAGGAATGTGGCTGAGACGATGTAGGTGTTGATTGGGGTTAGTGCTTTGCTAATCAGGGGGGACATTTTTAGTGAAAGTGTGGTGGGGAGAGGATCAGAAGGAGCCCCCCCGAGAGGATGGTCTTTATGGTAGCAGGCCATGAGGTCAGAATGTGTTCATTTGCCATGATGGGAAGTTGAGCGATGACCATAACGAGATCCAGTTTAGGGTTGAAGTTGCTGTATATGGAGGCGATTTAATTACAGAAGAATTTCAAGATCTTGTTGCAAAGGTCTTGTGAGAGGGTGAGGATGCAGGAGTTGCCAGGAGGCATGGTGAAATCTTTGTTAATGGTGAAGCGTTCCTTGATGCCGATAGTGCTGGCATTGATGTGATTATACAAGAGCTGTGAGCCTGGTGTTCCGTGTCTGCTGGTGGTAGCATCTTAGGAAAATAGGAAACAGTACTGGTAATTAATAATGTGGACATTTGCACCAATTTAGAACAATGGGTCGAAAATTTAGTTTTTTGTTCGTTAACAGGAAGTAGCCAGTTGGATGGCTGGCTGTAAACAAACTCCGAGGACAAAACGGAGGTTAGGTTGCTGGGAAATACTTTTTGCTGCAGCATCCCGAGCCCTCCACCAGACTGCATTGGCAAGCTGCCCACCTCAAAAAGCTCCATAAAGAGCCTCGGGATGTGGTTTATTTCCACTCTTACGATGCACCATTAAGTCAAAAAGCTTGATGTCAGTCGTTATGCCATTTTGAGACTGCTGAGGAAGGTTTTTAATCTTCTTCATTTCACAGCCAGAAGAGTGATTGTCCAAGCCCTACACAAAGCATTTCCACAGCCTAAACAGGATAGCACGTAGACTACAGGAATGCCTTGCATCTTAATTCACCCAGTTATGTTGTCAGAAGGCTGCTAACCTTGCAGAATGCAGCTGCACGACTTCTGAGGAACATCCCTAAACATCAGTCTGTCACCAGGGCTCTCAAAAACCTCTACTGGCTTCCAGTGGAACGACTAGTTCAGTTCAAGACTCTCTGCACTATGCACATGCCAATCAATAAAAAAGCCCCTTTACTGTTCAGACCTCTAGCATGCCAATACTTGCCCAGGAGATCTTAGATCTTCTTCAGTGCATCTATTAAAAGTCCCAGAGATCCGCAGATCCCGATGGGGTGGCCGCTCCACTTCTTACCTAGCAGCAAAACTTTGGAATACTCTCTGTGGAACTGCGCTTACTACAGAATAAACTCTCCTCTCATAAAGCTTTGAAGGCCTGGCTGTTCAGTTAATAATTCTTACAGCTTCGGATGACCTGCAATGTCTGTTGCAGTGCTGGAAGGCACCCAGGTAGACACAATATATGATAAAAACTCCATACTAGACCAGACAAGACATGTGCAGGCATTGCAACTCAGAGGGCAGGATGGAGCAAAATATTGGGTGTAGATTATACATACATTTGAAACAAAAATCAACTAAATAGTGATTTTACTTGCCTTTTCTCTACACAAAGAAGGCTAATAGTTAACTTGACATTGTTTGAAAGGGAACATTACCAAGGAATTAAGAAAAGGCACAAATAAGCAAAACAACAAAATCCAGAAGGGGAAAGGTGATGGACTTCAGAGTACAGAGGATCTAGTGACAGACAAAAGAATAATCGTATTCCAGTTGAGAATTTCTCCCAATTACACAACATGGGACTGCAAATAACCCAACATTTCTGATGTGTAAAAAAAATAAATAAAGAAAAAAAAAACATTCATAGACACTAAGATTGGCCTCTGCAAATATTTAGAGAAATAGCAAGGCTATGGGGAGCATACTGGTGCAGACAGACATCTGGATAAGATGTATAGACTAATGTATGGGTAAGAAAATAGTCATAAATGACAGTGAAGGGTGCCTGAAAAAATAGGATAAAATATAGGAAGCATTGGGAGACAGTTAAGAAAACAAATGTGTGCATTTCAGGCTTCACATGTTTAACCAGCCATGTCAGAAAGCAGGTCTAAAGAAAAGGAGAACATTCTAATAAAAAAAACTTTATATAACTATATGTTCCACAATTTTACTGTCTGATGTTTAAATCTTGTTATGCATCTAGTCAATGGAATTGAAAAAACGCTAAAAAAAATGCAAGTCCTCTTTTAGTGGATTGGTTGAAATCTTAAAAACACAAAAACAGATAAAAAAAGTTCCTGATAGACCGATTAATATTTAATGTGCAAATTGTTTGCCCATGTAGTGTCTAAAATTATATAGCAATTTGCCGTCAGATTGTGGAATGAATTGGGCACTGCATGGTTGCAAAACACATACGACCCCCAACAAGGGCAGGAAAGCAATAAGAACTAATTGGTTGCTTTTGTCAAGCACCTCACATCAATGTTAAGACCTACAGGAGGCAGGGGGGGAGGGGGGTTGGCAACGAGAATGATAATTTGTGAAGGCACAATGTTTTTTTACAGGATTTGTTGTGGTAAAGCCATTTTGGTATAAACAACTTTATGTCCTGAAAGAATGATTCTGCACTAATGTTGAGAGGGAATCACTTGTAGTCAATTGACATCCTGTTAATTGCGCGAATGCCAGAGATTGGTCTTAACTTGTACGGGTGGGGGGGGTCATTTTCAACAGGAATTGAGCTTTCTAAATTTTGATGTTTGTGCATTACCATGACGTTTGCCTCACTTTCAGAGGATGTATGAATAAGGTAAGAGTCAGATACAGATAAATTGCCCATTGGTTACAAAGGATTTACCTAAACTTACCTACTTGCATATTCCCACCACTCCCAGAGGATCCCACAAAGCAGCTCCATAACCATTCTGCCATCTTTTGGTAGGTCCAGTCACTGTTGGCTTCCAGAACCATGGGACAAGTTTGAGTATTATTCCAGAAACGTCAACAATGTATATTAGGAAATAATTGCTTCTGCTGGACCTAGTTTAACTGCACAAGATTGTGGTCCGCGATGAATTTGCATAGTGGAAACTTCAAATCATTGTGGAAAAAGAGCATACTTCCAAACGTTTGATATAAAACTATATTAATAGATTTAGTACTCAATGTAGGCACACATTACCATTTTGTAAATTTTGAAAAAGTGCAAAGGAATAAAAGGTGAATAAGTGCTGACAAAGTGCTGATGGCAATGCACTTTCTTTGTATTATCCCATTTACATTTCTTCACAGTATAGCACTGTCCCCATTACTCAAAAGAGGTACTAGACTAGATCTGGTCACATAGTATGAACTACAATGTCCAATGAATTGGAAAACCTGCAGTCCAAAATCATTAACCACTCCATAAAAGCTTAGCCTAATGTCGAATATTCAAAGTCCGTGGATTAAAACATTTAAACATCTTTTGTATCTAAGATTTGGTGAGGTTTCCAAGAAACACTAGACACACCCACTTTATTGAAGTAAGTACATATGTGAAAGGATACGCTCCAATGGGTTTCTGCCCCCCCCCCCAACCCCAAAAAAGGGCGGGGGGGGGGACCATTCCCACAAGACAATTTCAGGAATTCATCTCCAAGAGCAGTTTACAAAACACGGATCATATAACTGCACACTTTATATAAGATAGATAATTCAGTAAAAACCCAAGTATAGTGCAAGATTGCAATTTAATACAATATTTAAATATTCATATTCAAAGCTCAATATCTTGAAAAAGACCATGTTGTAAACACAAATTAACTTCCTTAAGTATAAACAAATTGTGCAGTACCCAAAAACCCAATGCAGATATTAGCAAATATCCGCAAAATATGGACGATTAAACTCAAATAACTAATGTTCCATCAGTTATCTGAGGCCTACAATTATAACAAGCAGATGAGCAAAAACTAATTGCAGTTTAAAATTGTTTTGGGAAGGAAGGCCTTAAATCCAGTCCTACACACGCTGAAAGCTGTTGAAAGGGTTCTATCTAATTCAATCAAGGAAAGGTCTCAAAGACAAAGGATATGCAAACATTTCATTAAGTAGTTTGAAAAAAAGACTGAAGCAAAACATTTGGGAGCATCAAAAAGCTGGAAGAAAATGCACTGTTACTGCATGAGATCCTGAAGATTGTGGAAACCACCTGCAAATATAGATTCTTGGTACACTTTACAAATGTTCAAAAATCAGCAGACCGGACAGCTAAATTTGGGGTTTTGTCAACATGCATTTGCAATGCAAATCGGTCTTGCATTTCTGAAAGTTAGAGCTCTTGGAATTGAAAATGACAATGATTTTACTTTTGTTTTTTACTTGTAGGGGAGTGATCATATTTGCATAGCGCCATTTCCATTCGTATGACCTTGCGGCGCTGGAGAACGAGAAAATGGGAAATCGGTTATGAGGGAGGGGAGACAAGAGTAATATGCTGCCTGAAAAGAAAAGGCAAACTCCTAGGGAATGAAAGCTTAAGTGAAGCATGAAAAATGTAGGCAGGGACAACATGGATACCTGAACACTCAAACCTGTCCCTATTACAATGAATGACGACATTATATGCCTTCTACAGTGCACAGCCACAAACTATTATGGATAACATTTGCGGCTTACCCAATTGAATGGTGCCAAATGTTCCGCCCAAGAAGGAGGAAAGCCTAGATGACCCTCCATAGCTCAGGCAGCAAAAGCACGCGGCCCCGATAGATAAAAGCGTGATGGCTGTCGTGCCGATTTTATTTTAAAAATGCAAGCGCAGCGTCCATAAAGTGGGTGCTTTGCCAGGGCAGTGGGCGTGGCATAATGTGCCCACGATGTGGCGTAACAAACAGAGCAATAGTCAGGTTGTCCCAAGTGCGTCAAAAAAGCATGAACAGGTTATATTTCTGTGAAATGGTTTAGAAATGGAGCATATCAGCAGTAAAAAAATGACACTCCCATCAATAATAACTAGAATACTACAGCAGCGAACAAGTCAGCCACACACACAAAACACAGAAAATACGAATATGTACAATTAAGTAATAGGTGAATAAACCATGCAGGAGCTAAAGAAAACAAGCAACATGGGGAGGTGCACAGAACAGGCCTCCGAGGGCGCCTGCCCTAAGGGCATCTGATGAGTCGAGTTGGGGAAATGCATAGCAGTTGAGCCTGCAATACAAGCTACGACTAAAAAGTCTTCAGCAAAAGAGTGCTTTGAAACTGTAAATAAAACATCACATGTAACAGAGGCCGTACCTCATTTTCTACAGTTGTAACCTCCCTTGAGGACTAAGGAAGGTTACTAAAGAAATAACCATGGAAAAAGAAGCATTTCCAAAAGACAGTCACAGGAGCCAATTAAAAACTAAAACAGAAGATGGGCGGAGCTTAAAGCCCATATCCTGAATACAACACTTCTCGCTAGGCGAGGCCTAAAATGCATGATTTTCAAAAAAGAGAATTCAGAGTAACATTAATACAGGTGCCCGAATATACTAAAGACAACGGATGAGCTTTCAAAGCCAATAGTGGAGTGGGAAACATGTAGGCACATGAATTCACTGATCAAGCTTTAAATCTTACAAAAACATCCAGACTTAATTTGATGAACAAGGCAGATTCAACTTAATCTTGCACTGAGCCCATCAGTAAAGCCAGGGCAGAGTACATTCACAACATTGGGGTCGCTAAGCCTCTGGCCACAATCAGAAGATGCAGGGTTGAGGGTATAAATCATCGACTCAAAGGAGAATTGTTTATCACAACACACAGCTCAATCGTACTGAAAGTTTTGTGCTGGATTCGCTTTTGGTCCGTCGCTGATCATGGTTGAGCAGATGGTTCATTTCAGGTGTTTTTTTCCCCCCTCAAAACAGAGGACCTTTAGTAAGAAATGGGAACTGCACATTGGGAGGGTGAGCAGTCTGGCAACCCTCACTCTATTAGTAAGAAATATCAGGCACATGTCTAATACAGTCATATACATGGTCTCCTAAAAGCCACATGATTGGATGGATAGCGCCCTATTGACCAAGCGCAGACATAAAATCAAATTGGTGTCTAAGTTTAAGGGCTAGCAATGAAGGATTTTTAAACAATTTAATTTGAAATACATATCCAGTCGTTTAAATGTATAATATAAACATACACCCACATACAACCCCCGCCCCCTCCAAGGTTTACTCCGTTTAGCAGACTAGGTTTGCCTTTCTCCAAAATGAACACTAAGAGGAGAAAGGTAGGCCCATGCTTTGGAGGCCGGTTTCCCCATCCTTCAGACCAGACCAATGTTAATCTGTGATGTAGCTAGACATATTTTATGGACCCTCTTGTTATTTTGCAGTGCACTCTATCAGTATGTTAAAACCACATTAACAAAAAGGAGTTAAGGTAATTAGCACTCCCATTTGTTTAAAGAGTACCATATGGATTGCCTGGAAACCATTGTTTAAGAATCCTTATTAACTAAATACTTTTCAGTTTCTAAATAATTACTTTTAGGAAACTTGCAAGTTTATAAAAGTTTGTATACTAAGAACAAGAAAGATATTTACAGAGCTGCAGCTTCATACTCCTCTCTGCGAGATTATTATTAAAGGATTAGTAGCACACATAGGTGATGCCATAAATTCTCTGGAGGTGCACCTATAAAGCAATATTGGTGTAATGCGCACTGGCTAGGTGCTTTTGGTAGGGATAAAACAATGTAACTTTTGGCAAACTTAAGGCAAATGCATCGACTATTAGGGCATCTCATTCTGGAGAGAAAAAAAAAAAAAAAAGATTTATTTTATGTGCAGTTAGCTTTGACAATATCTCGACGATATTTGAAACCTATTACCCTGGTTTTGTTTTACTGATAGTGATTTGAAATCCAATTTTGAAACTCTTGCTCGTATATCTGCCGAAAAACCTGACAAGTTCTGCCTCGAATTCTTCAATTTTAATAGATAACCGTATGACATCTCAGAACAAGCGCATTATGGGTATCATACACTGATAGACCAAACAGCTGGGTCTGCTCAGCCAAGATTGAAAAACAAGTTATAGAAACAATAAATATGTCTTCAGAATTAAGCCATGTTGAATTTACAACGTACCAAAGACATTTGCCAATTATACATGTTCAAAAGTAAAGCTTTATTTGCTTCTTTATTGCAGCTTCAGATAACCCGTTTTCTTTGTGGAATTAATCCTATAAATAAATGGTTTAAAGCAGTGCAGCTTTTCTTGGAACATATGGCACACCCTGAGCAGATACAGTGGCTCGGTGGGCTCTGCACCCACATGCAGATCTGCAGCTCACAAGAGCGATTGGATCAGTACCACGAATACATTTGAGAGAAGATGGGTTATGTCCCAAATCCAAATCTAAACTATATAATGTGCCCTGTTATATTGTACATATAAATACATACTTATCAGATAAATAAAACAGTGGAAACATAGCACTGCATAGGTGTATCAAGGATCGGTTCTCGATTGATAAATCTAGCAGAACATAAAATTCCAGTATTCAGGTCTCCAGCTGTATCACAAATATATACAAGGCTAACCTATTGCGCTTGTCTGTTTAAAGGGGGGTTGGGGGGCAGAGCGCAAGAGTGAACAAGAGAGAAAGAACAAGAGAGCGAAAAAGAGGAAAGAGCATAAGAGGAAAAAGAGCGAGAGATGAAAAAGAAAGAACAAGAGAGCGAAAGAGCAGGAGAGAGCGCAAGAGAAAAAAAGAGCAAGAGAAAAAAAAAAAGCGCGAGAGAGAGCGAACTTACTTTTTTTGCAAGTTTAATCTGTCTTAAAACCGGACAAAGTAATCTTCATTTGTAAGTTCGTTTTCTTCACTTTTGTGGTGCAGCTATCTGACGGATTAGCTACTGATGTAGAAGAATGAATTCAACAATGTTTATCATGGAAAGATTTGTTTTTTAAAGTATGCATGGGATTCATTGAGCCTTAGTGATTATTTCACCCAAAGATGGAGGACTGTTAGGCAAATAAGTGAACACTTAAGTGGATCCTATTGATATAACGAACACTTAACAGTACACCATAGTGTTCATAAGTCACGGAGAAAAAAAAGTTGATCCCTGAGAACAAAGTAATTCTTACAAGTAGCACACCCAGTAGTAACGTTTTTCTCACACTAAATTCACAATTGCAAATTCTGCTCTGGAAATAAAATTGCCAATAAATGAATATCATAGCCATTTTCAATTTTTGGGAAACTTTTCTGCAACCACTGATTGAGAGATCACAAATTTCAGGAAGGTTTCACATTTTATCCAAAACATAAACCTGTTAGAAGGATCATTGATTGTGGTATGCCTACCCAAACAACATAGGCTGGATGCAGTAAGACAAGTGATAATTATTAAAGACTGATTGGAGTGCATTGTGAATCATTTATATTCTGCTTGGTAACAATGGTGCCCAACAAGGATTTAAGTTAGGGAGTTTTCAGTCTGAAATGAAGAGGTTATGGGTGGTAGTGTAGGATATAGGTGCAAACGTTTCTTGCGGCTATTCGGTGTTCGAAGATCATACAGATTAATGAATGGATTACATACATCGAGCAGGCAGGCTACCTTAACTTTTTTGCGATGGAAGTGCTGTCTGGAACAAGGATAACTTGAACCATGGATTATCTCTTTACACAACTTTGAAATATTTCTTATCTATGGGTCCCAGGGGCTCAAGGAGATGCGAAGCTGCAGGGGTTTTTTTGGGTTCTGTGACCTCATTGGGATCGCCAAGGTGAGGGATTTGTTGGGAAACGAGGATATCATGCCATTCTCCTCGCTGCAACATGAATACGGAATGAAGGCCATTTCCAGAAGTATGCACAGATACGGCATGCTTAGTAGACTGAAAGACTACCAGGGTAAGATAACCAGATTATGCACCAATAAAGTGATGGTTGCTGTAAGAAGAACTGGGGAAAGTGGTGGTCTTCCTCACCTACAAAATGCTGATCAATAACATGCCAAATGATTTAATTAGGCTTTGAGAGAAATGGATGAGCGAGAAAGGAGTCACGGAGGATAGAGATTGGGAGGCAGGGTGAATGAATCCAAAGGATGTCACATCTAAGACTGATACAAATTAAATTTCTCCACAGAGTTTATTATGACAGACGGAGATTACATAGTATGGGACGGTAGATGGCCCCAATTGCTTACGATGTAAGGAAAACCGATCATTTTTCCACATGCCATGGTGGTGCCCACTGATGTAAATCTACTGGGGGGAAATTGTCTGGGAACTCGCGATATCCTTGAAGACGACAGATTATTCTTCCACATGCTTTGGTGGTGCCCACTGATGTAAGACTCATGGGGGCAATTGTCTGGGAAGTGGTTATATCCTTGAAGAAAAAATACATTTTCCTGGGGGACCCAAATGATGTTGATCTTCCACAAGGTTTTGTAGCAGCAGGCCTGGTGGTAGCAAAGTATGATATTGCCAGACACTGGAGTAAGAGAGTGAAAGCCCAACAACACAGGAATGGAGACAGGGCATGAACACATATGGTGGCGGAAAAAGTCACATATGCCCCTGAAAATGTTATGTGTGGGTGTGTGAGGCGAATGGATCAAGTTTTATTCACTGTAAATAATGAAGAATGGTGTGGGACAGAGTCGGGACACATTAGCTGCTCCAACATTTTTTTTTTTTCTCTCCAGAATCTTATTCAGGAAGAACAAACATTACAGGTTATGCATTGGAAGACACAGTAGTTAGAATTACTGTAGCATAGATACATGAACTTTGCCACTCAGCAGTGGCCCGTTTGTTTACACTTAACACCGATTAAGCTTGCAGATCAAACCGAAATTCAGTGCATGAAAAATCATTGAGTCATAGTAATATAAAGAGTTCCGGCCGCTCCGGACTCCTCCAAAGCAAATACTCGGGAGAGCAATGCTAAAAAGCCGGCAGCTGATAGCGGTGAGCTGAGCACCGGCGCATTGCCTCCGCGCGGTGGGGGGAGGAGCAGCGACAGAGGCCCAGGCTGAGAGCAGGCGGCTCTCACCGCCTTTCATTTACTCCCCGCGGCTTGCCGAAAATCCACAGGGGTGGCACGACGGAGGAGCCGAGCATGACGGGGGGGCCTGGAGTGACGGCACGCAGCGGGGGAGGATCTCTAGTGGTGACGCAGGACGAAGAGATAAGTGCAATCTCCCTCCCTCCCCCCAAGTTAACACACAATTACTGTCTAAGGGGCTAGATCTGTGGTGGATTGGACTGCAATATCCAAGTCGGCAGCCTTCTGTGTAACAGACCCCCGGGGGGCTACTGATCAGGTGCAGACATCGAGGAAATTATGGTAATAACCAGAAGGTGATAGACGTTGTCCATAGAATTGAGGGCACAGTGGATCACTGCCTGTTGGAGAAGAGGTTACAGGCTCGATTACTGCCAGCTAGACTGCCTGTACTTGGTGGGAGCCCTTAACACGAATATCAGAAAGTTGACTGAAAGGATTTCACAATGGGCAGGCTCAAGTGGAAAACTTTGGACGCTAGCTTGCCAACAGGGGTAGGGGCCCATGAGCATAATGACTGGTGTACACAGGGCACTTCCACCACCCACCCTATCGGGTCCCATACGGAAAAAATGGATTTAATACTAAAGGAAATACGTGATTTCAAGAAATTAATGGAGCAGCAGATAGGTGCCCCAACGACCGGCCTTACCCTGCTACGGGCAGATCATGGGAAGCTTGCAGATACGGTGCGGGATCATGAAACGGCACTGACCAGCATAGACCCCCAACTTAAGGAACAGGAGACGCAAATAAAACAACTGCAACACCAAGTTACTGCACTCCAAGACCGAATCAAGGACGCGGAAGGGCGCAATCGACGCACTAACATTCGTGTTATTGGACTGCCAGAACGAAGCGAAGGGGTGAGACCAGCAGATTTCATGGAAGCATGGTTCGGAGAACACGTTGCCCCTGAAGGTCTATCCCCATATTTCTGCATGGAGAGCGCACATCGGATACAGACTGGCGCACTGAAAGTAGGTACCCCCCCACGCCCTTTTTAGTTGTCAAAATCCTAAATTACACTTGTTACTCCAAAAAGCGAGGGAAAAAGCAAACATCTCATTTGAAAATCAGCGGATCTCATACTCAGATTACACGATCATGGTGCAGCGACTGCGGACCTCTTTCCAACCAGTGAAGAAAAAACTATGGGCGGCTCAACTAAAATATGTCCTACTGTTCCTGGCCAGGCTCAGAGTCATCCACGATAGGAAATCTGGTCTTTGATAGCCCCGCTGACGTGGAAGAATGGCTTGAGGTAATGGGATTAGACCATAGTCAGGAAAGATTGTCCGGTTCGGTGAGACACAGCCCTGTACAATCACAACAGCCGCCCAGAGAACGGGGAAGAGGCTCGAGGAACTCTGCACGACTAGGCCCTACTCCAGCCCAAAAGAAGTCAGACAGAGAGGAGGCTTTGGCGATCGCTGGATCTTTCAGAGACGACAATACAAAGATCTCGACGGACTCCGAGAACAGTACCATACACTCTGATTCAGATCATACCATTACTCTTTTTCCTTCAGCGACGCCCCAAACGGGAGATGGCCTGCTGGACGCCTGAGAGATAGTTACAAACTTTACCCACACCAGGCTCGCAAAGGGATGGCTACTTGGACACGGACACGATATTAACCGTTAGGCAGTATCTTTTTTAATTGTCCTAGTAGAATGGTGCATTTAACAATGTATATGATGCCTGCACTACGATCCGTTTTGTCATGGTTCTCTGTTAGGTACACACTGATCGGTAATCTAGACTATTAAGATCCCACAAATTCGTGAATAACCCCAGGTATTAGCAGGCAGCATGTTATAACGGATCCCCTGGTCCCCACCACGAAAACCTTTACTATAAAATGCACTGATAAATATAGCTTGAGAGGTGCAGTCCCCCCCCCCCCCCCCCCCCCGGGCCCAGTAGAGCCCCCGAGGCTATACACCTAATCAGACAACAGTATGGTTGGCTACGCTTACCCCCCACAAAGCGCAGGCACTGTTTTAAGTTTATTGTATGCTCTTGTTTTTGGTTTGGTTCAGCGTTGTTAATTGGCTGTGCCGTTTATAGTTATTTTGCGAGGGATAGGGTCTTCCTGGTCTGCATGCACTTCTAGACTCCGCATTGCACGGAGAACAACATTGATAATGAAAATATGTCTCATACACAAACTGACTTGGGCACATACAACCTATAGACCTGGAATGTACGGGTGCTAGGGGCTGTGAACAAGCGACACAGAGTACACTCTAACCTCCTCAGGAGGAGGGCACAGATTGTTTATATGCAGGAGTCCCATCTGATGGAGGCAGAGGCGGCGAAAACCCGGAAAAAAATGAGGAGGCCGATTGTACACTACTAATTATTTGGCAGTAAGAAACAACAGTGGAACCTTCTGACTGCCAACACCTAACCTGATAACACTCCAGTAATATTATCCCTTTCTATACTTCCAAGGATCTGTGTGCACGCTGAATAGCACTCACTGTCAGTGCTTGTTCCAGAAGGAACTTAATTTCATACATAAGCAAAAGGTGCACCACATTGCATAGTATAATCCAACATGACAAATATTTCCAAAGCAAATAGTCCTTTGATTATTTCTTTTTATTCCAGTTTCATTTTGCGTAGTTAAAAAAAACAAAAAAAAAAAAAAAAAAAAAAGGAGTCCAGTTATAAAGACTCCACATAAAGTACAGCCGACGCGTTTCGTCCTAATATAGGACTTCTTCAGGGCAATGAACAGAGATGAGATCAAGTACTTCCTTCAACTGTAAGTGCATTAAACTCCAAGGATCCCCTTTGGAGCGACGTTTCAGCACATACTTTTCTTACAATTATCATATTGTGACTGAAATACTTTAGGACGCTGATACATTCACGCCACCTGTATGCGTTATAGATCTTTTACCTATGGAATCAGCTCGGCAACTCATCATAATCTAAATTGATGTTATTTTAATCCCGTATTGTGGGTCGTTCCGTGCACTTCCCAGCTAGTCGTGGGCTCTATTGATAGCTCGCGGACTGTGGATATATTTATACGGCATACCAGAGGAGAAATCATGAATAGTGAGTTTGATGCACTTGAAGGAAGTACTTGATCTCATCTCTGTTTATTGCCCTGAAGAAGTCCTATATTAGGACGAAACGCGTTGGCTGTACTGGTGGTGGAGTCATTAGAACTGGACGCCCCTTTTTAATCTACGCAAAATGAAACTGGAATAAAAAGAAATAATCAAAGAACTATTTGCTTTGGAAATATTTGTTCTGTTGGATTATACTATGCAATGTGGTGCACCTTTGCTTATGTATGAAACTACTAATTATTCGGCCTTTGCTAGAGGGGCGACCATTTGGATTCGCTATGGAGTCCCATTTGTAGAAACGGATCGACGCATAGATGATCAGGGACGATATATACTTTTGAGGGGCACCTTAGATGGTCTACCCGTAATCCTAGGCTGTATATATGCACCGAATTTCGACCAGGGCAAATTCATCTCCGATTTGGGCAGAGCCTTGACGGGGTGGGATGCCATTCCATGGATTTTAGGGGGAGACTACAATGCGGTCCTAGACGCTGACTTAGACAGATCCCATCCACCACTGCACAGAACCTGTGCACACAAGCAGGCTGATTTCCTGAACACTTGGATGCAGGACTGGGGTCTCACAGATGCATGGCGCAAACTGCATCCTACACACAAGGAATATTCTTTTTACTCCCCAGTCCACCAGCTACATACCAGGCTGGATAGACGTCTGTGCTCCCACACAATAGCTACACAAATACATCAATCTACATATCTAACCAAAACACTTTCAGACCACAATTCCCTAGTAGTTGCCTTAACATGGGGCAGGATTCCGACCCCTGTGCCGACCTGGAGGCTATGGCCCCAACTCCTGGAGGATGCCCCCTTTCGGACCACATTATTAGATACCATTAATAATTACTACACAGACAATTGGAACACAGCATCCTCCAACCTCATAGATTGGGACGCGTTCAAAATAGTAGTTCGAGGCTCGACGATTAGTGCTACCGTAGGGGCGTGTCAAGAAGCACACAAAAGACTTGTAGATATAGAATCACTGATGAGAGTTAGAGCCGGCCGCAGTGACAGAGGTGGACAAAAAGACGTCTCTTCAGGAGGCCCGTATTAAACATGTAGAGACCCTAGAGACACTTAGAATCATGGATTACCGAGCATATACACAACTGAAACACACGGACGCCGACAAATCAGGAACGTTACTAGCACGACTACTAAAGAACAACCCAGAAACGCCTGTGATCACCTGTATCCATTCACTACAGAAGGGAATGATTCATACTCAAATAGAAATTAACGAAGCATTTTGTAATCACCCAAGTACTCTGTATGCGGCACCACCGGCTATAGAAGAAGGCCAAATAGATGCTATTTTTGATGGCTTGCCGATTCCCAAGATTGCGGAAAACATGCGAAAGAGCCTTTTAGGCCCCATTACCCAGCACAAAATAAAAGTAGCGATCAAAGACCTCAACCACAATAAATCCCCGGGCCTAGACGGCCTGCCCGTTGAATTTTATGCGACATATTCTGAGGTTTTAATGCCTAAACTGGAGGAATTATATAAAACGGCTTGGAAAAGCGGTAGATTACCGCAATCCACAATGCAAACTGTGGTGTCACTCCCCAAGCCCAGAAGAGATAGCACTGAGATGTTCAATTATAGACCACTGTCGATACTAGTTACCGAATATAAAATTCTTAGTAAAGCCTTAGCTAATCGTCTGGTCCCCGCTCTCCCAACTCTTATACACAGTGACCAATGTGGGTTTATTCCCGCACGTAGCACTTCACTCAATATTAGGAGACTACACCATATCAGGAGAGCTGTTCCCAGCGAATATGACAAGGCGGGATGTCTGACGTTAGATCTACGTCAGGCATTTGACTCCATAACGTGGGAGTACATGTTTGCGGCCCTGATGCGTTTTGGTATGCCCCAAGATTTTCTGAGGTGGATACGCCTACTATATGCTGAACCTACTGCAAGGGCACGCACGGGACGGTATACATCACCGGAATACCCAGTACACAGAGGTAACAGACAGGGGTGCCCACTTTCCCCCTCCTGTTTGTGCTTGCGTTGGAACAGCTGGCCATAGCTCTGAGGCGGTCGTCTGAAGTTTTAGGTATTCCCATACAGGATAATACCCACCTTGTCTCAATATATGCAGACGATATTCTCATATATTTGCGCAACCTAGAGGAAGAGGAGAGTCCGCTCCCTGTAGTCTTCTCCGCCTTAGAGACTATATTGGGGCTAGCGATTAACGCAGGAAAGTTCCACTCCTTTTATTTCCAAGACGGTCTACGTTCAGATATACTCCGATTCGGAGCCTACCAGATCCCGGTTGCATTAGATACCTTTAAGTACTTGGGTATTAACGTATACAGAGCTCCTCTAGACCAACTAGAAAGTAATTTAATGAAGGCCATAGCCTCACTACATCCTAGCATTTCCTTTTGGACCTCCCTGCCGCTATCTGTGATGGGCAGGATAGCCATCTCCAAGATGGTGATGCTGCCCAGGCTATTGTACTTCTTTGTCAATCTGCCCCTGATGGTGCCCCAGGCTACATTTTGCACTTTAGACACACTCTAGTTGGAACTCATATGGGGTGGAGGCAGACGCAGAGTGAGTCTCAAGAAACTGCAGCTGGCGTCGAACCAAGGAGGGCTGGGTGTCCCTGATTTCCGGGCATATTATTATGTTGCCCAATTACACTAGCCGTCTTTCTGGACGGCAGGCCGGAACCTACAAGAAATAAACTTTAATGCACAAGAGCTAGAGAAGGGTACACTACATAGTATGCTGCTCCCAAAGGCGAAACCACCCTCTGACAGCCCACCGCTGTTGACAGCGGCTCTATGATGTTGGAATAAGGCACTACAATACACGAACACGATTCCTTACGCATCTAATATCCCACTACTGGGGATGCCAGTCATGGGTGGTAGGATTACAAAGGCTAGGATACAGGATTGGATAGAAGAGGGAGTAGCGGAGGTGGGTCCGTTCTAAGGGGATCGTGTACTCCTAGATCATGACACATCTGTGAGAAACACTGGGGCTCCTGACAGACTTTACTTGCTACATGCGACGACAGCGCATTACATCAAGACGACATGGGCACCCCAGCGTAGCGAGCCAACAGAACAGGGTCTGGTGCATCTTCTTTATTACATGGGAAGGGGGGTTCACTTAGTGAAGTGGCTATATACCGGCATCCGAACACAAGCTTCTATCTGTCTTGTGGACCTCCGCGAGAAATGGGTAGGAACCACGGACACAGTAATCACAGACAAGGTATGGGAAAGTATTTTGGAACACCCAAAGCGGGTCTCCCGCAATGCCAAGCTCAAACTTATACAGTACATGGTTCTCCATAGAGCGTATTTGACACCGAAGCGGACACACTGTATGTTCCCGGAGGCCCAGAGCTACTGCCCGAGGTGTAGGGGAGGAGGAGGCTGAATTTGTTCACATGTTATGGGCCTGCCCACGCCTTAGGAAATACTGGGAACACATTTGTAATGTACTGGGAGAAATCACACATCTCACATTGACAGAAAATATTTTGGAGGGTCTATTGGGTCTATGCAAGCGCACCAACGCTCAAAAAGGTTCAACTGCGTTTCCTAGATCTAGCACTTATATTAGCAATTAGAGCAATTACTATGAGGTGGAAATCCCCGAGGAGCCCCCCCACTACATTTATGGAGGGAGGAGGTACTCAGATGGGGCAGCGCGGAAAGCGCAGCACTTAGACGAGAGGCGGCGAGGGGGTTGAGAAAACGTCCCATCTCCATGGACTGGGACATCATGTTAGAAGACCTCACACAATTGGATATCCCACTTACATTTCTTGATCCACTCTCCTGATTCAGTCTGTCACTTACCATCAAGCCGGCGACAACTAGGGTAAATTATGAGGGAAGGCCCATAGTACGCCAGAGACATAGGTTGGAATCCAAGATCTCTTAAGGAGATGATTCGGAATAGATGGGAGACACATGGGCAGGCCAGGAAGGGGGGGGGGGTGGGAAAGGGAGGGGGTAAGCAACTAAGGTTAGGGAATAAAGGTATAATTAAATGCCAAGGTACATTGAAGATGTTAATTATTCATAAGTATGATTCTACATGTTACATTTATCGCATTGTAATTCCCATGCTGTGTATATGATAGATACAAAGATTGAAGTATGTATTAGGCCTGGGCGGCAAATTCCGTTCCGCTCGCGGAATTTGCGTAATTTCGTGTTCCGCGGAGAACGCGAAATTGCTCAAAAGTCTGCTTTCCGCGATTTCGCGAAATTTTTGCTTGTTCGCGTTCTCAAAATGCATGTTCGCGAGATATTTCTCCTCGAGCACGCAAACAGCAATTGCGAACAGGAAAAAAGCATCGCGAACAAGCAATTCCGCGTGTTCGCGGAATTTCTGCGTGTTCGCGGAGATTTTTTACCGTTTAGCGGAGATTTGCGTAACGCAATTCCGCAAATTCCGCCCACCCCTAGTATGTATATATTTACTTATGGAGAAAGATGGGTCAATGCTGTACTTAAAAGGAAAATGCCAGGAATCTTAGTTATACTGGAAGGTACTCTGAAAGATGGCACAATAAAGTTGGTTTAAAAAAAAAAAAAAAAATATATATATATATATATATATATATATATATATATATATATTTTTTTTTTTTTTTTTTCACACTCTAGGAGGTGCATTTGGATCTGTCGTTGCCTGTTCCGGGGAGGGAGGACTAATGCCTGATCATTGTAGGTATGCTTAGCTGCTCCAACATAGGTTTTGTAGTGAGGGTATTGACGAGACCTTGTTATGGAATACCGCTATGAACGCTTCGATTTCTCTCCTTTCCAAGAAAGCAACAGCTCCTTGAAGTTTGGGAGGGAGGAGGCAGGAGGTAAGGGGTTAAGGTCCCGGATGTTGAGGTTTCTGTTCTTTATCATGGCAGAACGACTGTTAGCCAGTATGGAGTTTTCACTTGTTTGCTATGCAAAATAAAAATACTGATATATATATAAAAATTTAAAAAAGGAGGAGCCCAAGAAAGGTGACAATATTAATATGTGCATTCCAAGAAGGTCACATTGCATTTGATGAATTACGAAAAAGTAACTGACCGACATTATGAAGGATTTCATTTGATGGTTACAAATAAAGGCCTCAAACAAATCAAAGGTGATGGGAGAAATGCTTGCAAACCAAAGGCACTCACTCCGAGTAACATTAACATCCTTTTTTATAGGTAGCCATAATCCATGAAGGAAAATCAGGAATGGACAAAAAGAAATCAAGTACCAAAATGTTAGCATCTCAGAAGCTCGGTGAAGAGTCTATGGGTCAGGAATAAGTATTAGCCTAAGCCACACATGAAGGAATCAAAGAGAAGCATTGAGGTCTAAACCTCATGAAGTCACTTCAGGTAGTAGGGAATCACGGAAGGTGTCTGCAGGGAATCCGCTTGAGAAATCTACATAGAGTCTGCAGAAATCAGCAAAGGAGTCATCCGAATCTCTGGTGGCGTGAACAGTATAATAGAACATACAAAATCCACTAGGTAACACCCCACCCCCACCTTGAGCACAACATCAGGGGCCAATTGCTCTGGTCAAGTTCCCAGTTTACTGACTGCATCATCAATGGATTATGCCACACTGGACATGGGATCGATATCTCACTCTCTCACTCTCATCTAGATTGAAACATTTGCTCAATGGGCCTTTTAGTTGATGCTGTTTCTCCAAGCATCTTTCGCTTTCTCTAGCACAGTAAAGTATCCATTCTAAACTAACAATGCATGTGAATACATGCAAGAAATGTTGTGTTAGCAGAAAATTGGAAAACAGGTATTTTATGTAATGCTGTGTGGTGAAATACAGGCCTAAATTGTCAAGAAAACTTAAACATTAATTAAATGGAGAATATTTACTATACATGTGGAAATCTAAGCATGTGACTAAAAGTTTCTAGTGCACTGCATTAAATTCATTCTACATGTCACATTCAGTAATTCTTGGATTTGACCAAGTGCAAGTACGGTGGAGAATTACATTTAAATGCATATACGTGTATATTTCAATCATAATTTGTGATGTGCAAAGAGTGGGCAACTTTAGAGAAGAACTAAGACGGATTTGTGGTGCAGTGCAGTTGGAAGAGTCCAGCCGTACTGCCAGGCCAGGTCTGCTCTAAAATGGAACACAAGCATCAGAAAGACATTCCAGACTCACCCTTGGAGTTCCTGCCTCAGGGTTCTGGTCTCAGGATTTCACTCCGACTCTGATTTTGTCTGGATGCAAACACAGCATCCTGACAAACTGCATACCAGACAGCATCCTACTCTGGAGATTACACAGGTTCACGCATATCCAAGGCAGCCTTTCTATGGGCAGAAGTGGATCTATTTACTGAATTATTTTACTAAAACAAAACCTTTGTGATAGTAGTGGCATTAAGTGGTTTTACTGTTAGTGGGCACAAGATTAAGCACATCATACAGTGAGTAACTATCAAATACATCACTCTACATGGGATGACTGAGAATCCTATAACTTCTCTTGGTATAAAGATGCACATTCTAGCAAGCAGTCAAGTATAATAGTTTTATCAGATTTAATTACATAGACAAAGAACTAAATGTGAAAACCAAGAAAAAAAAACATTAAAATAAGATCTGTGAAAACAAGAACTAACACACCCCAGGTCATGCTTTATACTGTAACATGTGCAGTTTAATATGACCAGAAGGCCACAAAAAAAGGTTCTTTACTGCAATTATCTCCTAGAAACTGTCATATTTTCATACGTTTACATTTCTCACGTGCCCAACTATTGTTATTTACCATGTACATTTTCAACTACCCAACACCAACCATCATTTTCCAAAGGCATCCTTAGATGCCCTGGTAGAACTAAAAGTACAATCGCACTTTAGA